>NC_086163.1:20794659-21106432 GCF_035149785.1 Candoia aspera | reverse complement strand
GACAGCTATGGTTATTCTAACTCCTGGAATAAGAACAGCTTTGCAGACCAATTCTGAGGTGGGAAACATGCAAAATAGTGGTGTAAGCAGTAATGCAATCAAACAGGCAAAAAATTTCTTCCCCAGCTTAAAAGAAAAGAAGTCCCAGAGAATCCTGAATTGCTCAATTTGCAGCATAAACTATTCTTGCCCATCAGGTTTTCAAGACCGACTTTCTCCATTCTCAGCTGTTGATACGTTGCACTAAGTCCCACTGCCCTTTACCACACCAATATCTCATGCTCTCCCTTATGTCCCCATGCCCCAGGATGCTGAGCTGAATAAGGCCTTGCAAAGCAATGCAGAAGAAGGGTTTCAGAAAGCATCTGAGCTTACGTGAAGCACCCTGCCCAAACTGCTAAAGCAGCCACGTCCTTCGGAAGGCCGCATGGTCACTTCCAAGGCTGTCCATGGAGCTCTGCACATTGTGTGTTTCTGCAGAGCTGCTTTGCTTTGTTGGTGCAAACTGTACGTGAACACAACCAAGGAGGGCCTTGGAAGAGGCCAGTGTAGCCTTCCAAGGAGAAGAAATGTTGCACTCTCACCAGTGTGGTCCCACCAGTGAACATTTTCACATCCCTACTATTTGTATCTCTTCCTGCCTCATAAGCCTGATTGAAAATGTATGTTTTCCAAGGATGGTCAAATACTACTAGACTGTCAAAGCTTTGTCCATAATTAAAGGTGAGCATATGCAACCCAAAGCCAGTTTGGTGTAATAGTTAAAGCATCAAGCTAGAAACCAGGGGACTGTGAGCTCTAGTCCAACCTTGGGCATGAAAGCTGGTTGGGTGGCCATGGGCCAGTCACTCTCTCTCAGCCCTAGGAAGGAGGCAATGGCAAACTACTTCCAAAAAACCTTGCCAAGAAAACTGCAGGGATTATTCCAGGCAGTCACCAGGAGTCAACACTGACTCAAAAGTATGCATGCATGCACACCCATATATATACAGTGTGTGTGTGTGTGTGTACACACACACCCAAAGCATTTGCATATTTTCTCAGATATATAAGAGTTGGCTCCAGACAGGATCCCTCTCTCCATTTGTACAAAGCAAATCCTTTACATATGCTGGACTTGCATCATTGCAATCCCCACCCAGTTGAATCAGTATTAGTCATAATTATTTATTTGTGTTTATTTATTTACTTCTGGCCCTTTTAATGGGAGGGGGGACAGCCTACCATACTATAAACCCCCCTCCCAAAAAAAAAAACACAACCCAAACAAACCCATAAAGCTATGCAATTATGAAAACTGCACAATTGTAAATACAACTGTAAAACAAGGCAATAAAATTCAGGGCAAACAATAAAGTCAATATTAGCCTTCTGTTACAAGACTGGGCAAGAAAATATATTTTTTAAGCTGACACAGCCAAAGAAACCAGCAGGAGGCTAAGCAATGAACAATGACTCAGTCTGCCCACCCCACAGAGGAAGCATCAAATGGGTCACTCAATCTCTTCACCATTATGTGATGGGAGCTGCCATGCTCTGCTAGCCAGATAAACATATTGGGCAATCATGGTCCAGCAGCATTGGGTAGAAAATAACTATTGTTAAACTCAGTGAGAAAGTTATGTTCTCTATTCATTATGCCTGTCGGGCCAATTCAAGTCATGTTGGGGGTTGCTGAAGCAGGAAATCTCAAACCTCAGAAGGTAGGAAGAACTTACAAGCTTAGGACATATCTCTGCTTCTTCCTCCCAGCTGTAATTTTATTATCCAGGCAGAAGATTCATTTTTCTACATTTAGTTTTCCATTTGCAACAGTGAAAGCCCTCCTGGAAGGAATGTTATATAGGGAAACTTGAGTCCTGTACTCAAGATTGTACTTTGGTACCATAATGGTGCATGTCAGCTAGCATTGAAACACACATCTTTCAATCTTAAAAAAAGAAAGTGTAGAGTCTTATGGATGCACTCATCTTTCAAAACCCAACGGACAAAAATAGGACATTGCAAGCTTTGAGTTCTGCTTGCTATAAACAGGAAAAAATTAAGACCAACATTGCAAATTTGTGAGAGCTTTTAATCCAGTTCTACTCTGGAGTAGGCACTGTTGGAATTTGGACAGATTTCTTTTGTTATCTGTAGGACAGATTTCTTTTGTTATCTGTGTTTGTACATATAGCTTAGGAACCAAACGGAGCACTGTTTGGTTCCTAAGCTATATGTACAAACACAAACAGGAGGTGTTTTCTGTAGAACCAAATTTCATTTCAAGGCAGAATGAAAACTAAGGAGTATATTGCTGATAATAAATAATCCATGTGGCAGTTACCTTAACCACTGCACATTCTGTGCTGTTTCATACCTAGGCGATGCCTCCATTAAAAGCAAAAGAGAAGTCTTTAGATAGTTCCCATAACCATGTTACCTTTTCCATCCTTGAAGTGGCACCGTGCCTTTTTCAGGGATGCAGGATGTCGCTAGAACCGCAAAAGGCCATGCCATTAACAAAAGCAGCAGTAGGCCCACACCACGCAGAGGGAGGAGAATAAGGCCCAACAAGAAAGCCTGGAAAAGAAGTGACAAAGTTAAGAAAACATCTGGACAACTTCTGGGATTCATGACTTATGTTTGACAATGTGCATCAGGGAATAATCTCAATCGTATCATTTCCAGCCCATCTAGTGATAAGATGCAGGTTAACTAACTCAGTTACTTGATTTTTGCAACATGGAGAAACTTGAGTTTGCCTTAGTATCAGATTTAGACCCAGATGTGACTAAGGCATTTTCAGAAGGATACACTGCACCCGAGTTGCATGGGTGCCAAATTTGGACAGAACCCACAGTACAGGAGTGGGAAAACTAGTCAATATGCTGTGTGTTAAGGCCAAGGCAAGTGTTGTCCTACACTGGAAACTCTTTCTCAGTGGGGTCCATGTAGGAATAAGCTGTTCTCTGTCTTCTCTTGCACAGAGAAAGTCAGGAAAAGGATTTCTCTTCTCAGAGCCCCATTTTTTGCTATCATCTGGCCCAGCAAGGTCAATATTTCCAATAACACTGTGTACTCTGTACTTCCAAAGGCTGAGTTCAAGGCTGGGGCAAACCACCAGATTTGGTTTCTCTTCAGACAAAAGGGCAGCTTCACTTTTTCATGTCGTTTGTTTCCTTCAGCAAGATCCAGTCAGCACATTTACTCAGACTTGACATCTGTTCCCCAGAGAAAAAGAGTCCGTACCCAACACGTCCCTGTAGGATGGCATCACTGGCTACAAAGTCTGTTGAGGCATCGTTCAAACACAAGAGAGATTCTCAGGTCCAGCCATTTTCCTAATATCCCATTTGGGACATACTCTGTCTTCACAGAACTTGTTTCAACTTGTCTAGTGGATTAAAATGAATTCTAGGTTGATATTTACACTGAATCATAAAATAGCCAAAGTTAAAGTTAACAAGCTTTGCATGTTATACAAATGAAGTTTCTGGGCGTTCCACTGGTTAAGTGTTTTGTGCAAGCTCATCTTTTAAGCAATGCCTCTGGGCTAAGAGGCGTCAATTCAGTTGAATAAGAGGAAATCGTTGACCACCAAGTATTTCTAAACACATATTTTTCTCAAGAGCAGTTCAAATACAAAGCAACAGGCCTGGTTTGTTTTTCCTAAAAAGTGATGTTCCTGTGATGGTGTGACAGAACAAGAACTAAGTTCAGGAAGTGGTGATATGCACAGTCCTCTGATCACATCACATCTGAATGCTGGTGATGCAACACCAAAAGATGACTTGCACAAGAAAGTTAATTATTATAACTCAAAACTCAGCACAGATGGAACTCCTTGCAACAAGATTCAGTGATTGTCACTAGCTTTAAAACCAGGGATTTCAGGAATTCATGAAGGAGAGATTTATCATAGATGCAACGGCGCTTTGTACAATCAGCCAATCCATAAATGCTAAATACAGTAAATAAGTCGCTATGAGTTTGGTGGCCATATAAATTTGTTGAATAAACAAATAAACAAATAAATAAGGTTGGGCAAAAACTTTGAAAACTTAAGTAACTTTTAATGTCTCAGGGTTAGGACTTAATCCATTAACCAACTGCAGAGAGAGGTAGAAAATAATGTCCTGATAACAGTAATTTGATGCTTCTGCCAGAAAGGGGCAGGGCAGGTTTAATGTAAATTTCAGAAACCTTTCATTCTTAAATAGCAGGCTGCTTTGTTTCAGAACGGGGTTTAACTTGGCAGATGTCAGAAACAGTTAAATATTAATTTTAAAGTATCCTGACTTTTCAGCAATGGTTAAGACAGACAGTAGGTTGTAGAAATGTGCTGCTAATTCATCACAAATCTTTTTAAGGAGGCGGAGGAAGGGGAGGGAAGAAAGAAAATATTCTCTGAAATGTCGTCAGTGATTCGTAGGGGACTGAATATCAAAAGTTAAGTTCGAAGTTGGGCTAAATGAAGAGGCCACAATGGCAATTTGAACATTTAGAAGAGGACCTGGTGTTCCTTACTTTCAGGTTGAAAAATATCAGGTATGGGTGGAGATGACCCAAGATAGGAAGGGTTATCTTTTTTTTTTAATAGTAAATTAAATCATACTGTTTTCTTCCCACAAAACAGGTACACTGCAAAGGGAAGGGTAGGCTAAAGCTTCACTTCTGTGCCAGATCACAAAAAAGAACAATTAGCACCCTTGCAAGGTCTACTACCTCTATTTATAACCTGCAGCTAAAACAGCAGGGTTTTTTTTCTTCCTTCAAAAATGACATGCCTCTGATTATACTATTAAGCAGAATGCAGATTGCTCATGAGGGAAGTTGTGAAATGTTCTTCTGCCTGGGAAGCTTTCAGATCTGCCCAACGCCAACAAAACAAACTTCAGATATAAGGCTGGAGGACTGAAAGATGCCAAAGGGCTTGTTCGAAAACTGAGAAGACCACCAAGTCACTGCAAGAAAGTACCGTTTCTGAGGAGTAAAAAAGAAACAGTCTTTGAATTGCATCGCTCCTGCCAGTGACCAGAAGGAATTTTCAGAACAGGACACCCACTTGCTCATGGCTGGTTTTGACCCAGCCATATTTTTCTGCACCGTTCCTTTAAGCAAGTATGGGCATCCTATAACTCAGTGTTTTTCAAGCTCATCAACATTCAGATGGGTGGACTTCAACTCAGTTGAAGTCCACCCATCTTAGGCTGACCATGTGTCCCGTTTTGAATGGGCCAGTCCCATTTTTTAAACATTTCTAGACCATCCCATCGTTTTAACATAGATGTCCATTTTGTCCCGTTTTCTTAAAAACCTTACTTAAAAATTTGAAAGTTCCCGCAAACGGGTCAGAATGCAGTCTGACTTTTTAGTGGAAGGAAGGGGAGCTCAGCAGAAACGGAGGGAAAAAAGCCACAGAGCTCAGCCCGGTGGGAAACCTAAAAAGGAAAAAACAGGATCAGCTGATAGGTGGTGATCAAAGGGCGGGAAGAAAAGAACGTAAAAGCACAGCCAGAGGAGAAACAGCTGGTCGGGGACAACTGTTCACTAGACTCTCCAGCCCAGCCTTGCCTCTTGCAAACGGAGGAATCCAAAGATTCCCAGCCTGAGAAAACCGGAGAAGTTCCTGCCTGCCGATCCAGCCCGTCGCCCAGCCCTGCCCTGGTTTGCCATCCCAATGTTCCGTTTTTGTCTCAAGGGGGTATGGTCAGCCTAACCCATCTGAACGTTGATGAGCCTGAGAAACACTGCTATAACTGGGGAAGCAAAACTGCTTGGAATTGGGTTTTCATTCATCAGCACATAATGCAACTTAAACCTCAGATTTATATCTAGTTCTAGCACTTCCCCAATAGGCAGATGAATATTAACTTGCAATTCACAACGGCCCAGCGATTACAGGATTCTTGAAACAGGTCCTTCCCTTTCCTTTAAGACATGAACTTATCATGCTCAAGTCCCCACAATGCAAAAAGGAACATCCAAGGAGTTACAGGAATTAAGCCACAGAGGATCAGCCATGTGGCAATTCCTAAATTACAAATGAACAAACCTTGCAACTGGAGGAAAGATGGAGATAAGATCAGCCATGACATCTAGCATAATTCTTGTAGAATGGAAGTGGCATTTACAAGTAGTCCTTACTTAACAACCATTTGTTTAGTGACAGTTTGGATTTTACGATGGTGCTGGAAAAACTGACGTATGACCAACTCACACTTATGACTGTTGCAGCATCGCCACGGTCACATGATCATGATTTGGGTGCTTGGCAACCGGTTCACATTTATGACCATCACAGCATCCCGTGGTCACCATTTTCTACCTTTCCGGCCAGCTTCTGGCAAGCAAAAATCAATGGGGAACCATGTCATTCACTTAATGACCATGTTGTTTGCTTAATCTCCAAGGTGATTCACTTAATGGCCACCACAAAAAAGGTAGTAAAATCAGGTCAGATTCACTTAATGAATGGCCACTTCGCTTAGCAACCAAAATTCCGGGCCCAATTGTGGTCTTTAAGTGAGGTCTACCTGTATTGGTCATAAGACACTGCTAGCCAAATGGTTCTTGCTGTCAGCCTTGCAAGGTAGTCCAGACAAGTAACACACCCAGGAGTACTAACTCTAACTATGTTACAAGGTTACATTAGTAGAATCTTGCAAGTCTGAAAGTACATTTCTCCCCCATCACCTTTACAGTCCAGAAACTAGGGAGTGTCCCTTCTGAGACATTTGCCACATTTCCATTCCTTCTGTGGGCTCAGCAGCCTCTTATCTTACCGTTGTCTAGCCTGCAGCTCTTCTTCCTGTCTCCCAAGGTCATTCCCACATACCATTACACTTGTGCTGGAAAGCTCTTTATGCATTGTTACCTGGTTGTAAATCAGATAACTCATCTGGTTGTTACCCAGTCACCTGCAGGGAGTTTTCTTTAAAATTCCATCTGCCAGGCTAAGAAGCTAGAACTCACATATCAAGTGGTATTTTTAGCCACTGCTGAACAACTTTGGAGACCTGGTGGCTGCATTAAAATTGGGGAGAGGGAGGATGCCAGTGTGGATGATGAGCTCCATTAGGGAAAGGACTGGAATTTCTCCTTTTATTACAGACTGTCAATGGGGGTGTTTGATTTCTTTTTTTCTTTTTCCTCTTAAAAACAAACCTGTATTAAGCCTATTGGAGACATTTTTTTTTTATCTGTTCAGTCATGTCTGATTTTTGGAGACTGCCTGGACAAGTCCCTGCAGTTTTCTTGGCAAGGTTTTTTGGAAGTGGTTTGCCATTGCCTGCTTCCTAGGGCTGAGAAAGAGTGACTGGCCTAAGATCACCCAGCTGGCTTTGTGCCTAAGGCAGGACTAGAACTCACAGCCTCCCAGTTTCTAGCCTGGTGCCTTTACCACTACAGTATACCAAACTGGGTCTCATTTGGGGCTTAGCCTTTCTAAATTTCCTGCCTCAACATAGAAGAAAACCAGGCTGCCAATGTTGGGTAATTGTGCTTGTAAATTTCAGTGATTCAGTGAAACAGGGTACTGGAGCTGCCAAAAATTTAAAAAAAAAAAAAAACTTAAAAAGAAGATGAAGGGGCACAAATTGTCCATCCTTGGCCTACAGTAAGGTCTCCTTTATAAGCAAGCAAGGAGACAAAAAACACTAGCAATTTTCAGTCTGTACTGTTAAATAAATAAATACAAGAGGAACCACCCCTCCCTTTGGATTTATTTATTAAACAGATTTTTTCTTCTCTGTCTCTTCAATGTGAGGTATTTAACTTGGTCCAATGACTTTGTGGCGGGGGGGCAGGCAAGATTTTAAGAGTTTAAAGCCTTCTGGGAGAAAGCGGCAAAGACTAATCTTAAAGCAATCAAGAATGTGGACTTCCTTTCTTAGAATATCAGGTTATACTTGCTCTCTAAGAAGAGTCACAAACCAGGAAACATGGAAAGGAAAACTACAAATTCAAGAGGAGAATTGAATCTCTGCTTTAAAACTACCCAACTGTATTTTTGAGTTGACCCAGCAATGCATAGCTAATTTTACCAACAAAACTAGCAGCATTTGCATGGACTTTTGGAGGGATGGGAGTTGACTCCCCATATTTTCTTCTAAGACTCTTGTATAGGGTAGGGTGAATGTCTTTGCAAACACTGGCTATAGAAGAGCACAGAGGTAGCCCTGAAGAAGGCAGGCAGCAGCCATTACAGGAACATCAGCCTGGCCCAGAGAGATGGGAGGGAGCAAGAAAGAAACTCAAGACTGGCCAGCCTTGAGTCTCTTTGGTATAAAGACAGAAGGAACCAGAAACTCTGGCAGGCTTTCAAGGTTCTGTTATTATAGCTATACCAGTATAATAGAGTTCTAATATCTCTTGTGGTCTGTTTCCTGACCTGGCCTACATCAAAGGGTTGAAATCAGGTTTCCTTCCAAGCCTCCCACCTCTCCCCAGTACCTGTAAATTGTTGTTTTGGCTAAATCCCAATCTGTACCCCCAGCATTAGCACCAGCATTAGAGGAGACCGTGTCTGCTGTCCCTCATCCTATTTCCAGCACAAACTATTCCTTTTGCAGGCGTGGATGAAAAGTGGGAAAACTTACTCTCTGTTTGTCTTGCAAAATGAGCAGATGTATGCTTCTACATATAGGTAGTCCTCACTTAATGACCATTTGTTTACTGATGGTTCAGACTTAAGACGGTGCTGAAAAACCTGACTTACAACCAGTGCTCACACTTATAACCGTCACAGCACCTCCACAGTCACATGATCATGATTTGGGCATTTGGCAACCAGTTTGCATTTATGACCATCGCAGCATCCTGTGGTCATATGATTGCCATTTTCGACCTTCCCAGCTGGCTTCCAGCAAGCAAAATCAATGGGGAACCATGTGATTTGCTTAACAACCATGTGGTTCACGTAATGACTGCAGTGACTCACTTAATGACCACTGCAAAAAGGTCATAAAATCAGATCAGATTTGCTTAATGGCCTCTTCGCTTAGCAACCAAAATTCTGGTCTCAATTGTGGTCATTAAGTGAGGACTACCTGTATAGAAGGTATATACGGCAGGGCTGTATACTCTCACCCTACCTATTCAACTTGTACACAGAACACATCGTGCGACAAGCTGGGCTTGAGGAATCCAAGGCTGGAGTTAAAATCACTGGAAGAAACATTAACAATCTCAGATATGCGGATGATACCACTTTGATGGCTGAAAGCGAAGAGGAACTGAGGAGCTTTATGATGAAGGTGAAAGAAGAAAGTGCAAAAACTGGCCTGCAGCTAAACCTCAAAAAAACCAAGATTATGGCAACCAGCTTGATTGATAACTGGCAAATAGAGGGAGAAAACACAGAGGCAGTGAAAGACTTTGTATTTCTAGGTGCGAAAATTACTGCAGATGTTGACTGCAGTCAGGAAATCAGAAGATGCTTAATCCTTGGGAGAAGACCAATGACCAATCTTGATAAAATAGTTAAGAGCAGAGACATCACACTGACAACAAAGGTCCGCATAGTTAAAGCAATGGTGTTCCCCGTAGTAACATATGGCTGCGAGAGCTGGACCATAAGGAAGGCTGAGAGAAGGAAGATCGATGCTTTTGAACTGTGGTGTTGGAGGAAAATTCTGAGAGTGCCTTGGACTGCAAGAAGATCAGACCAGTCCATCCTCCAGGAAATAAAGCCAGACTGCTCACTTGAGGGAATGATATTAAAGGCAAAACTGAAATACTTTGGCCGCATAATGAGAAGACAGGACACCCTGGAGAAGATGCTGATGCTAGGGAGAGTGGAGGGCAAAAGGAAGAGGGGCCGACCAAGGGCAAGGTGAATGGATGATATTCTAGAGGTGACGGACTCGTCCCTGGGGGAGCTGGGGGTGTTGACGACCGACAGGAAGCTCTGGCGTGGGCTGGTCCATGAAGTCACGAAGAGTCGGAGGCAACTAAACGAATAAACAACAAAACCTGTATAGCCATCTTCATTTCTTTCCACTAGCTTTCATGCCTTACAACACACCACATACTGCCCACCCCACCCTTTGACCAGCATTTATATGTCTTAACATTTTTCCTTTTCCCAACAGCTTTCTACATAAGTATACATATCCATCTAATTGCTCTAGGGTTGTTTTTGTTCTTTGCCTTTTATGTATAATCTACAGTTATTTGCTCCATTTTCCCTGTCAAACAAAACTGCCTCATTCTTGGATAAATTAAATTTCAGAGCTGTACTCCAATCTAGGAACCATTTCCTGACAATTATTTGCATTCTTGGCTAATAATGTGGCGTTATCTTATAGAGAAGCACAAGCACATTCACACCCCCAACCAACACAGGCCTCACACCATCATTGGCATTCCTTATACTTTCATCAACTGACCGACCAAGGGGACATTACACATCACTATCCAACTCCTGGCTTAATGCTGAACCGCTGCTAAGCATTCATTGTATTCTCATCCATGCTTTACTTTCAACAACTTCCCTGCTGGAATTTATGCAGAGCTGTTATTCCGACAAAGTTTAGAATCACATTTAAAGGAAATGAAAGAAAAGATACGACATCTACTTCTGGAAACACTGGCAAAGGCCAGTATTTGTATAGCTTCATATAAGATGATCTCAATACAAGAGATGGGAAATCCTGTACTGCAGAGATTAGAAGCCAGTAAATCTCCGCTGTCAACTCAACTGACGCAGCACTATCCATATCAACTAATTAAAACTAAAACACAATCCAGGGTTTGATGTGTGACTTGCATACGGAATGAGTTGCTTTAAAGGAGCTAGAAAAGGCAGAGGGGTTTCCACTGCAATTCTCATTTAATGAGTTCTGTTTGCTACTAGCAACATCCTGTCCTTGAATATAAATATTTGCAAAAGGGGAAGTCTGAAGAACACTTGCAATTCAGCGATGTGGAAGGTAAGCCCAGATAAATATCAAGAACAGAGCGCGATCTAGGATTAGGGACAACCACTGAGCAGGCTATACAGTTAAGTTTACTATAAATCTGCTTATTCTATCAGAATCTTTAAAAATAACATGAAGATGATGAATACTGAATTCAGAGCTTGCTCTAAGCATCCAAATTCCATTCCCCTCCTGCACTTCCTTCAGCAAAACAAGACCATTTCCTACATTCATTTC
The DNA here is from genome assembly GCF_035149785.1 of Candoia aspera. Classification (NCBI taxonomy): domain Eukaryota; kingdom Metazoa; phylum Chordata; class Lepidosauria; order Squamata; family Candoiidae; genus Candoia; species Candoia aspera. The sequence goes on along the minus strand of NC_086163.1, from coordinate 21,095,291 downwards.
CGTATCTGTAAAATGGTATGAAAAGAAGCTTATTGCATAATGGCATTGCAAGAACAGTGGGCAGCAGGGGAATGCTCTTTGGAGATAAAAAGGCTGTACTAATTCCTCAGGCACAAGTCCAACAGGTGCAGCCCTCCTCATAATTCCATCATGAACAAGCTGCAGAAAGGATACTTGCCTTAACCAGCTTGTTTTCTTTGATTTTTAGAGACTGGAGCAAGTCAGCAGTAAGACCGATCAAAGGCTATTAATCATAATCACTATATGGAACCTCCACATGCTGAAGCAGTCTATCTTTGTTAGATTCTGCCTTTGAGTTTATTAAAAAATAAATAAACAAACAGAATATTTGACCAAATTCTAGCAAAGCTTCTTGGCAGGTTCTTGCATAAGGGCCATGTCTCTGAAGATGCAAACACCTTGCAAATGGAAAGTTGCCATATCCCACTACAAAAGTGGAAATCAAATCCTGCGAGGCAGGACTGAAAAGAAAAATAGAAAGGCAGGCTGAACAAAATCAGGAGAAAAGACAACTAAGATCTGAGCAGGCTCTATCCACCCAGAGTCCCTGGGAGCTGGGCAGCCTACAAATGTAATACGTAAATATCTGCAAAGTTGTTCTGCCCAAGGGCAACAGAGCAGACTTAGACCAGGGACCAAACAGACAAAGTAATTTCAGCTAAATTTCAGGAGAATTTTCTACAGGGAAGAACCAGACACCTTGAAAATGCCTTGGGAACTGTTATGGCATCATACTCGGAAGGTAAACTTGATTGTGGTCTTTGACCATCGTTGTCTTTCCACACCAGGTGCACTAAAGCCTCCTCTTTTAAAGATGCTGGGGCTGCACTCTCCCCTGTAAACCCTAGCTCAAGCAAGGGGCTAGACTACATGAGCTCTAGAACCCCATCCATCTCTATGTTCTAGAGAAGGCTGGAGAGCAAAGTCTCCCCAGCAATTGGGAGGGCCTCTTCTATGCAGAGAAGAGGCCCTCCCAAGTGAGAGAGTAACGCTGCCCCGCGCAGCTTCCACTGTGTATTTCTTGTACTGGAGCATTAAAAGCTTTTCCACCCGAAAAGGAACCAACCATCCCAATTCGAAGTGGTGAAAAAGGAACGGTAAGCCACGAATGTCTGTCTCTCCCAGGACTCCCTCCCATCCATCTTCCCCAACAAAATTTCACCACGCCCAGATGCAGATCAACAATAAAACATCGCGGGGTGCAAATCCCACCTACGGAGCTCGGAACCCCGAGAGGGAACCTCGCCTTGCGCTCCGGATCAACTTCTTGGAAGTCCCGGGACGCCGGTTTCCCTTCGTTTCCAGGAAGTTCCCCTGAGGGCCAAGGCAGGTGGAACGCAGGAAGACCCCCACAGCTGTTCGGGCTTAAAGGAGACGCTGAGCCGTCCGGGTTTTTCTCCGTGGGGGGGGCGCTCCAAGACTTCAGGGCACCCAAACAAGCCACGATCAACGAACTGGGAAGAGAAGCCCCCCGGCCGCCCCACACGTTTACAGAGGCCGGATTTCATGTCTGCCACCTTTCAGCGGAACTTCTAATGCTGGGAGGAATCAAACGGGATGAAATGAATAGGAAGTGCCTTTATTTCTTTGGCCCTCCCTCGGTCCTTGCTCCTTGCTCCAGTGGGGCACGGGCTGCAACTCCTCCCGTCCGCCCCCCGCCCCCCCCCCCCGATCCCTTTCCCCTTTTCACGTCCACACCCAGCCGGGTTTGTTTACGGAGCTGGCCAAGCTCTCTTCCCGCCCGTCCCTCCGTTTCTCACTACCCAGGATTTGTCCTTGGCGTCCAAACGCGTCTCTTGCACGAAGGGGTTGAGCACCAAGGGGGAGGCCAGCGACTGCTGCCTGGGCAGAAGGAAGAGCCGCTGCTGCTGCTCCGGCGGCGAGGGCAGCTGCACCATGTCGCCGGCTACAGAGGCGCTTTCCAGCGTCGCCACCGAAGCCGCTCCCGTGCACAGAGTCATCGGGCGCTGAAAGAGGCGCAGACAGAGCGGCGAGCGCCCCTCCCTGGCTCCAGGGCGCATGCGCGGCACACCTCGACCTGACCCAGGCCAGAGGTGGGGGCGGAAAGGTAAAGGTGGAGGAGCGCTGAAGTCCGGCCCCCGCTTCTCTGCCTTTCGGGCGGGTTTTCCTGGGCGACGAGGATCTTAATCCGCGGGCATGGCTGGAAGGCACCAAAGGGAGAAAGGGCGTCAATCTTTGGAGCGCATCGAAGGCGGGGCGAGCAAATGTGGGTTGCAAAATGCGAACCCCGAAGGGGTCTTCCCTTTCCCTTCCTCGCCACAGTTTAAACCCTAGACCAAGCAAGGGGCTTGCCTAGATGATCTCTAGAACCCCATGTAGCCATGAACTCCATGCATCTGAGGCCGGGAGCCGCAGCTCGACAACGTTTGCGCCTTTGGGGACAAAGCGTTAATCGGGAAAGGTGCCGCTAGTCTCCTTCGGATTTTGAGATGGGAGCAAAGGAATGCATTATTCCTCTGCCTGCAATCCCTCCTCTGGAGTTTTACAGTGCAGCTAGGAGGCCTTTATAGGAGCGGAGAACGAGAGGATGGCAACCGAAAACAGCAACAGCTTCCTCTTCGGATTTGAGCCGCTGCGAACGATCACAACTCGACTCGGAACTCTGGAAACCTGAAACTTAGGTGTGAACGGAAAAGGAAGTGGAACAAGGTTGCCCACGTTCTCAGGGCACTGGCTTCTCTGCCGACTCAAGCAGGTCATGCTTCAGGGCTAAAAATAGCGGTTCCAGCCGCATAGGCCTTCCCCCCCCCCCCCCCCCCAAGATTAGTTTGCAATTGCAGCAGCTGCGCCTTAAGATTCCTGGTGGCAGGGACTAAGAAATGCCCCTGTGTTATTAATATAACATTTATTTTCTGCATTTCAGCACACAACAAGAACCTTTAAAAAGCCCCCCAAGAGCAAAAACATAAAACATAAAACAGCAAGGTTATTTTTTTAACAAAAAATAATGCTCAGTAATTAAATCAGCCAAAAGAACGTAAGTAATAAATAACAATGCTCACCAAATTAGAGCCCATTCATCTTTGTTTAAGGGCTGCTCTATATCTGGATTGTAAAAATGTAACTCTTTGCTGCCAGCTTGCCTCAATCCTGCAAGGAAAACTGGTGCAAGAAAATGTGTGCAAGGGAAATGTTTTACTCATGGTGCTACTCACAAGGTCACAGTATTAGCTATGGACACATGGAGCATTTTTGTCAAGTCAATAACATTCCCACGTGATACTGTAATTATATCCTGCTGGTGTTGCTGCTCCACCAGTTACGATTGCAAATAGAGGTGTGCAGCCCCAAACAGTTGAAGTGGCATGTACCACAGCGGAGGTGACACTTACTGTACTGTACTGTTTTTTCTCAGTTAACCGCCAAAGGCCACAAGTACAGGAACATCAGAAGAACAAACAGTATTGATGGTCACCAGCTTTTGATAAGAGGTGGCATGGGGGGAGGAGGATGAGGTGGAGAGAGAAATGAATTGGTTTCCAGCCAAAGATGTCCATGTGGGCTCAAGGGGAAGCACATGAAGAAAGCATCACTGCACCATTGTGACATGTATGTCATGAAAGGGCAAAGCTGGTCCTATGATGTTGAGCTGCTGCTTTTGTCATTTGGATGACAGCATCAGCCCACTGTGGGTGTGTCTCTATCTAGCTTTGCACTTTACATGGAGTCCTAAATGAATCCATTGGTTCTGCCCAACAGACTAAAGGTAAAGGTAAAGGTTTCCCTTGACGTAAAGTCCAGTCGTGTCCGACTCTAGGGGTCGGTGCTCATCTCCGTTTCTAAGCCTTGGAGCCGGCGTTGTCATAGACACTTCCGGGTCATGTGGCCAGCATGACGACTCGGAACGCCTTTACCTTCCCGCCGAAGCGGTACCTATTGATCTACTCACATTTGCATGTTTTCGAACTGCTAGGTGAGCAGGAGCTGGGATTAACAATGGGAGCTCAACCCGCCACGCGGTTTCGAACCGCCGACCTTCCGATCGACAGCTCAGCGGTTTAACCCAACAGACTAAGCCATAGAAAAATGAAGTAAGGTCAAAATTAACCAGATTTAGGTGGTTGCATGAATGCAGCTACTGGGCTTATAACTGAACTGGTCCGGCCTGTGAACGCAGGGACTCTGCCTCCACTATTCCCTGGCCATCTTGATTCATAAGCAAAGGGATGAATAGCTTGAAGATGGCAGTTCAAAATCAGTTTGGCCCACCAGATCTTTGCCTTTCAGTGTTAAGCATTGGATACTGTTCCTTTTGATTGTTAGATGTATTAGAAAAGACCATATACACAGTGCTAGCGAATGCCCCAGTGTCCTGATGGGTGCATTGAAAGTAATAGCCAAAGAAGTTCATCCTTCTAAGTCCTTTAACATGGGAAGGAAAAAGACCTTAAATGGCCAGTTGTCCCAACAGAGGTAGGACAAGATTCCTTTCAGCTCTGAGTTTGCCTTGCTGGAGCAACAGTGGAGCTTCGCTCCTGGAAGCCCACCTCTGAAAATGAGAGGTGCTGTCCAGGGTGCTACCCAAGCCTTGCTTTGGCAGAATCTAGACCTCATAGGCATGACCTGTTTCATGCATCCCTCAGATACTCTGGAGGCCATATTCCAAAAAGGAGGAGTGAACAGGAAAAGAAGTGGATGGAACCAGGTCAGAAAAACTAAATGTGACTTGACTAAATTTCCATTTCATTTAATCTACATCCCATTCACTAAATACCTTCAGTATTTGTTTCCCAAAGATTTAATTATGTATCCTTTTTATCATGTTAAATTGATGGAGAGACTCAGGGTTACATGTCTTCAGATTTCTGAACATATACAAAAGCCCATTTACTGCAGTGGATGGAAAATCTTATCATAAGTAGACTGAAACATCACAAGTTCTTTGGGCTACTTTTTTTTTTTACACCATTGATTCACTCTGACTCAATACCATAATTGAACTGCCAATTGCAACCTCAATGTTTCTTTCTCAATTAGTCATAGCCAGACCCCAGACCCCCACCCATCCCAATTTAACAGGGGAAAAAAAAGAAGCTTAAAGAATTAAAAGGGAGTCTTGAGCAGATTTCCAACTAACTAGGGATTGGGGGGAAAGCAACAGCCATTTGAAAATCTTGAGAGGGAATATCTTCAATCTTAGCAATTAAATAATAACATTTAGACATAGAATGTGCCAAATACCATTTTCTGTTGAGATTGTAGAGTAGAAGTGACTTACTTCAATTGCTTTATTGCAAATCGTTTAAATTAAATTGTAAATTATAGTATTGTGACAATTTTAACTCACATTATGTATTATTATTTAGAAAACTGTTTAAAATACCTCTATAAAATAGTCAATATATTGTTTTTTTAGTCCAATGTATTATTTTGGGGGAAAATATTATCTCCTTACCTATCTATCACCAAATGAATATCTGGTATTTTTCCTAGCAATGAGAAACTCACACTTCCAAAGTGGGAAGGACAAGGATTTGAAAGAGCAACATTCTAATCCCTGTGTGACTGTTCAAACCACAGAGAGATCTTGTATAAACATCAGTCCAAGCTGGGAAATTCTGAGAGCTGAAATCCACATATCTTGAGTTCCCAAGGTTGAGAAACACTGCCCTATATAGTGACAACAAATCACATGTGTTGCCAGAAAGCAAAGCTGCAATCTTTCATCAGTCCTGCAGATGACACTGTTTGTTCATTTTACTTCGTTGGGCAGTGAGCTGAGCACAAACAGTGGGATAATAGGATGTCAGGCTGGTCTAAAAACAACTTGAGAATTCTGGGAGTTGTAGTTTTCCTCTCTTCTGCAAGCTCCTAGATTAAGGAAGGCAAGTTTGGAAACATGACATCAAGCCTTCTATACTTGATATCAAATATTGTAAGACACACATAGAATTGCAGAATCCTAAAACTGATAGGGACAATTGCTCAGAGCAGGAATCCAAATTCAAGCATCCCCAAGAAGTGGTAGGTGATGATTGGGAGAGTTCAGAAAATATCTGAAAAATAATCCATAATTCCACAGCTGAAATTGCCTAGCGTATTTAGCCTTCGCAAAGTTACCAGAGTTTTATATACTTTTGTAGCTAGATATGGGATGAATTGTGAACCGTAAGTAAAAGTGGGTGCAGTCAGACTCATGAATTTGTGACACTGCGCATTGCACTGTGTGGCCTTTGTCCTTGTTAATTTCTGTGTGGGCAAAGCTATGCAATCAGCCTCACAGCATGGAAACTGGAGGACATACAGTACCTACTGTGACAATCCAAGAGATTTAAAATGCCTGCTTTGCTAAAGGAGGGAGCCACATAAGTTAGCAAGATGTGAATTCCCGGCCAGTGCATTATTACCATTAATTACTCTTTCAAAGTTGAGGTTTGTGTTGGCTCCAGCAATAGGATCTTTATAGCCAAACAGGTTAGTCATCGTCTGGAATGAGCCCATTTCCTTCCCTCTGGAGACACATCTTGAGGCATGGTATTGGACAATGACAAGCTGTTAAGAGAATTCTTGGAAACAATGCCCCATTTTATTGACTTTCTGGGAGGAGGAGGGTAGGAAGGTTGATTGTCGGCTTGGCTTCTCTATCCTGCTCTGATACGCATGCTTTATCTTGGCTGGCATGAAGAAAAAGTAGAGAAGTATTACCCGTTGGGAAGAATTTTGGCCCGAGGACTGGAAAACTATGCTGCATTCAGCTCTTGGTCTGGGTGGTCCTGACCAAGAGTCCTCCAACTATTTCCAAATTAATGAATTGGATTATTTGGATCAATTTTTAATTATTTTTATTTATTATTGAATGGATATCTCGCCTTTTGATTTATTCCAAAATTCAAGCTTATAGCAATAAAATATTAATGCACGTTATAAATGAAAGATAATTAACATAAATAAAATCATAGCCAATGTTAACATCAGTCATTAGAATAATTAACAATTAAAAACTTGGCAAAAGAGATGTGCTTTTACCAACTTCCTAAATACTGGGGAGCTGAACCTACACCCTTTGGGAGTGCTGAGACTGAGAGACACACAGGAGAAGGGCTGGTTAGTTTTCTAGTAATGAGCTATGAAAGTAATCAGATAAGATTTCTAATCTTCTTACACACTTATAGCAGCGCATAAATGATGATGGAGGAGGAGGAGGAGGAACGTTCTTCCATTCTAAATCAAGACATCAAACAAGAAACAGATTGACCCATTGCAATTCCAGTATCCCACTGATAGTCAGCAGAAGGTATGGCCAGTATGCACCTTGGAAGGCGGCTTTAAATAAACAGCTGTGACAACTCGTCCACCCTCCCTCCACACCATCATTGCACACTTCAATTTCTGCAATGGTTCACAGGAATAGCACTGTGGAAAATTTGCATTGAGGCAGGAAAACTATACCTAGGCTACAAATAGAGATGGCAAGTGAGCCAACTCATTGGGAACAACCTCAATTCCTGCAGAACAATGAAAGAGAGGAAAGTCAGTCCTTATGGATGCTGAATGGAGGAAAGGCATGTCAGCACTGTTGAAGTGCATGATTACAGACAATTGATATGAGGATCTGCATCCATACCAGCAGCTGCTATCCATTCAGTAACCAGCAAACATCTCCTAGTCATCTCCTGGCTGGTTGCAATTTTTTTGTTTTGTTTTGTTATCCTGTTGATTGAGACATTCTGTCCCACCTTGAGCCAATCACATCTCATGCGATCAAGGTTTTGCCAGTGCTGTAGACCATTCATTCACTGGCCCCAACTTCAGAAAGAGAGCCAGTTTGGTGTTGAGGTGAAGACACTAGGCTAGAAACCGGGAGACTGTGACTTCTAGTCCTGCCTTAGGCACAAAGCCGGCTGGGTGACCTTGGGCCAGTCCCTCTCTCTCAGCCCTAGGAAGGAGGCAAGGGCAAACTACTTCCAAAATCCTGCCAAAAAAACTGCAGGGACTTGTCCAGGCAGTTGCCAGGAGTCAACACGGACTCAAAGGCACACACTCAGAAAAACTTCAGAATGCTGGTGAGGATTGTAAGGTTGTTCATTCCAACATGCAGAACCAAATCCCATACAGGAAAATACTAGCCTAGACGTCTTCTAGAATTAGTCCAGGCTGTTCTTCTCCCCCTTCCTATTTGTTTCATCTGCAACCTGAATTTGTACACGTAATTCTAGCACTCAGAGTACTAGCTAGCCTTTACAAGTCTGTCTCGACTCATTTAAGAAACTGGCCACACACCACAGATTGGTTTTCCTTCTTTATTGGTAACACTGACTTTTGATATGTACACTTTTCATTTTTCTCTTAAAAATCCTTTGTATGAACATAATCCTTCCATCAGGTCATACAGTGGAAGGTTTGCATTGCCTGATGCTTTAAATCTAACAGTGAAAAAGGGGGTGGACAACAGGGGGTGAAAGAGGAAGGAAGAGGAAGCCATCTCGATACATTAAAGAGGAGAATAATAAAACATGTGAAACATTCAAACTTGGCATTTCTTATAGCATGTTCACTTCGAACGTCGGGGTCATTCCATCTGTGTTTCTTTTAAGATCTGGTAGATCTTAAAGTGCATGAAGCAAATGGCTAGTTTTAAGTAAAGGTATTCCTTTTATTTTATTTATTTATTTATTTAAAAAAGAGTACTTTAAAACAATACTTATACAAGTTTCTTCCCACGACTCCACCATGTTTCAGTGCTTAACACAATATCCCCAGGCAGCCTGTGCCTCTGTGTCAGCCTTTCTGTCAAAGAAATGGGAATGGCAGAACTTAAAGCTATTCCTGGAAAAAGCAGGCCCCTTTTGGGCGAATCTGAACTGAAACTGATCAGACCCCCCAACGAAATGTGGAAAGTTCAGAGGCCAAAGTCAAAATAAGGTTCTGATGCTGAAAGTTGAGTTTCAGGTTGCAAGGAGTGAAGTGTTTTCGGAACACTCTGTTTGGAGTTTTTGATACGGTATTTGGAACATTTTAAGATTGGGGTTGCGGGTATAATTTCATTTCATGTCTAATCTGAGTTCCCCTGAAGAACAGATTTTTTGTGTGCTGCCAGACTGTATTCCTTCAGGCTGTAGGAATCTAAACCCTCCACTTTTCTACTATCTAAATTTAAAAGAGTAGCATGTTGGGAATCAATTTTGAAGCCACCAACTTTCTGTCATGCTAGCTTTCTATGTTGAGTGAGATTTTGTATGTATTTTGATATCTGCCTTCTTCTTAGTAAAGACTAGTTTCAAAAATGGGAACAACAAGATTGCTACTGTGTCTTAGCAGTAGCCTGCAAACCTGGAAAACTGAACAATAATACCAGGTCCAAATAGCTTAAATTATGAAATGAAAGGAGAAGAAACTTAAGATCTAGTGTTCTTGGAACTCTGAGTTCTAAAAGCATCAACTCAGAAGGAAATCCTCTGATTTGATGGAGCTTGCTTCCAAGGCAATGTGCTTTATCAGATGAAACAGTTCTATCAAGTAGTGTTATTTAATGAGTTGGGCTAGTACCAGACAAGCCCCTGAATTAGCATATAGCTCTATTTCTAATGGTGGGTAAGACATAGGACTTTTACACATCAAGACATATATAAATGGTTGGTTAGGAAGAGGTCTCTTTGCTCAGCAACCCAGCCAGTCTGATTTCACATTGCCAACTTTCACAATCTTTAAGCTTTGATCTTCCAGTTTCAGATAGTACCAGTCCTTGAAAAAGTAGCTGTGGCCTGTAAAAAGAAAACAAGTCTTAATGAACTAAGATAAACTCACAGTTCTGGGACCTCCTAGAGCAGGTGCCAACATAACCTGGGAGTCAGTTCAGTGGTTGGGTTCATACAACATAGGGAACCCAGATAAGTAATTGTTGTGTTTACAGGTCCCCAAAAATAAACCATGGTATGGCTTACCATGATGCCATGATTCACAGATTGAGGTAAGTTGATGTCTGGGTTCCCAAAATGCTGAACCTTCAACTACCCAACTCCACTGAAGTGAAATATAAGGTAGTGTGCTGTCTGAACTGTGTGAATCCTCTTGAATCTCCATCTGGCCCATGGAGTTTCATTTTCCCCAAAGAAGTTTAAGGAGGCCATTCCTCCACTCTCCACTCTTTTCCTCACCCTAAAATCCCTGCCCCACTCCTTTCAGACCTCTACCTCTTATCTCCAGGATGGGCTGCAAATTACCATCATTTCAAAGGCTACATCAAGTTTTTCGTGGCTTGTGGAAAGCCACTCTTCACAAGTGGGACTATTTGGGGCATCTTGTTCAGGAGCACCAGCATGGTTCAAAATATCCATTTGGCCCTCTAACCATCACTCCCAATTCCTCTAAAGTCCCTTGCCCACCAAAAAGGCCCAAGGTTTTGTCCCAATCCATTCTGAAAATGGGCTTTAGAGGCCACAAAAGGTATATTGATAAGCTGTACCTTTTGTACTTGTGCCCCAGGAAAAAGAGGAAAGCTTTTTTCCTATGATTGATGGCTAAGCTGTCTCCTACCCAATGCCTAATCCATAAATGGGGGCTTAGAGGAATTGGCCCATTTTTATTTTTTTTTAAATCGTATGGCATAGCAGTTCGGTGTTCATGCTGCTTTTTCTTGCTGGGAAATCCTTGTGAGGTCCAGTAGCCAGATGTGTAGACTCTTTAGCCGTGACAAGTCACGTTGCCTGGGGTGCACCACGAGGAGGCTAGTCTACATTGCACCGAGTTGGGTTGAGAGGGAGGGACCGGCCCAAGGTCACCCAGCCTGCTTTTGTGCCTAAAGTGGGACTAGAACTCTCCTATCGCACCTGATTGGCTCTTGGGCTGAGACAGAGGGATTGGCCCAAGGTCACCCAGCTGGCTTTCCTGCCTAAGGCAGAATTGGCCCACTGCAACTCTATAGCATTGGCCGCAGGAAGGCTATTCTTCTAAAAGGCCTGTAAGAATGTTACTGGAAAGATTTTTTCCTTCCCTTCTTCTTTTTAAGCATGCCTTTTTAAAAGGAAGAGATGGGCCTAGGGTTAAAAGCTTGAATTTTGACTATGAAAACTTCTCAGCCATTTAGAGGATTTAGTTCAAAGGGTCTTTCCTCACTGGTCTACCAAGAAATGCAGGATTCCTTAGCCAGAGTCTGTGCTGCATTAAAAAGGGGTTAAGATTACTCTGCTGGAGACGAGTTATTCAGACAGCCCAGGAAAGTTCAAAAAAGGTCATCCTTCCTAAATTTCCTTAGAGCAGTGGGAGATTTTAACCGAAGAGAGAAATTTACTGTGGCGGCAGGCGGATTGCCAAGCTGTTGGCCAATTCAGTGACCACCGCAGTAGGCAGTGTCTCCAAGAAGTCATGCAGCAGCAAGCTGAAGTAATCAATCTCCCCCCAGCAAAAAAAAAATCTTAGAAAACAAAATGGCAGCTTACCACTTCCGCTCACATCCAGCACAGCGTCTAAATTGTCTGGGACACCATTCCAAGCATCTGCAATTAATTTAGGGAAACCAGGGTCCATTTTCTTCTTTACTTCGTTGTATCTGTAAAATACATATGAACCCAAAACATATGTTCCTTCCTCACTTACTTGGACACAAAAAAAAGGTGTTAAGAATATATGAATCTGTCTTGTATAGAGTTCATCTAAGCAATCCTTTCCCAAAACAGTGCTTTCGATGTGCATCGGGCAAGTCCTACATTTCTCATTTCTGGAGGGACCTATGACTTTTGATCCAGCTAGCCATGACTTAAATCACCATTCAGAAAGCTGTTAAAACATGGCTTTTCAGACCCTTGGAGACAGGCATTCCCCCTTTTCTTCAGCAGTGGACTACGTCAAATGTTACTGATGTTTTATGAGAGTTTTAATGATGTTTATGGCTTTTGTTATGATTTGATTGGGAACCACCTAGAGATGTGTAAGTGTGGTGAAGTATAAATGCTAGAAATCAATGAATTAAAGAAACAAGCACATAAATAAATAATGGTCCAAGGCATGCGAAGGGCACCAGTTTGGGATTTAAACACTGTGTATTGCTGTCAATCAGAGTAAATTATAATAGCTTGAAGTTCCAGAGGTGTGATTCAACAGGACATAGGAGTTTGATGAAAAGAATAAGCTGTTTTAGAGGACAGAGAAATGCTGGAGTTCCAAACAAGGTTGAAAGGTTTGATGTCACTAGAAGGATATGGCCAGATTTTCTGGCCTATGGGAGGGGGCTAATGAATGTAGGAGTGGGAAACTGCTACCTTTCCCATCCTTAAAACCACTCCAAAGCCTGAAAAAGGGTCCAAGGTCACAATATCAAAATTCTGTCGCATTTTGCCCTGAATTTTGGCAGAGCAATTGTGCTATGGGTGTGTGTGTATGTGAAATTTGGATTCTGAGTCTACAATTGCTCACACCTGTGCCAAGAGATTGTTTAACCACTATTTGTTAACTAAACTATAATGCTAGTCTACTAACCATGGTTTACACAAACAGTGGGCTGGTCTCACCCATCACGCTAAACCCAAAACAAACTAGCTATGGATGAACGTGATGCCAAGTCTCATCAGTATATCTCCTTGCTTGGAACAAGCTTTTCAGAAGTGAAGAATCACATGGGAAAGGTCCCAACTGGACTTATCATCTTGCATCCAAATTTCTGGTTGTAGAAATTTCAGGATGTTAGATCCTAAGTATTTAATAGTTAAAAACAAAGCAATAGATGTTCCATTTTGGCTAGTCTCTGTAACCTACACTCTGTAGTTTGAATCAGATGGATATTCTAAATAGCTTTCAAATGTAGCCAATTTTTTTTTAAGTATCTCTGATCTCAACTAATGTTATTCCTTCTTGTGTTTTCCATCAAAAATCACTCTGAAATCCAATGTTCCTAACTTCCTAGTGCTGCGGTATCTGGGCATTGGGGTTGCAGTGACTCCTTACCTCCAAAATTTGTCCCCTGCAAAAATATAAGTCTTCTTGTTTTTGCTCCAGTTAAATGCAGCATTGACACGTTGCACATCAGGAGGCAGACCAAGACTGGTAAGTCTCTTTGGATAACCTCTTTCCAAGGTGCTGGCTGAATAAACCCAGTATTCATTTCCTAGGAAAATAAAGCATCAAGTTCTCACGATCTCCCTTGAGATTAACAGGAAGGAGAAAGGGTTGTCTCATTCAGAGGTTCTTGAATTTCTTTGCAGTTAAGCTAAATTAAGCAAATTGGGGAAGTAAATTAGGACAGACCAAAAAGTCCATTTCAAAACTTTTCCCCCTCTTAAAAATTGTGTATGTGTGTGAAAAATTGTGTATAACGTATGAAACCATTCTCCTGCTTAGTTTGTTTCTTCCTGTTGTTACCTCTTTTGTGCAAAGAGTGGCTGTGGATCAGAATAAAGGATGACAGGAAGCCTTGTTCAGATTGTGCTTCAGAATGCCTTTTCTCTGAATTGACTTCTCAGTGCCTTTACTCTGATGTGGCTTCATATTGGCTCTCCACTGTCACAAGGCATTGCCATGAAGAAATAAGGATATTTTGCCATTGTTCTGGAGCTGATTATATAGAAATAATAATAAATAGCCTGCACCAACTCCTGGAATATGACCTGTGTTGCTGAAAAGTTAAGCATTCAAGCATTGTGGAGGAAAAAAGTATTTTTGACTGAGATCTTGGAGAACCATTTTAAAGCCTGTTAGCATGAGGAAAACTTTAAGACTTAATTATGGATCATGCATGATTTAGTTTTAAATTTTGTGGTATCTGAGACAGGAATTTGTGCTTTCTTAACTGACATGCTCATTCCCCAAAACTTCCAGATTCAAAATTCTTTATAAGCAGGCAAAGAATTGGAACAATTGATGGGGAGACAACAAATTTTTCCTTCGGGCTGAATGTTATGCTAAAAATACTGGAACGTTATTTGAGAATGTAGTAGAAGAACCTCAGAAGACTAACTGAATTTCTTTAGCAAACAATTTTTGAATCTTTGTTCCTTCTAAAAACCCCAGGACGTGAGGTTACAAAGGATGGATTCAGAAAAATGAAGTGTTTAGGCTATATCCAGTTTATCATGTAATACGATACGTGGTAACGATTTAAATGCCACTCAGCTATGAAGAATTCATTTCCAGACCTTTTTCTTCCCTTTAAATAAATTTCACTGTACCCACACTCATTTTATTCTTCTTCGCTCTTCTGTGTTGTTTGTGTGTTGTCATGTAGTAGATGGGAGCAAAAGGGTTTGCTATTCATTATTTTTTTTTCTTCTGCTGATGCAACTACTGAAAACCATTTCCCAGATCAACCAGCATAGCTGCATGAAAATACATAGTCTAGGAATAGATGAAATGAAAATTTCATTTTTATTCCATTTGTCATTTGGGGTGTTTGAAAGCTTGGTCCATCTCATGTCATACTAAGATACATAAGAAGTCTGTTTTCGTATAAAAAGTTTGCACTCAAATGTGAATGCAATTTTGGGCCTGTTTCACTTTTTTGTCCACCATGTTGCTTAATGAAGAAAACCTACCCAACCTTTTATACAGATTTTTCTCAAAAATTTGGGAGAGGGGTTGCTTACTGAAAATATGCCCCGTTCTGGTCCTTGAGCTCCTTCAAAAATGGAAATTTGCAGTTGAATGCAAATTTGTACTGAAGTACTAAATAAGTGAGATGGCTAGATAGCACCACCAATGCGATGAACATGAATTTGAGCAAACTCCAGGAGACAGTGGAGGACAGGAAGGCCTGGCGTGCTGTGGTCCGTGGGGTCACGGAGAGTGACTTAATGACTGAACAACAACAACAACTAAATAAATGAATTTCTTCCCCATTCCTAATATAAAGTACAATGGACTAAGCAACAATGTGCCACTGGATAGGCCTTTCCATGTTAGGACATCTTGCTGGCTGCAAATTCTGAAACTTGTAGGCCGGACCTTCTGAAGAACATCTGACTGGAGCAGCTGGCTTTACAGAAGTGCATGCATGTGTGTTTGTGTGTGTTTAAATGACTTCAGGCCAACCCTACCTGAAAAAAATACTGCCTTCTCTTCCTGAGGGGCCTCGTAGACAGCATCTATTTTTTCTGGAACATCAGACCAGAAAGTAGCAACAAGAAGAGGTCCCATCGGACGGCTCTGTTGGTTTGCTGTTCTCCAGATGAATCTAGGCCAAAAAATCAAGAGCAACTTTATTGGCAGATGTGCTTCTTAATCAAACTGAGCAAAATGCACTCATGTGTACACACACAAATGCAGGCACATACGCAACAGTACTTACATTCTACTAGTAACATAAACATGTAATTATTAAAGTATAGGGTTTTGTTGTTGTTGCTGTTATTATTTAATGCACTCAATCTTTTATTGGGTGTTTTTTAAAACTTTTTTGCCCCATGAATTTCTTAATGTGTTATGTCCAGACCTTAACCATTTATAACAATTTTCTCTAGTACTCACATTAATTCTTACCAAAGAACAAAAAGAGGGAGACAGAATAGTGGGTGCTTCAATTATCTCAGCAAATAAACTCATTTACAAGGCACTTAAACTCTTTCAGCCATCTCCTTTGCTGTACACTGAACAGATGGATATGCATTTGGCAAATGCCAACATTTGTATTGGACACATTACTCTGGAAGATTATGATTGTAGCAACTAAAAAGATCAGATCTAATAATCATCGATCAAACAGCTTGGCTGTAAATGAAACTTGGAGCATTAAAACTGTTCATCAGAGGAATGAAAGGAGTAATTTAGAAGCTGTATAGGCAGTATCCTCTTTCGATTTATGAACATTAAAAAAATGACTGTGGTTTGATTTCAGTGGCAGTATTTAGGAGATGATGGGACAGGATGTTAATAAAAGCGTTACTGTGTGTTTTTTCTCCCTCTATCTCTGTTTGATGGGCAGTCAATTTTGTTTAAAGAACCCCAAAACTAATAACTGAAAACCAGCTGGCCTGTTTCACAAGCAACAAGTACGGGAAAGCTGTATAATATGACATGGCTGCAATTTGATAGAAGTTGAGCAAATGGCTTGTTAGATTAGGCTTTTTAGTTGCATCTTTTTTTTTTTCTTTTCAAATGAGAGCTGGCTCTCCAGTTGGGTGAAAAAGGAGCAGGTTTATAGCTGGCAACAGTGACATGACCTCAGCTGACATTTTCAACACATCGGTCAGATTCACACATTGAACTTGGTTGTTTAACGTAACCAGTTACCCAGCGTGCATGTTACACTGCTACCCTGAATCAGAAACTAAACTGTTCTCCCAAATAACCAAGGTTAATAGTAAACAAGCTTAGCCTGTTGCACAAACACAACTACTAGGTCTTTCATTAGAGAATTAAACACATTGTGAAACCCAGCTGTGGTCATACAAAGCATGGCTCCTTGTAATGGTTTGTGGGAATGACATTGGGAGGCAAGAGGGAGAGCTGCAGACTGGACAACTTTATAAAAGTTTATAAAAGATGTCTCAGCCCACAGAAGGGGGGAGGGCATGGGAAGCATTTCAGAAGGGACCCTCCCTAGTTTTCTGGAAAGTAAAAGGAGAGGAGGGGAGAAATATTTCCAGTCTTGCAAGATTCTGTTCATGTCACCTTACAATAAAAATAGAGCTGGTACTCCTGGTGGTGTTTCTTGTTGGGACTACCTCACAGGGCTAACACTCCTCCTTTGTGCATTCACTGCTGTCGTCTTAGCTAACGGACAACCTTGTGGGCAGAGGTGACTATGTGGGTCTATCTCACAGATTTTCACTGGGCCAGGAGTGAAGGTGCTGATTAAACCATGCTGTGGTTCTCACATATGTAGTTCTGACATTCAAATGTATCCCAAGATGATTCCCTAAATAAACACCATTGCATATCCAGGTACGAGGAAGGAGCTAAGAAGAAATCAAACACCTTCATAAAGGTTGTTCCATTGCTTGATTTACACATTCTGTAAACCTAGCATGCTTTGAACCAAGGATGGTTGAATAAGCTATGAGGGATGTGTTTACACATAACAGATAGGTTCAGCCACCATGCCAAGCCACAAATCAACCAATCACATCATGGCTTAGTATGATACATAGATTCAGCCTATGATAGGGATTGGGCTGATGTGGCTGCAGCAGATGGTGAGGAAAAATGAGGATCCAGGGCACAAAGTCACACAAAGTAGGTAGCATTCAAAAACACAATTCTTTCTATGTTGAAGTGCACTTTTCATCTCTGTGGTCCATCATATATCAGAGCTTGCCCCAGTATCACTGAGGATGCACATTGTATCTAGTGGAAACTGGCTTCCAAGGAAATTTGTCTTGTGGTCATGATCTTCTCAATGAAGAACCCTTGATAAATATCACACCATCAGGGGTCCTCAGAGCAGAGCCTCAAATCTGCTATTAGAACACGTTTGCACACTTAAGCATGTGAATGTCACACTATCAAAATCCTCAGATGATATTTTAATTTCAGGATTAAAATAATTTTACTGAATAAAACCTTCTCTGTCCCCTTCTCACCGGTCTTTGAAGAAAAAGATCTCCCCTCTGACTTGAGCAACTGCATCAAAGACAATGTCTTGGCCACAAAGCTCTGGAGTGACTGGTCCAAGTGTTGGACTTGGTCCTGGTCCAACTTCAGTAGAACCACCTGCAAATCAGGAAAAAGTCAATAATAACATGGACATTCTTGTTGTAAGCTTAGAAGTCTTAGAAAAGAGAAGCAAAATCAGTAATCCTTCATTCCACTATTTTTTTTCCTGGTAGAACAAAAAAATAAGTGTCTGATAACATAGAAAAGGAGAGGAAAGAGGGCAGGGCACCCAATTTTCGTCAAGTGTGCCATAAGTGTCATTCTACCATTTTAGGTTCATCTAGAAAAGCTTCAGCGCCAAGAATGGTAACGCTACGGGATCAAATATTTCAGGTATGTTTTGAACAACTGGAAACATCACCATAAAGTTCCTGGATTCCTTGAATGTCATCATGAGAAAGACGAAAGTGCTTGGTATAGGTGTAGATGGGGGCCATGAGTGCGCCAGGATCTTCAGAATGTTCTAGTCCCATTGCATGGCCAAATTCATGAGCAGCAACCAAGAAAAGACTGTAGCCTGAAAGAAAGTAAGTCAGGTTTTATGGCTGCTTGATGGTATTGTCCAAATATCTGTCTGGGAAGTCAATCTGACCACTTTTACAAAGCAGCCCCTAGGGACTTGAAGGCATCTGGGAGAGAAGGTATAACCTGTTCTGAACAATTGGCTGTGGCGTTTGGCTGTAGATCATTTCTAAATGTTCTATCTGCTCAGCAGAGATCACTGCAGGATTGAATGCATGATATTCTAATGATGCAGATGTATCCAGCAGAGAAGGAACTATACATCAGTATCAGAATTTCAGTTCGCTATTTCTAAGGTTTCAGCCATCTTTCCCCCAATAGATATGAAGGGTACAGGAGAAATATTAAGACTATTCTTGCCTCTGATCTATGCATATTGAATTGAAGTCCATAAGAAATACTGAACTCATTCATACAACTGCATGTGAAACTTGGAGAAAGCATCATGCATGTGTATGGTTGTACATCAATAGAATTAGTTCTGATCTTTGACTGAATGCCAGATCCTCAGGATCTTGTCACCCTGACCAAACCCTTTCCTCCTGGTTTGTTTTCAACCAAGCCAACCTGAACCACTAAAAAAAAATCTCTTGAATACAGCCTGACATTGTAACCACTAAACAATTTTTGATCCAAATACTGTGTTAAGCCATATTTTGCTGAATAAGCCATAGCTGGCTCTGTTCATAACTTGTGCCAAGCCATAAACTATGGTTTAGAAGTGACAAAAGCTGGTTTCATAAAGTATACTGAATAAAATACGAACAGCTACAAAGTTGAAAGGCATGTGGAATCTAAACTCATCTTTTCAACCACATTCAAACTTCCCAGATCCAGCTGTTAGGAAACTTAATGAGAAGGAATGATTTACTGTTAACTGCACGGTTGACTCATTTGTGAGTTTCTTAGGGTTTTTTTGTTTTGTTGCAATCATCTCTAGACATTCAATGACCTGAATTATAGTTCTGAGAATGGAGGAAGCTTGTAAATGAAATGTTTTGATTCACCAAGGACATGTTGAGATGCAGTCTAAAACTTTAATCTGTTTTGCAGGCTTTGAAACATAAGAAAACATTGAAAGGGGAGCAAGAGTGGATTATTTGGAAAGAGCTGTTTTTGAATCTTTGTCCTTTGCTCTATTTTGCTCCATTAAAACTGTGGTGCGTTCCTGATCAATGTTTTGATACCTTGGAGAAGTGGTATAAATACTGTATATTTACAAGCAGGGGGAAGAGGAGGAGAAAAATCTCTACCTTGATCTGGACAAAATCCCCATTTGCGGTCTTCATCATAGTTGCTAGTGGTAGAGCACCACATCTTCCCATCTTGACGTCCAGAAGTAGTACAGGCATCATATTTATTCCCGAGGAATGTAAAAGGAAAAACACACGGTTCTCCTTCAGAGTTTCCACCAACTGTAGACATTGCTGCATAGAAAAAAAACAAAAACAAAAACATAAAAGCAGGAGTAGTTAACAGTATGGACCAGCCTTTCTCAACCTTTTGACCCTGGAGGAACCCTTGAAATATTTTTCAGGCCTTGGGGAACCCCTGCCCAGTCAGGCTCAGATACAGGCCAGAAGTTACAAAATCATTATATTCATTTCCTGTGTAGGACTGTATAGATGCATTAGCAGTGTTCTTAAACTGGAAATAAAGAATGAAACTTACCTCTTTCACGTGAAGTTGCCCAAATTTGAAATAATTTCTTAAATAAATCATGATCTCCCAGGGAACCCTTAGTGACCCCTCGTGGAACCTGAGGGTGCCACGGAACCCTGGTGGAGAAACCCTGGTATGGAGTATCAAATTCTGGCTCTCAGATGCTAATGCTATTATTATGAATTATTACTATTATTTCGGGAACCATGTCATTTGTATCTAATGCCACTGAAGAAAGGAGTGGTAGACAGATTTCATCAGAACAAACCAGTGCAAATTGTAGCAAAGTTCCTCTTACCTGTTTCTGGACAAAACCCAAATTTCTTATCCCGGTCATAATCTTCAGTAGTGCCACACCATCTATACCCATCTTGTCTTCCCTCTGTTGTGCAGCTGTCAAAGGATTTCCCCTGAAACCTGAAGGGGAATTTGCAGGGCTGTCCATCAGAGTTTCCACCCATGGTGAAAAGAGCTACAGAATAAGAGACATGCAATTAAAACCTTGTAAACACCTTTCCAGCTCTGCAACCGGATGCTAGAGATGAGACATTTTGTGAAATGCATCTCGTTTTGAATATTCCATGATTAACATATGATTTACAAGCAAAGCAAATCATGGTTCTCAAATATATATATGTGTGTGTGTGTATCTTCTTTTTCATTCTTCTTTAGTTTGTATTAGTTCTTATTATTGTTCTTAAACCCTTCAATAAAATTATATACTGTATATTATATATATATATAAATATTAAATATAAATATAAATATATAATATACATAATTATAAATAGATAGATATATAATTTTTATTGAAGGGTTAAGAACAATAATAAGAACTAATACAAACTAAAGTAGAATGAAAAAGAAGAAATAAAAAGGGAGAAATAAAAGAAAAAGCTAAAAGTGCAAAAAGAAAAAAGTAGCGAAAAATTAAAAAAAACTATATAAAGAGATATAAAGAAAGTGGCTTCCGATCTTCATCACAGCAGTTATAAGTACAATTATATTTTAACCTCTCTCTCTAAAGTTACATCATGACTCCCTTCTTTCTATAATCTATCCTATCTAATCATCAAAACCATAAATCACAAGTTCATTTTTTTTATGCAAAAAGTCTGTGAGGAGTTTCCAGTCACTGAAAATGTAGTTATTGTCTTTTCTCTAATCAAACAAATAAATTTAGCCATTTCAACAAGTTCCGTCATCTTCACCATCCATTCCTCCGTTGTAGGCATTGCCAGATCTTTCCATCTTTGTACATACAATAATCTCGCTTCAGTGATCATCTACAAAAACAGTGTTCCGTGGCTCTTTATTAACAGTTTGTCTGTCAGTCCCAAGAAGAAAAGTTCTGGTTTCAATTGAATATTATTCTTTACAATCCTCAGAATCACTGTATATATTCGAGCCCAACATTTTCTAGCATTTTTACACATCCACCAAGCATGATAAAATGACCCTTCTTGTTGTTCACAGCAAAACATGGCTCTCAAATGGATTTTTTTTTCCTAGTAGTAGTACTGAAACCTACCTCAAAGCAGTAATTCAATACTAACCATGTGGATTTGATAGAAAGCAGGAGAAAAGGGTGGATCATGTCAGGGCTGCAAAATTCAGTGTTGGGTAATTTGGGATTTGGGGGGGCAGGGAGGACAGTGGTTTTGGCAGAATCTGAAAGCTGAGATGGTTGGGTCATGATGGATAAAGCAGCATGAGTCTAGATGGAGTTGGGTGATCTAATTGGCCCCACTGATTTCACTGAGTCTGCTTACTCTAGCCAACATCCAGCCTGTACCTTGTTTCTTCAGAAAGCTGAAGCTAGCAAGTGTGTTGCATCTACCCCCCTCACCCATGTTTTTCTTTACAACAACCCCTTGCAGTTGGTTAAGTTGGAATAAATGTCATTCACTGACTCTTCTGGCTGGGTAGAGATCTGAGAATGGATTCCCTCCACCTTCCTCCCACATTCTTGTTCATACAGTAGACAATCCCACCAATATTAGTTAAAATGCTTGTCTGAATGTAGCCAGTATCAACACCGTGCCCTGTGTTCTAGGACTTGCTTTACAACAGCTTTTCTTTGGAGAACTAAAAGGGAACTGGAGGCTGCTAAGTTAGACATATTCACTTGCTTATGTAAGCAGCTTCAGGCTGAAAACTTGGCCTTTAACAGCGTATCTTATTAGCTTAACCACAGACAATTTGGGGTGTTGGGGGGGGGAGATGGAAACTTAATGCAGTGTTGCTGGAAATAATCATTGACTCAATGTCAAAAGAAGGTTTTTCTGTTTTGTAAGCACAGCCACCAATAGCTTCCAAATCCTCTCTTTTCCCACTATCCTCTTTAACAGCTTCTGCAGCTTTGATAGCAGAGAAAACTTGAGTACTATAATAACAGTAATTAAAAAGAGAATCTATTCTATTCAATGGGAGGAAATGCTGGAAGGCAGTTGTTCCACTTCCAAAAGGACAGAGTGTCTTAAGGTTTGTTCACAGAATATTCCTGTTTAGCCATTCCAAGGGCAGCAAGATTTTAGGATGTTCCCCAGCATATTTATGCATGAAAGAAAACTCTTCTGTATTCCTCCTTTCCTTGTTTAACAAGCATTACCAAGCTGAATTCTGCCTTCAAAGTATGTGGACACAGAAATACACTCAAAGGTAGATCATCACACAGCTGCAAGATGTAAAACTAAATACTGTATGCAAGGAAACATTAGTAGCAATGAAGTAAGAGTCCATCATTCCTGGTGAATTTCAAGACAAACACTTTCTCAAGTACGTATATCGGGGCTTCTCAACCTTGGCAACTTTAAGATATGTGGACTTCAACTCCCAGAATTCCCTGGCCATCATCTTAAAGTTGCCAAGGTTGAGAAGCCCTGATGTACCGTATGTATGCATCTATGGGATTTATAGAGAGGTAGGGCTTGTTTGTTGTTTTCTCCCAATAACGCCACTATATCTGCATTTACATTCAGCACAGCTGCTGTTCCCACTGCTTTTACATCCACTTCTCTAGACCTAGTCAAAGGGAGCATGGGGAGAATATTTTAACACACTTATTGGTTTTCATATGTACCAGTTGATGGCACTTTTATCCTGCCTTCCTATAAAACACAAATCAAAGGGTAAAAGCTGAGACACTAGAAATGGAACCAATAATACAAGGGAAGACAAATAATCTATGCCAACATCCATGAGTATTAGCCATGCTAGCTGGGACTGATGGGTGTCGTAGTACAAAGGATCTGACTGAGGGGCTGATTTATTGTTACATCTACCTGTGATATTTCTTTAAAAAGGGAAGGGGAAGGGGAAGGGGAAGGGAAAGGGAAAGGGAAAGGGAAAGGGAAAGGGAAAGGGAAGGGAATAAATTGATGAAGAAGGGAAGGGAAGGAAAAGGAAGGAAGGAAATACTTTATATAAAAGGTTACTTCATAAGGTAGTTTTTAGTTTTGCAGCTTCAATAAATCTATACAACTGGGAGAAAAGGAATGCAGTGGTGATTAGGGACCTTTGAGTGAAATGAACCCTAACACACTGATATTTAGAAGACTTGCTCTTCTCTTCTCTTGTAGCATCTGCATTTATTAGGCAGCTTTTAGAAAACAATGTTTTGGAATAATAATGTGAACAATGCCACTCTTTGTCTAACAAGAACCATCTGTGAGTTTGTTGTTATTCAATGATTCTGACAAAAAACTGCGTCACAGACAAAAGCCCTTGGTCTGCCTACAAAATCCCAGCACCAGTGTTTCCAGAAATGGGGTCTTTGTTAAATGCACAAATCCCTTGATATCTGCCAAGTCGGTCTGCAATCTTCTAATTTTATGAACTCATTGCAAAAATGTAATCCTGGTCCTATTTGTATCAAAAGGAAACCCCTCTTTTTAATAATAATAATAATAAAAAAAAGCAGAGGACACTCCCCACTTTCCTTCCTTGCATAAAAAAAGGAATAATTTAATTGGTTTATAAGGACTTCAGGTCTTCACAAGAGATGTTAGGAATGTTTATCAGTTAACATTTTGCTCCAGCCCTTCAGCCTAGAAATTGAAAGTCTTTCCATGATATTGTCTTCATGGTATCTCTGTTAAGTAAGCGAGGCTGAGACACATGGGGCATTCCCCACATTCAGTATGAGTTAAGACCTTAACCCAGTCAAGTTAAATGCATTAAGACCTGGCTGTGCCACCTAGCATGGGGATCCAATAGCTGTGTGCAGCCCTTGGGGAGGGTGGGGCTAGTGGTTTGAGAATGTTCTCTCCGTCTTTTTAACTTTGTATCTTTTTGTATCTTTTTTTATTCTCTTTTTATCTGTAAGCCACCTAGGGTCACTGATACAGTGAGATGGGCGGCATATAAATTAAATTAAAATAAATAAATACGTACATGGGTACCAATCCTGGAATAGCCCATCTCTATCTTGGATTTTATATTTATGCTTTTATTGAAGAATACTGTTTTTATTGCATTTTAATCTTTATTTATTTCAGTTTTATTGTAAACCGCCCAGAGTCATTCTTTGAGCGGTGACAAAATTCGAAATATAAATAAATAAATACATTGTTTCTCTTTGACAGCTGAGCTAATAAATGCCTGGTAGGGAGAAATTGCTGCAGTAACAATGCTGGAGCTTGGAGTTGGATGGTTCCCACTTGGCAGGAGCTCTTGTTTCATGCTACCTCATGGCTTCTTGACTTTCTGTCCTTTTTGTTGCAGTTCAGACACCCTGGTGTCACATCATCATTTCCCTGAGCTTTTAAATTAAATGGTGTTTTGCAGCTCTTCTTCACAATGCTTACTCTTTATTTTAATCACCCCCAACAAACTCTGGGACCAGGTCCTTTAAGAGATCAAATGAACTTATGGAAACTAACATGAGCTGACCATCAACAACTTCAGCATGAATGATGAGAAGATGAAAAGGTTCATGTCTACCTTGTCATGAGGGCCACAATGCAATACCAGATTAAAGCAGCCTTCTTAAAGCCCCACCTGAGGTCCCTCAGCCATCATTCAACTTACATTCATGGGGGCAGAATCCATATTTGCCATCTGCATCAAAGTTGTAGCTGGTCGCACACCACAGAAATCCATCGTTGCGTCCTGCATCAGTGCAGCTGTTGTACTCTTTCTCATTGAACAGGAAGGGGAATTTGCAGAATTCTCCATCTGCATTGCCATATTTCACCCTGACCACTTGAAAGGAGAGGACAGAGGATCCATCAGCAGGACAAAAACAACAGCAGCAACCAATGATACTTGAGGATATTCTGAAGTTAAAACGGCTGACATACCTTGGCCTTCACCCAAAGTCCAAAGTTCATCATCATCAAAATGGGAATCACCTCCAACCCCTGGTCCAGGAGCAAAGGCATGAGCCAGAAGGCCATCCTTCCCATCAAAAGGATACCCATCACCATGCTCTGCAGGAGGAGGAAACAAGCAAAGTGGTATCAGACACTGGCATCATGACATCTTTGGTGCAGGAGTACTAATTTACTAATTTAAGAGTCATTCCCACTGTTGGGTGAAACCTGAGGATTCCACTGGTGTGAGGGCTGAATAGAATTCAAGTTTACTACCACAAAGTACATGAAAACATCAGCAATATACACATCCATGCACTCTTGAGCTCTTTAGCAGAATGGCAGGCTAAAAAAACTGGATTTTGAAGGATCCAACAAAAGTTCCTTTAATCCAGACTGCAGGTCCTGAAATCAACAAACAAGAGAACTTCACAAGATCTTGAGCAGCACTTGAGAGATGTGGAATTTCCTTATTTTGATCTTACTGGTTTCCAGGTTTGAGTAACACTATCCCTGCATGTGACCATCAGTGATTAAAACTATGCATCATTTGACTCCACTTGTTGCAAGTCTCCATTTTCTCCTTGGGCATAGAACACTTTTCTCCTCTTATTTTACAGATTTTTTTCCTTTGAAAAGAGAGGTCCTGGCAAGGGCATAACCTTCTTATTCATCACTTTTCCACCACTGGCATGGTTCCTGATGTTGCCTGTGGCTTCTTTGACATCATCCAAGGGCTCCTGGGTTTGATTTGGAGCCATTTGAAAGAAACACCAGGCAGACACTGTTGGGCTTTACACTGGGTTACTTATTCGCTGGGGTAGAGCCAAGCCAAAAATCAACCAAGAAACCAGAGTCAGGAACTGATACTCTTTTAAACATAAAATTAACAATTCTGACCATGAAAAGAAATCAATTAATCTCCTCTTCCTCTTCTTTATTTTTCAGTTCAGTTCAAAGAAAAGGAGGGTTGCTTTCCATCATTCCTCAAATCATGAATTATGAAGTAAGCTGTTCTAAGTCAATTCTAAACATCTGAGCTTTCAGATCTCTCCCAAATAAGCTCCATTTCATTTTCTACCATGGATCTACACAGAACTCCATCTTCCTGATCCCCCCCCCCTTTTTTTTGGTTCCTGCTTTTGGTTCTCTCTTTGTTTTGCTAGGGCTCCTATATCATCATTTCTCTTGACCCCAGCGATCCAACTTCAGTAATATTATGGTACTGACTTAGAAGGCCATTCTAAGGAAAATCAAAATGATGCAGACTGCTTCAAATACTCGTTGTCATGTACTTTATGGATGCTGTTAGGAGGAGCCAGTGCCCCCTAAATTTTTTGATTTAGTGGCCCAATCCTTAAACTAATGGGAAAGTAATGTCATGCATGAGGTTATAAAGAAAGAAGAAATGATGCAGCAAGGATGTTGCTGTTGTTATTATCATTATTATGGTTGGTCACACTGTCAACCAGATGTTTAGACTGGATTTGATATTTTTATTCACCTATTTCTTCCCAAGGACATTATTATTATTATTATTTGCATACCCCATCGTCCAAAATTGATCATGATATCTGCTTCTCCATCATGAATTCGGGAGAATTTCAGTGGTGTGACATCACTCCAAACTTTGAAGGCTCGGGCAAATGCATCGTCAACCGTTTCAGAATCCAGATCTGGGGTATAGCCTAAAATCCTTAAGAAAAAAAAAAATGAAGATGATGTTGATGATGATGATTATAATCAGCAAAGATACCAAGGGCAAACATAGAGAGGAAAATAATTGTAGGAAGATGGTATACTTATGCCTGTATTAATTACAGCTGCATTTCAGTTACATGCCTTTGGTGCTTTGATGGAAAGGGGAAAGTAATGCCAATTTATTGGTGATGTTACCCTTTCCAATATGATACACTGGTACAACAGCCAGGGAGATGGTGGACAGGCCATCAGCAAGAAACAATGTGAGGCCCAAATCTAAACACACTTTACTGCTTTTCATTATCATTGTTTTTGTAATTGCACTTGCCAGAGAAAGATGGTAGCAGAAACTTTTTGTCCTTTGTACTGCTCATTTCCATTTTTTTCCTTCTGAATTGAGCAACTCACCCCTCCCCCAAAGGAGGCCATGTCAGGGAAGAGCAATAAAACCAAAGAGGCCCCATACAAATGTATTGACCTTGGCAGATCCACAGTTATGGCTGTGATGCTGGCCCTAGTCTTCTCCCTGACAGATATGTTGGGGCTAGACCTTCCAAAATGCTCTTCTGTTGGCCAAACTGAGTAGGAAATCAGGAAACTGCAATCCCAAAATATCCAGGTAGGATCCAGAGGTGGGATTAGAAGGCATTGTCCTTGAGATAAGGGAGTTGCTAGTCCGTATTCCTGCAAAGCATCACCCCAACGATATTAGGAAGTTGTATAATGTGGAAGAACTGTCAGGGAAGCCCTCACCTCTGCACCGGGGGCTTTCCCATTTTGTACAGAGAGAGAAATTTTGCTCCGTCCCTTGAGCAGCCCTCTTTCACTCATCTTAACTCTGACACATTTCACTAAACTGACCCATTCCACAATGTTCTGGGGTCTAATACAGGACTTAGCCCCTTGTCCAGGCGATGTGCCTCTGACACAACAGAGGAAGTGTCGGATAAACTAAATCTGCCACCACTGATAGAGTTGACCTCAGGCACTCTTTATAAAGCTCTGCTCTGGATGGGCTGTTTTAATGTTCACCTAATACTTTCCATCTCTTCCCTTTTAATTACCAAAGCATTCCATTTTCAAAATATTCAGGATGTGTTGGGGGAATGCTGTATGTTAACACTGGTACAAGTCATGTTGAAACACTCCTCTGGAATGCAAGGAGGCGGCCCTTCATGTGTACATACTGTGAAGACTCCACATGCAGCTCCTCTTTCTCTGCCCTGTGCCTGTACATCAGGATAACACAGAGCTCTAAGTCTGTCTGATCTGGGCTGCAAAAAAGCTGGACGGCCGCTAGATGGCAGCAGACATGATTTCATCTGGCCTCCTGTGTTCAAGTAGAGAAGGGGAACCACTTTGCTACTGCAGAATTACAATTCTCAGTAACTCTTTCTAACATAGCCAGTCACACACTTAATCCTGCCTACAGACCCATTTTTTTTAATGGTGCAATTTATTTGGGCCAGAGTCAGCAGATAGCACCAGCAGATGCAGAAAGGGAATTAATTTCAAAAGCTTCTCCTTCTCCTTTTTCTTCCTCCCCCACTCCTCCCTTTTTTTTAAAGGTCTTTATGGTGACTACATGGTAAATGGAATCGAATCATCTTCTAATCTCTCTCTTTTGGGGGACAGTGGGGGAAGTGGGGGAACCTGCATTCTTGTGAACATTCTCACTCTCTAATCCTCTGATGCCTGTGCCTGCAAGTTTATCTGCTGAATCATCCTGGATTCACTAGGGTCTGCAAAGCTAGACCAGTAACCATGGAATAACTTTGTGCATCCTAAAAATTAACCTTCTTTTCAACAAAGCAAAAGAAAATCCTTGTAAAGCTAACACTCAATGGTTATTTGAAACTATGTTTCATTGGGTTTACTCCCAAATAAGTTTGATTTGCTTTTGTTCCACTGATAATTGTTGGCCAGCAGAGTCATCTGAACGAGGTGCAGAAAAGGAGTATAAATGCCTAAACTATGATTGATGCAGCTGAAACGGAGATGGAATTTATTAAAAAGTATATTTCTTCTGCCTAAACCTTATGCAACCAATGGATTATGAAGAGCTTTTTCAAATACGTACTGCCCTAATCACACTGTAATTTCTGCTCTGCTTTGTTTCTGTAGACACAACATGACTGTGGGGTTAATATCATCTCCAGCTAGAAGTGCCAAATCAAAAGTTTTAAGAAGAGAAAGGCAGACACATTGGAGCCTGTGGTGTTTTGTTCCATGGAGTTCAATGGAATGCAAGTTTTAGGTTTTTTTTTTAAAAAAAAGGAAGAGACATTCTACTCTTAAAAATGATGATGTTCTGGAATGATGCAGCAGTCTTTCAAATGGAAAGACATCCCTTTTTATGAAGGACAGTTCATAGAAGTATTACCTTGGCTCTCTGAAGCATGGAGTACCCCTTGGCTCTGAAGTTTCCAGTGGAAAAACCTACAGCCCATCTATACAGCTTGTTTCATCTAAGACCAAGAATGCACAACTTGTTTTGGATTAGAGCTACATGTTGTTTTGTGGGTATGATAAACAAATGGATAAGGTCAAAGCCAGGTAAGGTTGAGTCCTGAAGAAAATGTGGACATGTTTATTTTCTCTTTGACCACATTTTTGTTATTAAGCTCCATCCACTGGTTAAACAGAGAGCCAGTTGGTAGTGTTAAGGCACCAGGTTCGAAACCAGGAGACTGTGAGTTCTAGTCCTGCCTCAGGCATGAAGGCAGCTGGGGCACTTTGGGCCAGTCACTTTCTCTCTTCCCTAGGAAGAAGGCAATGGCAAACCACGTCTGAACATCTTGCCAAGAAAAGTGCAAGGATTTATCCAGGCAGTTGCCAAGAGTCAATAGTGAGTTGAAGGCACAAGACAAATAAGCAAAACCTGGTTAAATATAATGAATACATTATTTCAGCTTGGGTGAAAACTGGCTGTATCTAGAGGCCACCCAAAATGCTTGGATGAGTGACAAATGTGGTCCACAGATCCCTGGTTATGTCCTCATGCTGTAGGCCCACAGCTCTCTCTTTCTATATTTCTACCCTGCAGGTCTGAAATAAACATGAAATGCAGAAAGAAAGAAAGAAAGAAAGAAAGAAAGAAAGAAAGAAAGAAAGAAAGAAAGAAAGAAAGAAAGAAAGAAAGAAAGAAAGAAAAATGGTGCCTTCAAGTCAGTTTTTGACTCCTGGTGACTGCCTGGACAAGGCCCGGAAAAGTCCCTGCAGTTTTCTTGGCAATATTTCAGAAGTGGTGTGCCATTGCCTCCTTTCTAGGGCTGAGAGAGAGAGAGACTGGCCCAAGGTCACCCAGCTACCTCCATAACTAAGGCAGGACTAGAACTCACAATCACCCAGTTAAGGCACCCAGTGGTGCCTTAACCACTACACCAGACTAGCTCTACAGGATAAGATGATGATAAGCCTATCTCATGTTCTCTTCATTACAATCACCATCACTTCATGACAGCAGTGTAACATGCAAAAGCTGAAGAGGTCTAGTTTTTTCCAGCTGTGATATTCCAGGAAAAGTTTCATGAGAGTACTTACTTTTAGGCACCTGATGAGGGCAACCCCTTGCATAGGGCCCACTGTTGACCTATGGGATTTATGGGCTATCACATAAATCCTGATGCTATGAGTGATGCTGTCTTCTTCTGAAAACTCTGACAAGAGTGAAAAGTCAGAGTAGGACCCTTTACTTTTCTATTGCTTTCCAGCTGGGCAGTTGCATGCAACTAGAACGCACATGTCTCCTTTCTTAGGGTAACCATTTAAAGAAGACATTGTGCCAGTTGGTACCTACCTGTATGTGACAAGGTTTTTCTCCCATTTTGGTTTCCTGGGGAAGAAATTATAATTGGCCACATCCGGGTTACCACACCTGGGCTTTTTCATTGTTTCTATAGTGTTTTGGTCCAGTTCTCCAGTTTCAAGAAGCCCAAAGAACTTCTGCATTTTCTTCAAAGTATCTTTCAGGACGAGTAGGTTGCAGTTATCCTTGGGACATCCATAATACTTGTTGAGGTATTGCTTTTGGAGAGAAGAAAAGATGGACAGTGAAAACGGAATAGGTTTTTAGTTCATCTGAAAGGCAAGATTTCATAGAAGAGAGAGAAGTAAAGAAGCAACGGTTGATGGTTGTGTTCATGAGCAGCCAAATTGTTCATGGGGGCCTGGAACTTGTGGTCATATTTCAGGATTTCTGTTTTCAGGAGAAGCAGCTAAGCTTGGAAGCTGGGCAAATGCCATGTTTGCTTTCCTAATATGGGGCCATCTTTCTTGAAGGTGATACTTTTCAAAAAAGGGGAATTACATCTTGTGGCAGGGGATTTCATAAATTTCTTATGATGGAATTCCTTTTGTTTTGAATTTCCTGCCAATCATTTTCATTGAGGGGACCTGATTTCTATAGTTAGGATGAAAGTGTGTGCAAGAGAAAAAAAGTCTGTGAAGTGACACCACTCCATGTTTATTCATCGTACTTCTCTATCATTAACCTTACATGCCTACTGTTTTCTAAGCAGGATCTTTGACTTTGCTGGAAATGAGTTCCAACTTATGATCCCTCCTGTTGACCTTTTCAGCACTGCAGCAACATTACTAATGGTGGTCAAGATACTGCAATGACCACAGGATAGATGGGGGGGAAAAAATCTTCTCTGCCTGGATTTTTTCTAAAAAAACTTCTGAAGCTGTTGCCAGAAAGTCTAAAGGCGGTTTTACCCTTGCATTATTTGACCTCCTATAGACTTACAGGAAAAGAAATTAGGCCAAGATGCTTCCAGATGCACTAGGATAATAAGACCTAGAAACCAAGGCACCCTAGCTAGAGGGCACCAGCTTGGAGAAGACTGAAATAAACAGTTCTTTGCTATGGTTCTCCTCCTCCCAGCCTGCTGGAAGTTGGTTTGGGACCTAAATTTTCACCCCCAGACTGACCTTATGATAGAGAGAATTAAAGCTTCAAGATTTGACCTGATATGAGAAACAACTTGTCTTTCTTTTTCTTTTTTTTTTATGGATGTATCTTTCTGGTGCTTTTAGCTTGTTAGCCACCCAGAGTCACTTGATGAGTGGGTGGCCATATACACTGAATGAATGAGTGATTAAAGATTTAATTTCCATAGGGTGGTCTTTAAGCAAGACAAGTAAGCCACCATGTAGCAGGTTGGACTTATTCAACAAATTGTGGTTAAACCACCTAGATGTTAGCATGGTGGGTGATTGAGATTATGAACATTTACAACAACACCAAAAGATCTGTGAAAAAAGAAAAGAAAAAGAGATCTAAATGAACTATTTACCTCTTTTGTTGAAAAAACAAACACACAAGTTTCAAAACAATGGTCCAAAAGCAAAGACCAGCCCTACAATTGCCTAACTCTACCTTTGCCATTGGCCTGATTAGCTGAATGGTGAATCAAGCCAGAAGCAGTCAATATGTTCCATGTTAAATAAGTCATAATCCTTTCATCTCTGAAGGTAACCTCAGTATCAAGACTAGGATGGGCGAAGTAACTTTTGCTTTATTTAACAATGTACGGTACAGAGGTGTCCCAGGGTATGGTCAAAAAAGTTAAGATGGTGGCCAACATGCTGCACATAAAAAATAAAAAAAAACAGGCAGAGCTTCAGTCAGCCCATCATGGCTGCCATATTGACTTTTTGACCACAGCCTGAGGACCCCCTGATATGTTCTGTGGCTGGAATAATAGCTAGGTCAAAGGCTTTGAATCTGCACCCAGGGAAAAAGGACAGAAGGAGCAGGACAGAAGCACCCATCAACTCTGTCTTTTTATTCTTTCATTCTTAACTTTTTCCAGTCTTATGCCCAACTTACATTGAGACTGCAATTTCCCTGCCAGTATGACCATACCAAGGGGAAACTGTTGGTCTTCAACTACATCAGTAATATATAGTTTCTATATGACAACTTTTGTTGGTTGCCCTCCTCAAAATAGTACAGACCCAAATTCAATGATACAGTTAGAAGCAGGGGGAATTCAACATAAAGCATTTAGTAATCATTTTTGCCCCTAAAGTTGCAGATTATCTGCTCCCAGTGGTACATGCCTATAACCACATTTAAGAATCCATCCTGTTCAGCTGAATGCAATTTAATTACAAGGGCAGATTAATAGAGCCTGCTCTTAAGCTACAAGTTATGTCTAGAGTCATTTAACCCAGTGGGACAAGGATTTGAATTCTGCAACTTGGCTGCAAAGTTATGTCATGAGGAAGCTCATTGGAAAGCAGAGGGATTTACCACAGAGTAAACCTCTCTTGGCTACCACAGTGTAACTAACTGGATTGTTTTCCTCCTGACGTCTTTTCTAGAAAATCAACTTTAAAGAATCACTGAATAGGCATATGAGAAAACCTAACTATAATAAATAACATTTTATACCCCCCCTCCCAGTGGATTTGGTTACAAACATAACCTGGGAGAGCTCTAAGGGGCAATTACTGTCTTTTGAGATCTGTTTTCAGACTTGTTATTAAGTTGGCTAAAAAATGAAGCTTTAAATAGTAAGTTGGCCCCTCAGTCTATGCTTAAGTAATATATACTTCAAAAACAGAGTAGGAAAATCATCCAGGTGGAAGTCCCAACTTTTTTAAAGCTGATATTTTATACACACTTAAAAGAAAAAAGAAAAACTTACAATGAAATTGCAGATCATGCTGAAAAAACAGTATAGTTTGCTTCAGATTTGTTTATTCAAGCCTCAGAAATCTGAAGAATCTCCCGGTAGGCTCTCTATAGTGGGGCTGTTCAAAAATACAGTGTTCTGACTCGGCTTTACATATTTTACAAAAAAGAAACAAAGCTTGCTTTCCTAACACTGGGAAATCAGTCAGTCTGCCAACTATTTTTGTTCTCTGGTCTGTAACTTTGGACCGAGCTATGGACTCAGATTGTGCATAGACACTGCAGAATATTTCAACAACAACAACAACAAGATCAACTTACGAATGCCAGTTCTTTGTCCGTTTTGGGGGAAATATCACCTGGAAACTTAATTATGGGTGATGGAATGAGGTCTCTGCCTGCTACATCTTCTGGGAGCCTGAACGTTGGCGGTGGAGGTGCAGAAG
Source organism: Candoia aspera (assembly GCF_035149785.1). Taxonomy (NCBI): domain Eukaryota; kingdom Metazoa; phylum Chordata; class Lepidosauria; order Squamata; family Candoiidae; genus Candoia; species Candoia aspera. The sequence continues at coordinate 21,061,440 of NC_086163.1, read as the reverse complement.
CTGTGTTTAAAATGGAGAGCAGCATCAGGAGGATTTTTAAAATGCAGTCCACAACACTGAAGGAAATATGCATCTTCATTCTTCTCCAATTTTTATTCTTTCCTTGTAGTCCTTCGTGGTCAAGAATACCTTGGGAAGAGAGTGGAGTTGTACAACCCCTTTGCTTTGTTTTTTATCAGCACATTGTAACTTTCTTCAGAGGGTTTTACTTCTGCTTGCTCCAGCAATTTCTTTGTATGTTTCAAACATCCAGATGCGGAGGCTCCTAAACCACTGCGAGAGGAAGTCTGAAGGGAAGAAGAAACCAGATGTGGGCTTAGTCTGGCTGGGTTGTTTTTTTTTTTTTTTTTTTTTGGACTTTTAAGGTAGCTTGCGCAAACTTTTGTCTTAAAGGCAAGTCAGCAATCAAGAGAGAAAGCGAGAGAGAGAAGCACTGCATTAATTAAGATTAACCAGTAATGAACAAATGTCAGGGAGAAAATTGCTGTTTCTAAAGTTGGACATTAAATAAGGCAGCTGGCTGAGCCTACTCATCAAGTAAAGTGATCTTTCAATTGTGGCCCTTAGAAACTACTAGAAGTAGTTTTAGGCTAACACCAAACTACGGAGGGGCCTTTCTTCCCCTTTTACTTGAAACAGATCACATTAAACCATCACAGACCAAATGGATCAACCACTGGGTGAGCGGGTGGATCTATATGTTTCGGGTGTCCTTAAATTCTTGGATGTCTTGAAATAGGCATTAAGGTAAGGGATAGCAGGTTAAATGGCCCATTTGATTGTTTGGTAACTGGTTTCCAGTTACATGCTTCCCGTCATGCTAATGAACAGCTCGAAGTATTTGTTTTATTTTTTTATTTTTTTTATTTTATGCTAGCATGGGTAGAACAGACATTTCCCAAGGATCCCTAGTTTTGTTGGCAAAAAGAAAAAAGTCTTCACCTTTTTTGCACTAAATACGTGATTGCAAATGTGTATAGCATGTATTAATACTTTTATTTAGCGTGTGCTATACTTAAGAGCTATAAAAGTTGGGAAGCTGGGACTGATGATAGTCCCTGACAAGTGTTTATGCAGCAACAGGTATGGATTGATGCTGTTCTTATTGCAAACCACTATAACTTAGCAGGAGGTATAATGGTATCCAGGGTATTTCTGCTCTTGTATTGTTTATCAAGATTGCTTTTCAGGATCCCACAGAGGTTATCTGAGTGCAGTGACATCTGTGGTGGGTAAGTGTCAAAAAAGGCAAGATGGCAGATGTTGCATCGGAATCCAAGCCCATCCCTTGGTATGTGTACAAGTACAAAATGGGTGGGATTGAAGTACTGAGACCACCATCTTGCCGTTTTGACTACCTCTGAAGATGCTGCAGTCCAACAGAAAGGCTGGATTGACCTATTATGCTAAGCCATAAATGTGATTTGTCTGGTTTGTCTTATTGAGTGAACACCACCATTTTTAGCTTATATTTAACAAACCACAACTAACCAAACCATGGATTTGCAAATGTGTGATAATAGTAGATGTGGCCTATGCCAATGAGGTATCAACCAGGAAGCCACTTCCAGCATTGGATGTCCCAGAGAAGGCCTCAAAGGTCACATGAAGTATTTCAACAAGGTGAGTTATGTCCTCACCACATCTCCCTGATATGAATTGTAAACTCATGGCATGAAGACTTTCACTGAGATTAATCACAGTCATGTCCCAGAAGTCTAATATATTTTGGGGATGGAATCTGTCAACTGGTGACTGGTTGGCTATGGAAACTCCATGAGTGCTAGCTAAAGGTAGGAAGCTGTTTTGAGAGAGACCCCAGCGTAATCCACCAACTTCTAGTTGGGGGAGAAGGCATGGCCTTGCTCATTTCATCCACCAAGAAACAACAGATCTAAGTTTAACAGTCATGGGATGCTGAAAGAAAGGTTCTTTTCTCCCATCAATAAACAGGGAATAATGGCCAGTTGTGTTGGAGCTCCACAAAGAAAGAGTATCCAACTGGCGTTTGGTGAAAAAGACTGTGGGAGGAAGACAGACGCATGTAACATGATGGATCTGATCTGATGTGAAATTGCCATTAGTTTTGCTTGTTTTTAATAATCTCATGGATTCTTGATGGGTGAAAGTGCTCTTCCAGTCTAAATAAATACTGATCACCTAATATTTAACTGGGGCATGCACAGTGTTTCCACTGCTTTTTTACCTACTTCTTTTTCTTCGGATATCTTAGTATCCCAGGACTCAAATTATTCGTGATTCATGAGAGATTGTGGGGAGGTTTGTTTGGAACAGTGAAATTTGCAAAACAAAGCTGAGATTTATAATAAGAAATTCCTTCCTTCCTTCCTTCCTTCCTTCCTTCCTTCCTTCCTTCCTTCCTTCCTTCCTTCCTTCCTTCCTTCCTTCCTTCCTTCCTTCCTTCCTTCCTTCCTTCCTTCCTTCCTTCCTTCCTTCCTTCCTTCCTTCCTTCCTTCCTTCCTTCCTTCCTTCCTTCCTTCCTTCTACAGTTCTGCTACTTAATTTGCAAAGTCAAGCTGTCCTAGTGGCTTGTTGATTCAGTTCACCACCTTATCTTTGAGTTATGTTGTGTGACTTTGGCAAGTGAGCTAACAAAGTCAGCATTTAATTGTTTGTTATGTGTCTTCCACAGGAAACTATCCAGATCACCATCTCATTTGAACTGGACTGGCTGAAAAACTCCTGACCTTTATAGAATTGTGTTCCCTATTGTGGCATCAGTACAACAAAACTTAAAGTCCAGCTAGAGAAGATTTCTCAGGAGGAAAAAACGGCTGATGAAACTATTCTATTTTTTTTGCTTCTTAAGCTCTGGCATTCTCTCCATTTTACTTTTTAATTATTGTTTCACTATTTGTAAAGAACATGCCCTAGAGCTTACAATCAACATTTGACAGTAGGGGAGAAAGGAGGGCAAGGGCAAATCAAGATTATATCAGCGATAGAAAATAGTTTTTATTCCCAAGAGCTGACATCTGGATTTAAAGGCCACGCAATGCTCAGGGTCACTTTGTGTTAGTCTACATGCTTTACATTCCCCAGCTGACCACATCTGCTTAAATCAACAACAAATTGTGATGCATTATGGGCTGAGTAATCTGCCATCAGGACACATTATCTTGAAATAACATATGCCTGTCACCCAGGGCACCCTTTTAAAAAGAAGCTGGAAGACTCGGAGCTGCCATTTTAATTTCCCACAATGCTTCTAATGGTGCCATGCACCAGAGGATTCTGGGAAATTAAAGCAGTGGTTTAATTTGGGTTGCTTCAAATCCATATTGGAATGGGTAGAAGTGCTCTCACTAAAGAATACTTGAACTCCAGATTTTGCCTATTCAAAATCTCCTTTGAGTTGAACTCATCTCTTGGTGACTTCATACATATGTCCATGTAGATGTACAGGTAGTCCTCACTTAACAACCATTCATTTAGTGATGGTTCAGATTTATGACATTGCTTAAAAAACTGACTTACAACCAGTGCTCACACTTACGACCATTGCAGCGTCCTCATGGTCACGTGATCACAATTTGGGCGCTTGGCAACTGGTTCACATTTATGACCATCACATGATTGCTATTTTCAACCTTCCTGGCTGGCTTCTGAAAAACAAAATCAATGGGGAACCGCATGATTTGCTTAACGACCATGTGGTTCACTTAATGCCCACAGTCCCAGTTGTGATAGTTAAGCGAGGACTACCTGTATTGTCATTTTTTAAAATTGCCTTTTTTTACCTATAATAAATAGAAAAAGACAAATAACCAAGTGCAGAATATGAAGTGAAAATATGAAAAGCAAAGCAAGATTAGACAAATTTTGCACCCCCTGCTCCCTTGCCCTCTCTTTCTGGCTTCTCACCATCTTGCTCGATAAAGAGCTTCAAAGCCTAACTGTTTTGTAAAACTTAGCCTAATAAATGCAATGCTTCTCTAGGAAAGTTTGAGTTTTTTCTTTCTCATAGCCATGGATGCTCTTTATTCCAGAGAGGTGTTAGGTGACAGGATACCAGATGGCAGAGCTGCCTTTATTGATAGCCATGAAAAACACCATGTTGAGCCTGTTGGAAAAACAGTTCTGTTAGGCCTGGCTGGTACTCCTCCCATGTTGATGGGTTCCCCGCATGTCCCCACTGTCATTATAATGTTAGCACAAAGACACGGAGGAGGCTTTAATTAATGACTTTGAAGATCTGCTCTTTTATAATTCATGGCAGGGCTTTAATTAAAATCAAACGGATAGCCATTGAAATAGCAAAGGACTTAAGAGTGCTCTGTCTTAGATGGGAAAACTAATTCCCTCTGACCAGTGGTGCTTCCTAGCAGCATGCAAATTGCCATTCATTAGAGTGGAGGAGGCACTTCTCCTCTGACAAACCGGTGTCGTCTTGTCTCCGTTTCCGCAGGTGCAAAACGTTCACCTCCGCTAATCACCATCGGTCCTCTTCTTTCAAGGGTTCACCAACAGGTGAAGAATCTCATCAAAAAAAGATCAGCGACCAGTTTCATAAAATCAGAGGAGCTAGAGGGAGTGAGACTCTGGATAACGTCATATTTATATCTGTACTGCCAACACACTGCCAACAATATGCAAAGAGTTTGCCACTGATGCCGCCTTCTGGGATGTTTTTCTTTCACCTCCCAGTCTAGCTGCCGACCCTGTGAATTCCTGGTTGTCCCCCATCCAGTGCTAACGAGGTCTGAATTTGCTTTGTTTTTTGAGCTTCCCCAAGGTTGCTAAGAGCTGCCTTATTCATAACAGGATAATAATTGCCCTAATTAGAAACTGGCAGGATTTATTTTTCAAGCCCCAGGGGCCAGGATACAATTTTACATAAAGGAAGGATGCCTAAATAAATAAATTAGAAGCATCCTTAAAAAAAAATGCTTGGCATATCATGAATTCATCAAATGTTCTGAGATTTCAGCATTCTCACCACCAAATCTCTCAACATTTCAGGGTTTGCACCCCCAAAAAAGACATTAACATCTTGAGAGATTGGATTTTGATAGATCTTTATTCTTTTCAATTGGGGAGGGGGCTTTGGAATCTATCTGGAGGTGTTGCTTTTGAACAAAAGGACAAATCAGGAAGGAAGGAAGGAAGGAAAGGAAGGAAGGAAGGAAGGAAGGAAGGAAGTTCTCTTTGACCTATCAAGTCACAATTGACAGGGTTCTAGTCTCTATCTGAAAGATGCAGCAGTGAACAGGAAAGGAAGAACTGTCCCCTGCTTTGCACATAAAAACCAGCTCAAGGCACTTACGAAATGAACAGAGCTTTGTGGCTTTTCAGAATGAGTCATAATGGTAACAAGCCCAAATGCAAGGGTTTTTCCAGGACTCCCTTGGCACAAACTTTGGGTGAAAGAATGAGATTTATCCAGTCCAGCTGGAAGATAATTATATAACTTTTTTTTTTTTTTTGTAATAGAAGTTGATTAAACCCAAGAGCAAATTTTGAAGGGAAGGATCTGTTGCATATGGAAAGCAACTCTTTTTTGAAAGACAGGACCTGAGTCCAAGATTTTCATCGTCCTCCTTCCCACTTTGTGCTGGCAGCAATGGCTAGGAACATAAACATATTTATGGATTAGGGATGTAAGTTTCTTGTTTATAAATTATATGTCTGCAGAGTACTTTCCAATCCTAGGCTTAATAGTTTCATTGGGGCCAGGTACACACACACACACACACATTCTGTTTAACTGGTTGCCTCTACTAGGATGACAATGATGACAATAATAAGGAAAAGTTGTTATGACAAGCAGTGACTGTGCTCATGGATGCTATATGCTAACATCAGATCAGGGACTGATACAGGTTAGTTTACTGCTGCTCATATCACCTACAACTTCTTACTCCCTCCCAGGCTGTGGGTCTTGGACAATGGCCCTGAGGTCCAACCTTAACAGCTGCTATTTCCTCATGTACAAGAAGCAAGATGACAATTCTCTCTCTGCTTGTTGGTTGTGTTTGTATAACACATTTATTCTTGGCTAGAATAACCAAGGTTTATTAAAATATCCTCACTTTCTAGGTCTGTACAACACATGGAGCATAAGGCAACCCCAGGGCAGGTTCACATTCCTTGCAAGGCTAAAGTGTGTTTTGCAAGTCTGTAGTCATACGAGAGCACAAATGGGTGAATGTGTATGGGGTCTCCAGGAGAATGGACTACCCAAGATCCAGATGAGAAGAGGGTAATGCCCCCGATGTTTGATTTCAGAAGCAAATAAGATTAGGGTTAGGCAGGCACCCTGTTATTCACATGGACACTCTAAACCCAGATAAAGTGCAATTATGCTTCATGCCTTAATTAGGAAAAAAGAGGAAGAGGGAATGATCCAGGTTTATAAAATATGATAGGATCCAAACTCCCCTACCCCAACCAAGATAACCTACAGAAAACATGCCTATGTTTTCTGTATTTGTAAAATAAGTGTGTTAAGTCTCTGAACTGAAGATATTGTGATGAGCACAAGATGAAATAGAGAAGTCTGGGAACCTGAGCAGGGTGTCCATCCTTAAGGTGATGCTGACATCTTAACCTTGGTGAGATAGCAACTGGTTCGGCTTATCCTTTATGAAGCACTAACATTTGCTTTTATATTGCTAATTCTGACGTGTTTTATTAAGACCCAAGACCCACAGAATAATGGCTGAAGGTATCATCATTATATCCACGGGAAGTTATATTTTGCCTTCTTGCTCTCCTCAACTATTCATGAAGCCCAAAGCTGGTTTGTCACTCTGCATCATCTGGACTTTCTTTCCTTGCTTAGTTACAACACACACACGCATACAGAACTTGTACTGTTTGATCACGAGATGTAGAAGCACTCATTTGTTCAGAAAAGCAGCTGTTCTCTATTTTTTCTATGAGTGGCATACTCTCTCTGATTTGGTCCTTGGATCTACTTGCCTGGAACAGAAGCCAGCTCACGCAAGTTTTTCAGCTTTATGAGAGGTTTTAGTCAGCATCTGGGAAAGAGGGGCAGAAATATGGCAAGTGTTCAGATGGGAAATCCAATGCTGCTGAAAACATTTTTCCAGGGCAAATGGCAGCTGTTCCTCCTCCTCCTCCTCCTCCTCCTCCTCCTTCACATCCTGTATACTAATAGCAAATTCAGATGATCAAATGTCATTGATTAGGCAGATGAAATAGCACTATCATGCACAAGAGAGAGATACATGGTTTGGGTTCAAACCCATGCACATCTTAAGGGGAAAGAATCTGGAGAAAGGAGATACAGCCTTTAACAATCTGCCTGGCTTGAATTGCCAGGAAGTCAGCTTCAAAAACATGAACAACTTGTTCTCCTCTCTACATTTTTGGTCCCATGTTTCGTCAGCTAATACAGCCAACAGTTTTCCTAAGGAAAGCCGGTTGAGTACGGAACGCATCACACAACCAGATCTTTCTCTTAACTCTTCTCTCCTTGGCTTGAATTTGGACATGTGATTTTAATTAAACAAAATATGCCTGTTCCCTAGCAAGCAGATATCCTACGATGCAGCAGTGAAATCCAAGATCTTAGATTGCATTTAATCCTATGTCAGACATAGCTGTTTATCAAGCTGGATCTTTCCACTGCTTGAAGGAAACCAACTATTATGAACTTAAAGGAAAAAGACAGACAGAGAGACAAAGAGAAATGCTCAGCAAGGATGGGTAAGTTTAGACACATGCCAAAAACTTGGACATTTGGTGGAGGGAAGTGTAGGTCTGCTGATTGTATAAAAGGAAAGTGGTGGAGGAACACGCAGTTAAGAGGGGATTCAAATCCCTTTTCTGTCCTCAGCCACTCTGAGCACCTAAACCTGGCTACTACTTCCTCCAGCTTGGTTTTATCTACTCTGAATGGCAGCAACTCTCTAGAAGCCCAGGCACAAACTTTCCTGTTACCAATTCCTTGTTCTTTTAAACTTACTGTAAGTTTAAAGTAGAATTTGGCAGTGGGTTTCCATGTGTTACATCCAGATCACAACTGATGGCAATTGATTCTGCACAGACAATGCTTGAAGAATATCCATAATCTACTGTTGGCTGCCCATCTCAAGTACATGGCTCTGGGTGGCTAGCGATTAAAAAGGGAATAAAAATAAAATTATCAATAACATAAATATGTAGCAGCTGAGCAACCAGCCTACAACACCACCAATAATCATCCCAGTTAACACAACCAAGAAATGGGCTCACCCACACCATCAGGGCCCCAGGCTTGACAGCAAAACCAGGTCATTAAGGCCTTGTTGTAATGATTGCCCAGCCCCAAATACTCAGACTCACAAGAGGTTGCTAAATGAAATCTGATTTATTAAGGATCTTAGGACAAATACAGAGAAAGCTGAGAATGAGCAAAAAGCGCGCCAAATACAAACTTAAAACCCTCGGTACGAACGTATCCCGCCTCCCTGGCAACAGCCCCGCCCGGTCCAGATGCTAGCAATCGTCAGACCTGCTAGCCTGGGAAAGTAACCTTGAACATAGCAGATAAAGCAAATACATTCCAAAGCACAGCCAAGAGATAACTACTCCCATCCTCCCATGAAAGATGAAACACGCATCCAGCTAATGACATGCGAAACGTTACGATGTATCAAAGACATTGAAACGGCGAACATGACACTTGTAAAAGCCATCAGGGTTGGGGCAAATCTGACCTTCTGCAAGATGACATTCCAGAGGGTGGATGCCATGTCAGAAAAGGCTCTCTTCCTGGATCCCACCAGATGTCAGTCCCTCATGGACAGGACCAGGATCATAGTATCCCTGTGTGAAAAGACCTGCATCACTACAAATGGTTTCCTGAACACAATTCTAGACATTAGTTTTAACCTTTAAAGCCCCAAATGTCTCGTTTGGACATTGAGCTCAAGAGCAGAGGCCCCCTTGAAAAAAACCCTTTTTGCAAAGGACCATTTATGAAATATGTACAAGAAAGTCTTATCCCAAGCCATGGCATGCATTAACTCAGGAGTTGAGCTTAGCTGTCATTCCCACCAGTTTTAGGGAAGAGTCAAGACCTTCCTCTTTGAGTCAAGTCTTTGGAGACAGCTGAACCATTCTTTTAGCTGCTTTCACCATTTGATTTGCGTTTACCGTTAAGCATCTAGAAAAAGTGAGGTGAAGGTGAAATCAATATAATCTATATCACCATTTGGCTTTCTGCATGTCTGGTATATATGCAGATGATTCGGGGAAGAAGGAAGAGGAGTGATAGCAGCAGTTTTGGCTAGAAATTGAATTAGAACCACTGGTAAGATTTTCATCCCAGCTGCAATAAACATTACTGGGAAAGCTGAAGGAAGGGCAAAGTTTTGTCACTGCTTCTCTTTCCAGATCATGTGCTCCCCATCTGTTTTTTTTCCCCCTTCAAATGTTGTTGGAAAAGCCAGGTTCAGAGATATGAGCCCATTTTCTATCTTGTCCCCAAGGTAAGCAGCTGAGGAACAAATGGAAGCAGCAGCAGAAGTAAGAACTTACAGTATGAATCAAGTCTGATGGGGGGGGGGAATCATTTCTTGGATTCTGAACATTGTTTATGCATGACACAGTTCGTGCTTTTTAAAAATGCAAAACCTACATTGGTCAAACGGATTGGGATAGAAGGAACGTCATACCACTGGTAGGACATAGCTAAAGTTACCCTTTGGCTCCTGTTTTGAGCGGTTGCCTTCCAAGACTTCATTCTTTTAAAACAAATGAAATTGCCTTCTCTGAGACCTCAGGGTCTGCCGTATCTGTTGAAAAGTAAAGCCATGCCTAATTCCAAATACCCGAGTTGTAGAGAAATCCTAATGCAGAAGTGTCGATAAGTCAAGGTAGAGGCAAAATCTTTGGCTTCTTTAAGGATGCAAAGAATCAAGGCCATCTAAAAGCATTCAGGGAACGTATTAGTTCAAAGAGGTAGATCAGGTAGCTCCTTTTCCTTTGCTTTGGTGGTATTTGTAAAATTCAGTATTAAACTCCAACATTTATGGAATCAATATGGTTGCTCTTATCAAGGCATGCCATTGTTACCACTGGCTGCAAGGCTTTGTCCTTGTGCCTCTGGAGAGGTGGAAACTATAGACCGCTGTGAACCACCCAGGGTCCCCCATGTGGGGGAGATGGGCAGTGATAAAAATATGATAAATAAATGTTCTTCTGCGTTGCGTTTTTTTATAAAGACATTCGTACCAAACTCATAGAACCCCTGATTAGTAAATACACCAGACGTACAGATTCTGACTACACTCAGTTGCTGCTTATAGATGACAACTCTATCGTCACAGCGCAGGTAGCAAGGTTCTATGCTGCAGCAATGAAGATCCGTCAGACCCTGATGGGCTAATTTCTGTAATGTATTGCATGTAATAGTAAACCATTTAAATTTTCTATCTATCTATCTATCTATCTATCTATCTATCTATCTATCTATCTATCTATCTATCATAGTGGTAATTTTAGATACCTATGTTTTACATTATATACTTAATTTATTCTTAATATATTCTTAATGTCTATATTCTTATTTAGTATAGGCTGTATCTTAGATTGTACTTACAGAGTTTAGTTAGATAGATAAATGTACTTCAATTTTATTTTAATTTTACCCTCCTATCTTATCCTACATTGTTATCATTTTAAGAAAGACTATGTATATTTTACAGAACACTATCTTTGTACTGGTCTAAGACCATAATGCATTATGAAACCAGAAAGGCATGTCATTGTGAGAACCAACGCTTCATAATTCTTGACCAGACTTTAACTGTACATTCCACAGTTCTTGCTGCTAACAGGTATTTTAAAATGTCTAATATGCTGTCTTCAGCTTCCTGTTGTGTTTTAAACTCTCCCCATCTAATAAAGGTTCTCATTTCAAGATTACATCAAAAGGAGGCTGGGAACAGTTCTGGCTTATGTACAGGAGGATGGTATTTAGTAAGCCAAACAAGATGTAATATCATAAAGCTGCCAATGGCTCTGTTTTCTGGTGTAAGCTGAAAATCTGAAGCATGTTTCATTATAGAGAATGATGGATTGATGGGTAGCACTCCCCAAGATATCCATTCTAAGTGATAGTTGATGACAGGCCACCAGTTATTTTTGCTCAGGCTTTGTTCCCATCTGCACCATGAATTCAGCAATGTGGAAGCAGAAATCAGAAAAGAAAGTGACAGATACTCTTTTCCAGGGAGAACATTCCGTGATCCTTTGTTGATAACAACTGGATGGTGGGACATGCTCCAGGAAACAGAGGTGTTATGAAGTCTTGAATATGTGTAAATACATTTTATGTCAATCGTAGTCAGTTTCTTTGGAAAAGCAGAAGAGACCCTTAAATTATTTTGAACTTTTTTTTTCTGTCAAATTTTCATGAGGTTGTGGCACTACCAGCAGTGAACGTAATATGCTGGGCACTCAGCCAGCTCAACACTTCTTAGTGGAATATTGAAGTTTACAATTCATTGGGCAAAATGGCTTGGGGTTCCCTTTCTGGTGCTTATTCTTGCAAATAATAATAATAATATACTGGGTTGTATTCACAAGTTGTAATGAGCACATTGGAATGAGAAACCACATCCTGGCATGAAAGGAATATATATTGCAATTATCCCCAGGTGAAATAATATTGAAACCTCTTCTTCTGGCAGAAGTGCAGAAATACAGTAAGTATGTGGGTCATGTAGCACACCAAAATAAAAGTTGACAAGGAACTCTGTCTTGTTTACCATACATGGGTTACAGCAGTGTTTTCTAAGATTTTATGGAAGATGTAAAAAGAGAAGAAAGGAGGAAGAGGAAGAGGAATCATGGTTGTTGGGGTAGTTATCAGAGCTATGCCAAATCTGGGTGACCACCAGTTGGTAACAAACAATTCTTTGCTGCCATCTAGTGATCCTCTTGATTTTTGCAGCCCAGATCCAGTAGCTTTAGGAGAGGGGAAACTGTGCAGAATTTGACCATAATGACCACATACCCAAACTGTGGACTCCATGATGACGTAAGTTAGAATCAGAACATATGTAAGATGATTAAAATGTTAGAAAGTCCTGCTAGATAGACTAAATAGCCATCTCACCTAGAATCTTTTTTCCCCTGCTTTTGCCTCTGGGAAGCCCACAAGCAGGAGAGATCAGTAGCATTTTTCAGGGCTTATGGCCAAACAGCTGGCTTTCAGGGTCATGCTTTCTCCACCATTGTCACTGAAAATATATTATTCACAGAAGAAATATTTATTTTAATCTCCTCCTTTATTTTTAGGCTCTTTAATGTACCAAAAAAGAGGGAAAGGGAAAGAAAGAAATAGAAACAAGAAAAATAAATACAACCCAAGGCCAAAAAAACAAAAAAGCTCAACCCAGAAATGTAGGAAAGGATTCTCATTTCCTTCCCTTTCTTTACAGAAGTAATTTGAAAATATCAATTAATATGAAGCGCCACCTGGTGGTAGCTGAGAAATTGTTAGTAGTCATAGAATGGGGCTAATTCCGTTCACAGGGATACAGTCCCAAGTTTTATTAGCACAACTGTTACTTAATATTTATTGTAAAGGAGGGCATGCCAATACCCTTAAATAAACAAACAAACCAGATTCCTGTAGAACAAATCCACAGAGAGTCCTGATTACATGATGATTTTTCCCAAAGCCAAAGAATCAGGAAGAATTCTTCCTTGTTTAAGCATGATGCTGAATGGGACGGAACCTTGGAATGATCTAACAGGGGTCTTCCTTCCTCTTTAAAGCAAACCGCATCTCAGGTGAAACTGTCTGGTGCCATCTTGACCATCATGTATTTCCTTCCTCGTCCCACAAAAAGTCAAGTTTCTAGAAACCTGCCTGAATAACTCAAAAATGCTTCCAAGGGACTTTTCTGCTGGAAATGAACTATCTCCTTCATCTATTTTTGTTAATGTTGATGCACAAGTCCCAAAGGGAATTACCAGTACCATGTAACAGAAGTGCATCAAGTTTTCTGCTTGGCTTCCTAAGCTAGCAACCTGATGAAAGGGAAATCAGAAAAGAAATTTCTGTAATTTCCATAAACCTCACTGGTCAAAGCATTTGCAAAGCTATGACTCTCAGTTTGGAATGCAGAAAAGATTGGGGTTCTGGATGGGCCGCATGAGAGATGACTTATCCCACTATTCAGAAGTCTAACTTGAGGGAAGCAAGTTAGTACCACAAAGAAAAAGCATATCCCAAATGTCTAGCTTGAATTAGTCATCACTGAAGTTCCATTAGTATTGGTAGATCTTCTTAAGTGGAATTTGGATCCAAGGATTTGTTCCAATCTTCTGGAATATCTGATGACCATGTGTGGTGAGCAGTGAGGACAGTCAGTGCAGAAAATGAGTATGCCACATTAAAGATCCTACTTTATAAACAAATTCTCCCTGCTTATTCATCTCTTTTCACCTTATTCAGATGTAAAAACGTTAATTTTAACTTTCTGGAAAAAAAGCACAAATAGCTTTCAGGGTTTAAGGCCTAGATCCTGGACGTGTGCTCAGTCTAGAGAAATACAAATTTAAAAATAAAATGAAAACCTAAGTAGTCTTCTTTCTTCCCAGTTTGAAGCCCCACTGTTTTTGTGTGTTGGGTGTGATTGCATTGTGCATTTTGGATAATGATAGCTTAATGACAGTGATTGTGAAAACAAATGGGAAACTAGCCCTGGTGTAACCTTCAATTCTAGAAGCACATGTAAGATTAATTCCAGAGAAGCTGCATTCATTATTTCTTTCCAAGCTGAAGTCAAACTTCTGGTGATAGCCTATGCAGCCCTGGGTCACTTTGTACTTGAAAATGTTTAGAAATGCATTTCTGCACATCATCCAATATGCGCACGGTTCCTATTGCCGGGGAAGGGGGAGCTATTTTAGCTGCACACAAATTTAAGTGGCTAATCACAAGAATAACTGAGTGAGATTTCTTGGTCTGGGGTGATGGGTTTAATTATTCCACGGTCATCTCAGCATTAGCGGAGTTAGATGTTTTCTGTGGTACTCCCTCATTCTTAAGCATCCCTCAGTTTTGCAAGCCTTACATATTGCAACAGAAGTGATTTTGTAAGGCTGAAACAAGAAATAGTTCAATTAAGCCAAATACAAGCCTTTGTCTTTTGGAAATGCCCCAAATTTTCAAGGCAATGATAGTTTCATGTCTCTGTGCCTGTGCCTGTGTGTTTGTGTGTAAGAGCACCATGCAAGAAGAAGAGGATGATTCCATATCTCCATCTAGTGGCCAGACATTGCTGTCCACCTTTACTATCTGAACTCTTGTTTCGTTTCATCCCCTGAGCCATCCTCCTGGTTTCCCTGCAGGAATGTCATGATTCCTACTTCAGTGAGCATTTAGCATGAGCGCTGTGTTAAAAAGGCACAGAAGACTCTATTCTAAGCCGTACTTCTATAGATGCTGGAGCTTTTTGTGAGCACCTCATAACAAAAGCATTTGGGGGAAAGAAGACAAACCTCTTCCAAGATCCTTATTACAGAGCTTAAAGCAGTGTTGCTTGTGTGTTTGTGTGTGTGGCTGGCTGGGAGTGAGGGAGGGTTTATGTCCAGCTTCCAAAGATAGTAGAGCAGAGTAATAGTGACATCACCAGATGAGATGAGGCTGAAATGTTCAGTCCCTTCCCTCTGACTTCCCCTCCCTCCCTTCTGTAACATACTTCTATGGTGCCAATGCCAAGATAGGTGGATCTTACAGGTTTGCTGTGGAAAGTTGACAGCCAAATCTTGGGGAGGGTGGTGATCCAGGGCTTCTAGAAGGGGGATGGGAGATGCTTGTGACCCATGGCTATATATTGCCCACCTGCATCTTATGACTATAGGGCTGTAAGGAAAGTGAGGTTGAATCTACACCAGCCCCATAGCCGAGATATTTAACATTCTGTTCCATTCATCATTGTCTCTTATTCTCTCCTATAGAATTGGTGTTGCCTTTGAATGTTGCATGAGGAGTTGAGCGGGGGATGAACACCATTAATACCCAGTGCAATGTAGGATGAAACTGCCTGTCTAGGGAAACCAAGATTCAAACTCCTTTCCTACTCATTTGGGGTTCTTTTGGATTGGTTCCTTTCTTTCCCTCTTACCTGCCTTGTTGGATTGTTGGAAAGATGGAATAGGATGGGGGAAGTATACTAGCTTCTTGGGAACAGGGCAAACAGAGAATTTTATTTGGTTTACATTTTAACGAGAACTTACAGTATCCACCTCCAAACCGTGATGCGAATTGAAACTCAGTTATACAGCCAAATCTGCAGTCCTCTGGATTTTGCAGAGAACTGGGAATACATTCCTTTTCACAGAAGGTCTGTCCCACTATGGAGACCAGAAACATCCCATTCAACCTCAAAAATCTTTGATTCTAAGATTAACATATTTTGAGCTACGATAGCTGCTGCAACGTTCAAAGTCCAGGTTCTTCTTCCTGTTTTGAAATGCTTCCTTTATTTTCCGAGCTTTGATCCCATTTTCTTTGGGGCTCAGATCTCACAGTTTCTTTGGGGGAAAGAAGTATTTTACAGAAGCTTGTTTGCATAGTTTCTGTTCCTTGGCTCCCCATACCCAAACCATGTCCAGAGTGGCTTAGTGACTTCTGAGTTAGGAAGGTTTGTCTTCCCCACTGGGGTAGCAGAAGCCTCTGGTCAAGCTTCTATCTTTCTGCACGGATGGCAAGAAGAACATTAGGGAGATATGCCATTGGATTAGCCCGTGCCTTGCAGGAAGGCCTATCCAAATTGTGCAAACAATGGAGGAACTGGATTGGTGTCATCTCTGGAAGGGCTTGGCTCTAATTTTGGCTATGTCCTTTGTAATAGTGCAAGATGTTCAATGCTCTGGCATGGAAATTATTAAGGCAGGATGCCTGTTGGGAATCAAGATGTGGGAAAGCTGATAGAGCTAAGGCACAATCTGTTTGAAGGGGATAAGCACTCTATGGAAAAGGCCCAGAAGGTATCAGCCTGCTCGGAATTGGATGCCACTGCAGGGCTGTTCTTAAAGTCAGACCAACCACCCATAGTTAGACTCAACCTGGCTGATATGTGTGGCTTGCTGACAACACAAAAGAACATCACAGCCAGAAAAGGAGACTATACCTGTCAGATGCTGATCCATAATGTGAGCTTCTGTGGTCCCTAATGCCAAGCACTGATGATAGAAAACTCTCTTCTGGATTTAGATATATTCCCATAGTTCAATAGGCAGATGGTATGATGTGTTGGGTTCCTTTAAGAAGCAAGCAAGCAAACAAAAGTTATTTGCACACCATACATGCTCCTTACCCGGTATGCTTGTTATTATTTTTTAAAAATTGCTTTCCTCTGGTCCCAGATAGTGTGTGTATATTGAAGGTGAAGGATGGGTTAATTGTGTACCCTAATGTATACTTTGGAGCTACTTTTCCTTCACATTCTTGCATCCAAAGCAACCTTGACTGATCCTGGAAATTGTGCTTGTCCCCATCTTGTCCTGAGATACAAAGTTTAACAATGACTAAATTCTCTCTCTTCCCTGGTAGAAAGACTATACAGATCTCCCCCAACTTGAAGAAAGCATATATTAAAAAGAGAAAAAAAGGAAGACCTGGTAGGGAAGCAGATACTCACCAAAGCCATATTTCCAAAGTCAAGAAGCCAAGTTTACTGGAAAAGAATATCTTTCCATTTTTAAAAATATAATTTTCATTTTCCTTGACCTCTCCCAGACGACATGGTTCTACAGGTGTAAAAGTATGGCAGGACATAATGCATTGGCTTCTGTTTATGTATTTATTTGTTTAACATACCAGGAACAATAATGTTTACACCACACTTGATCTTAGCCAAAAGGCTGAGAAATGATGGTAATGTTTTCCCTAGAGGGTGAGCCTAAAGTGAGATTGATTTTGATAGTTGACAGGAGGCTGCTGGGATAATAGTTGTGTGTGTGTGTGTGTGTGTGTGTAAACAGCATTTAGCCTCTAGTTCCAAGGACAGGAGGAGACAAAGTTGGTAATGATAGATGTATTTTATCAGTGAATGAATAGTCCATTGTAGATACATATTATTTACTGGTTGCTGCGATTCTGACTTAAAACAAGAGGTCTAGTCATGAAGGACATAACTGAGTCAGAGCTGAGAATCACACTTAGCCTTTGAGGAGGATATTTGTGACTATCAAAAAACGCTGAATGAAAAAAAAATGATTATTTTAAAAAAATCAAATTCTGACCTGGTTGCTGTGAGCCACCTAGAATTACTGCATGAGATAGGCAGCCTCGTATTTAAGTTCTTTAAATAGATAAATAAACTGGATTTCATTTTCTTTATCTAATTCCAATTAAATATAGTCAGTATGATTCCCCCCCAGCCAGCTCCTTAATAGGGCTGTGCAATTCATCTGCAGAAGCTGCAGTTGCTTTAAGGAGTTTCAGACAGATGCGCTATTTGCACTCCTGTAGAGTCTGAGCCACCTTTTTGGAAATAAGACTCAAGATACTGCACTGCTATAGTCTTTAATATGTATCTATCATATTAAAGATTAGAGTTTTCTTCAAAAAGTTCTTGGAGCTCTGAGTGCCAAACCAGAGGCTTTAGAGAGTCATATTGAACATCAATTTGTGCATTTTGAGTTTGGGTAATTACTAGACTTATCCAAGTAATTTCTTTGGTTCTTCAAATTGCTTAAAAGCTGGGAATCACTGCATTTGTATGAATTAGACCTTAATAATAATAAAGACTTGCTTCTTCAATTTAGAGTAGAAGGATTTTATGCATACAATCCTAAACTTTTTATCTATCTATCTATCTATCTATCAATCAATCAATCAATCAATCATCTGGTTCATCAATTCTTCAAACAAGTAAAGGAGCAATACTTTCTCCTATGCTATCACCAGAGAAGGAAGACCACCCATTCCCACCTATTCATCTTCCTATCTTCACTCAGAGCTAAACAGAAGTTGAGCTAAATAAACCAATTCTATCTAGTGCCCCATGAGTTCCAAAACAAATGCATAGCCCATCCCTGTTTCCAAAGCTATGGAAAACAATCCTGCATCACATTGTCTCTTACTTATGCTTATTCTTCTTCTCATCTCCCAAGAGATAAGGTACAGAAGCACTTTATCGGTAAAAATTCAAATTCTTTTTCTAGATTCAGAGAAATTATATCCCATCAGGATATAATTTTCACATTAGGCCATGAAAAATATGAAAAATGTATTCTCCGGCTCTGAAATGGGTCAGATTTTGCATGCATCTGCTTGGAAAGATATTCTCTGTTGTTACTGTCCTCATTTTTGCTTGAAGAACTCCTGTTACAACAGCTGCTGAGGATGTTCAAAGCCCTGGCGCATGGTTACATTTGCAATCCGGCTGCCTTTGTGACTCTGACTCCATTGTCAGTAACAATAAGGGCTACAAAAAGGAAGTTGGAGGGAATTCAAGCACTTATTTGGTCTTTAAGCTTTGATAGCACACTGGCAGCTGGGTGATCTTTGTTGAATTCCAAAATGCAAAAATGTAGCTTGTTCCTACGAATCAGATGAGATGATGGAGGCAGATGCTTGGCAGAATGACACCCCCATGTAAATGGAGCCCTCCCTCCCGCTCTTGTCCAAATATTATATTGACACAGACACTTAGTCCCTGGGCAGTTTAATTAAGTTGGGATTCATCCGTGTTATATAAATGTGACATTGCAGGAGGCCTTTGAGAATAAGCTGGAAAGATGTTTTTCTCAAACCCAAAGGGGACTGAATATCTCCCCCCCCCCCACCTTTTCAACAAACACACACAAACACAATTCTCTTTTGAAATCAAAGTGCATGGTTGATAAATACCATTCTAACAGACTCTGGTGAGGTTAATCTTTCCAGAAAATGAATGTGCTTTCTGAATGTCGTTTAGCCTCTTGGGAAATTGGGTAGCTGGTTGGTTTCAGTTAATTAGACTCACTACATTTCTACCAGTATTTCATGCTATCCTTTCCCTGAACAGTCTAAAAATCAAGGTTGTCCTATGCAGCTGGGGTGCAGGTCCCCCGAGTCTTTTCAAAGAGTTGCCAACAAATTGCAATTTTTCCTATAAACTGAAAGATAACATTTACTAAACACACGGGGCTTAATTTTGTTTAGTATCCTTATTTTTTCTTAGTTCGTGATGATAATGCAATGACTTCAAATTTCAGTTTTTGCTTCCTGGTACTTGGTCCCATCAATATTTTGGAATGTGACCGTTGCAGCTGTGGGGTCTTTCCAGTGTATATGGACCCACCTCCTATCTCTCATTTAACACAGTCCTGAAAAGGTGCCAGGTGGGATGCATTTTTCTCTGCTGTCCTATTGCAGTGCTACAAAAATATTCCCCTTCATCAAGATACGTGTCCTTGTGGGGATGGCTCACTGGACAGTCTTTGAGCCACATGATCCTTCATTGGTCCCTCTACAGAAAATCCTGAATGACTTTTTATTTATCCTGTTCTGAAGAAGTTCTGAAGATATAACTCGTATGTGTCACTTCTTCTGTCTAATCATTGTTTGGATATATACTTCCACATTGCCCAATTCTGAATGTCTGTATCCACTATCAGGGACTTGCAGGTAGGGGGTAAAAAAATCAACCAGAGCTGATGACTGCAGAAAAGACCAAGGAACTGGTGAATAGACTGGTTCTTCGGAACCTCTCCAGATAAGGGGAGGACAGGAGATCACCCACATGTGCTCCAGATGGCTGCTCCCCACAAGGAGACCACAAGACAGCAGTTTTTTGCAGGTTTGAGCACCAGGAGATGACAGGATCAGCCATCTTTCTCGCAATCATGGCAGATCCTTTTAAAGGACACTATGTTTGAAAACCTCACTTTCTAATCACTTTCAGAAATTGCCTCTTAACCATCTTAAAGTTATTAGAGACCTTCAGAATGACAACTTTGAAAAGTAATCGGGTGAGTTTTATCTTCAACTCTGAACAAAAGAAAAATTAATTATAAGCTTAAGAACTTAAAGAATTTGAAATAAACAGGAAAAAGCTAAATAAGATTTTGCTCTAAGAAACATACATGAATGGATTAAGGATCCAGATAAATTTGGAATATTGACTTTTACTATAAGATTTTGGAATTAACTATAAAAAATAAATAGCTTCTCATGGGAAACAGACTAATTTTTGTCTATCCTAGCTATTGTAAGTCATAACAAAGATAAGTTACTTTATGATTTTAGAAACAGGACACTAGAGGGGACTAAAGCTTTCAGGCAGAAGGAAAAAAAATACAAGCCTGCTGTTGATGTCCATTAATACGGTGACTTACAAAATGACACAAAACATTACAACTTCGGAAACATTAAAGGAGATCTTTGAAAAATGGAGCCAGAAGTTAGTAACTACAATATCAACACTGTCAGTAATGTTGTCTGCTTCTATGGATAGACTGTGTCCAAAAGATGTCCATCTCTCCTTGGGTCTCAAAATTTGTACTTATTTCCTTTTCTTTTAATTTTATATACTGTACATTCATTTTTCCTGTTTTACTTTTACCCCCCAAATGCTGACCTTATAGGTGTGATAAAGGGTTAAATGATTAATTGACTGATTGAAAGACATTGTGAAAAGTCCCAACAATACCTGGTGCAGAAGCTGTTCAATTTGCCTGCCCCTTTTTTCCCTGGCTCTGAATTACATGATCTGCCTCCCCGCAACACAAAAAAGTTCCTATAGGTCTATGTGCCAGAGTCAAATATTTTGCTTTATAGCATGACAGTTTCCCATTTTCATTTTTTTTTTAATTAGAGGACTAAGCTTAATTAGGACATGCATCAGCAGACATGCCCACGGGTGCCACGTCGCCTACTGGTGACTTAAGATCAGCTGTTGAAATTGGTGATAAACTGTGGAAGAAAACATTTTGAGTTTCAAAACATAACAGCACTGTTACTTCACACTTCAACATGCAGGAAAGATCATGGACATAGCTGGCTTAAAAACTAATTGGACAAATTCATCTACACAGGTAACCAGAAACCAAAACCTTCACACTAAGCGTATGGTCGAACATTAGCAAAGGTCTGTTTCTACCATATGCTGCTTATGACTGCTAAAGTTACTGAACCTATCCTGATAGAGGGCCATGTTGATCCATATGGATTTTTGATTAATTCATTCAGAGCAAATCATCTGCTCTTAAGGATATCCCCGTCTACTAAGTATTATATTAATCCTGCAGGAGGTTACAGAGACAATGATGTCTGTGCTCCCACATCTGAATCAATGAACTTTGACTTATTAAAACTTTAAACTTTAGTGGAAGTGAGGTTCACACTTGTTTCTCTGGTTTTAAATTTCTTGTTCAACCTTTAGCTGAGTGAGACACATGCTTAGAAGGCTAAACAAAAAATTGAGCTAAAATGATGATCACTCCTGCAAGATCAGATTTTCTTGGTTCTAATAGCTCTGGTTATAATCTCCTTGGAAGATAAATCATATTTTTTTTCCATTGCACAAGAAGAGTATAATATAATTCTTTTCTTTCATATTTGCCTAATTTTTTTGGCCTGACCATCTGTACTATTATGTCTTAGCAAGATTTAATCTGGCGATATTGGAAATCCAGACAGGATGTTTTCAGCTGGAAATACATACAAATAACTTGAATTTGTATCAAGTTATAATCCAGAGCAGTACATTATAGCAGTTTAACAGAATCCCTTTTAGTTTATGGAAGATGAATTTTATAACATTTAATGATGGCAGAGATGGAGACAGTGGGCAGCCAGATGAAATGGGACATTGGACACAGAGAGCATTCTTGTCACTAAGATTTATTTTCCTCCTCCCCCCCCCCCATTTATTTTTTTTCAGAACAGGGTTCTAAATCACTGAAGAATTGGTACATATCCAAAATGCATCTATTGACCCAAAGTAATCCCTCCAGTAACAAGACTAAAGTGATTGTTATTCCAATAATCTAATAGATTTTATCCACATTAGCATGCTTGCCAATAAATACTTGTGTCTTCAGAAGTCATCTCTGAGTTCAGTAACACAATCCAGTTCCACCCACAAGCTGCTCATGAAAGCCTCCCTATTTGGGGAGGTTCACTTCGTTTAATTGTCCCTTTTATTTGGAATAGGCAAAGTTGGCCACCATCTGTCCTTCCAGTCACCAGGAGATGAACCTACCTTAACGATACCTGACTCACAAACTCATTCTTCAAGCTGATCTGAAACAGTTTTCCTTTCCACCAAATGATGCTGCCTTTTCTTGTAAGTCACCTGAGAAACGGAAGGGGAGTTAGGAACAGGAGCAAACGTCTGGTGTGGACAGGAGCAAATTCACACCTGAGTGAGTTATCTGTGAAACCCTGATCCTTTCATTTTAAAGCTGGTATAAAAAAATCAACTTTGGGTTCAGCTCTAATACCATGATTCAAGAAAACGTGAAAGACTGGAAGGAGGGAAGTCCCATCTGTATATGAAATGTGGCACAGAAATCCCTTTAAAAATCCAGTGGTATAGCACCAACCTTTCCAGAGAACATCTTCAAACTAAGTAGTTTATTATTGCTGTTATGGTTAGTTGCAGAGTCAGTCAGTTGTTTAGACTGGATTTGGCATTTTTATTCACCTATCGAGTCATTCCCAAGGACCTGGGATAGGCAGATGTTGTTGTTTGATGGTGTTAAAGTTATCGTTGCAGGATGTGAGCTGTTCCAAGTAAAGCTGCCTTTTGCAATTGACTGATGGTGATCCTGTCAATGCTGGTGGTGTCCAAGTGGTGCTCCAGGTGTTTTGGAATTGCACCCTAGGCTCCTATTGCTATTGGTACTATATTTGCTTTCTTTTGCCACCGTTGCTCTACTTCTATTTGCAGGTCTTCGTATTTTGTAATCATCTCCTCCTCCTCCCCCTCCTCCTCCTCCTCCGTCATCAACATCACTGTATGCTGCCTTCCAACAGCTCTGGGCAGCAGCTCCTGAACCATGGGAGAGCATGGAACCTTTGAAAACTCATATGCTGTGATTCCAAACATCCAGAATGAAAGACGTTGGGTGCAGGACATGAGATCATGGTCTTCCATTACAGGAAAGCGGATTTCAGTTGAATGTTAAGAAAAAAATCCTAACTATAAAAGCAGGCCAACAATGAAACCTGTTTCATAGGGAGGTGGCAGGTCCCTTTTGCAAGATCTTTTCCAGCAGAGATTAAACTGCAGCCTATCAAGGAGGCTTTACTTTGAATCTGTGCACCAGCCATGAAGTTGGATGCTGAGAGTTCCTCCAGCATTGATTCTACAGACTTCATCTCCGCCTTGTTGGTTCACCCTTGCAGCCTTGCCAAGTGGAACAACCCATTTTCTGTAGTCTGGTGCCTTCCAATTAGGGTGAGACTAAAACACCAGAATTCCCTATGCCACTTGGGAATTCAGGGAGTCATAGCTCCATCCTACCTGATTTAAACCTTCCAAGCAACTAGTGAGAAGTAATGTGAAATATTAAAAGAGTCCATATAACTGATCTAGCCTTCAGAAATTCAACTCAGTTAAATTCTGGTGAGATGGATCGAAAAGGAAGTTAAGATCATAATTTCCCTTTCAACTGGGTAGCTCCTCCTTAGTCTCTTTATTATATTCAGTGGAGTCTAAATGAAAGTGAATGGGTATCCGTCATCCAACAGATCTCTGTGGGAACTGATGAATGAAGGGAAGTTGGGTACATGCATAAATATGTCTTTATGTCCTGTGTTACAATGTACAAAGAACAGGATGTCGGGACATTTTACTTTTTCACATACGGAGATATATTTCTACTCCCTGTACATGTTCTGCATAAATGAGAATGCCAGATGTTTTGCCTTTTGCATAGAATTTGCACTCTGCTGGCTTCCAAGCTGCCAATGAGCTCTGGAGTCCTGTGGTGGGTTATTTCCGTACTTGGAACCAAAAAAAGAAAAAGAAAGACAAGAAATGGGACAGTGTGTCTTATTAAGGCTCCATTCATTTCCCTTTACCAACTATGGGTTGTAATAAAGCAACAGTGAATTAATAAAGGAATACATGCTCCATTTTCTTGCCACTAAAAACACAGTTGGACGTGCAAAGATCAGGCAACAAGCCATCCATGGCTGGAACTGGAACCACTTCAATTTGCCTCCCTCCGCAAAATAAGAACTGAGAGTTATAATATAAATTATATAATATAAACCTATTATACCTGGGCATGCTAACAATTCAAGCCTCAATTGGCTATTGCAAGTTGTTTTCTGGCCATTTTCTCCCAGTGTGATTTAAAAAAAAAAGCATTTCCCATTTCTTTCTCCAAGCCACCCTCATTTTTTATGGATGTGGTCAACTATGCATGATAAACATCAACTTGTATTATAAGGACTTCTAGTGTTTTGTACCCGGAAATGTCATACTGTTCTTCTACAGTTGCTCAGGGTTCTTCCTGTTGTGTGTCGGCATCAGTTGACATGAAATCTGTGTTATTATTCCCCCAACCTCACCCCACCCAAAGAGAAGACAAGCTGGGTTCACAGCTCAGCCTGTCTAGGTAGCTTCCTTTAAGTCCTTTTCAAAAGAACACAAGGTGGGTTCTTGTGCTTAATTTTGGCACCAAGAAGGGCAACTCATTTGTAGCTCAGGTACATGCCATTAAGTAGGTCAACGTATTGGGAGCATATGGCAACAGAATAAATACAGTTTATTAGCTTTCCTCAAAGGTGGCTAGGACAACAACAAGGCATTGATGAGATGGTAATGGCTTTAGGGGAAAAACATCCCCTCGCCTCTCCTTCTGGAACTTCTTATAACCACTGGCACATTGTCTTGGTATCAGCTTTCTGCAAATAGAAAGAGCAGCCTTGGCATGCTAATCACTGTCAGTATCCAATGAAATGGTTTGTCTCCCGGGGAATTGGAGCTAAAATCCAGTGCATTGGGGATGAGTGGAGATGAGTCTTGATTGCAATTGGACAAATACATCATAAAGTGTCAGGGACAGGGAGAGATTTATTTCCCAGCATTCTCTTTCTATTAATATTTGGCTTAAACTCATTTGGTATGCATTGTCTCATCTAAATCAATAGGTTTTCTTGACTTAATATGGTTGAATTTTTCCTAGCAATATCTTTTTTTTCCCTGTCTCTTCTTTCCCCCTGCACAAACCAAACCTCATGCAATATTGTTAGTATTTTTTGTTGAAGAAAACAAGTTTTATGACACATATCACTTCAATCAGAACTGAGAGCAGACTTCCTCGAACTTAGCATTACTGCCAGTCAATCTGAAATTGTTCATTTTAGGTTTACTTTCCGGAGTGTCAAAAAGCACCTCACTTTTTTGGGGGTGGGGGCTGAGTTCAGACTGATGGCATTAGTATCTTAAGTTTGTACCAACTGATCATTTAATATCTGTTGGATAGATCTGCTTTACTGATTTCTAATTTTCTTGGAAATTGATATTTATATATTTTTCTCTTTAAAGATTTTTTTGAATGACCAGGGATTTAGATTTTTTTTTAATAAATCATGTTCTGACAGTGGCTTTCTAGAAAATGCTGTAATCCATGATCCATTTCATACGTGATCAGCAATCTTTTCTAGAATCAGTGAGTAATCTTGCATAACAGGCCAAGAACCCTTAAGAGACAAAGCAACTTTCACCATCATGCCAAACTGGCATGAAATCTTGTGAAAGAGATCATTTGGGATCTGCCAACTTGGCAAATGTATATAAGACGTAACCAGGTCCTGTTTTAATGGGAGATGCAAGTACTAAAGCCATGGCATTTTTCTGCCACTCAACTCAACTATAGTAGTTGATTTCCAGACTGATAGAAGTTCAGGGGGCTGTTATATCAACAGCCAACTTTTAGCTTCTTTGTAAATAGTGAAAAGTTCTGCTTTCTTACCGAATCTCAGGAAGATTGTAAGGAAAAAAAAAATCCACTCTAATATATATCAGGAAACATCAGTTAAAAATGGCAAATACTTCAGCTGCTGTAATCCTTGTAACCCATCTCTTTCTGCTCAATAAATCTTGCTAAAGAGAAGTTGGTGAGAATAACACTTGGAAAGAACTACTCCCAGTTTTAGGCAGCACTTAAAGATCCCATTATGAATAATTATTTCTTCCTTTGGAAAATGTTGACCCTTGTGAACATCTTCACATACCAATATTGTTCCACAGTGAGTGCACAGAGCATCCAACGGCAGCTTAATTTTGGGGCGAGGTGGACTGTACTGGAATATGTAATTGGATTGTGATCTCAAGATGCTTTACATACCATGGTGGGTTGGGCCATTGCAAGCCTATGAATACTTCATAGCCCCAGCAATAAGGGACCATCTTGTAGGTTTTTAATGCAATATTTCTGAGTTTCCACTTCTCAGCACAACAGTTCCTCAGAAGCCTTGCAGCAATGAAGCACGAGATGAACTTTTATGAAGAGAGAAAATCATTGTTGCTGTTGCTGTTTTACTGTGGTTAGCAGAAATCAGAATCAGGAGTACTATGTCCTGGTTGACCACTTTTTCAGTTATGAGAAGGAACATTTTTTTCTTTTATTAATATAAAACCACAAAGTCATTATGTCACCCATGCATCCAGTGTGTAATTACCCCATTTTAAAGATAAATCCATTGTCTGGGAGGCATCCATCATCTTTGTCACCTTTAGCACTGAAGGTGAGACACTAAATGGACACCTTTTACTAATATTAATTTCTATATAGTCATAAATTGTGAATAGACCATCCATTGTTCTCTTTGACAGAGACAGGCCAATGACGGAGATTAAATTATCTATCTTTGCAGAAGCAGCAGGGCTGCTTTCAAAATGTTCTTAAGGATCTCAGTTTTCTGTATATTGGAAACCAAAAAAGGCTCCATAGTGCTTATCCTTGAAGTCTCTTTCCAAAATTCTGAGTGTTTTCAAGAAGACAACTAGATTGCTTCTCAAGAAGCAATGAGAAAACCCTTCCATGATATATGTTCCCAGCAATTCGATTGCATTAAGAGCTAAGTTTAAATCAAAGTGGAGTGCATGTTCTGGCAATGCGGAGCAATGTTAGGAGTAGAGCCACCTCCCCACTTGCCATAATTCTTCTCTAATTTCTAGATTCTCATAATAATCCTGAATCTTGAACCAGCCAACAGGCCGGATTCCAAGAAGATGCTAAATCACACACACATTCACACACACACATTCACACATGCTGTACCATTGTCATCCTCCTCCTCCTCCCCAACCTTCCCTTACTGCGTTTGCACCCTAATAAAATAATATCACACCCATCAAAGTAAACTTGAAGAGACTGGTGAGAGAAATGAAAAAGAAGTTTGAAAGCTCCCTGAGAAGAAGGTCATAACCAGAAGCCCCTTTCACAGGAGGAGAACACTTTCAAGAAACCAGGAGAGATTTCAGCCTTTGCCAGAGGACACTCTTTCTTTCATGATTGTTTGATCTACAGGGTACAAGTACTTCAGAAGGACATTAGTCAGAAACTCAGTTGGGCAATCCTTCTATATGAAAAGAGAAAAAGAAAGAGAAAGAGAGAGAGAGAGAGAGAGAGAGGGAGGGAGGAGAAAGAGCTACACTTGAGTGTAGATCTTGTCTTTAGCCCTAATTAGGACCACTATCCATCATGCCAGGAAGTTTCTATTCATTTTGGTGATCGGAGACATGACAAATGGATCTTAGAATAAATGGGATGTCGGGGTGAGCCAGAGATGGATGTGTTATGCATGGGATGAGTGTAATAAGTACAGTTAATGTTGGCATTCAGCCAACACCATTGCCTCGTGCTTTGTGGGTCACCCCGAGTCTCTGACCGAGGCCAAAACACCAATAAATGATTCCTCGCCTCTCCCATTTATTAGAAAATGAACACCTTGTCCGGGGCTTGTTCTTTGTTTTGTGATCTGTCACTTGGTGGTGGGGATGGCAACTAATTGAGTATTAGCTTAATTGTTCCTTGTAAAATACTGATCATATCTCCTTTTGTGTGTCTGCTTTCGGATTCTTGCTTTTAATTCCACTTCCTCACAAAGGTTTCTGCTCCTTGCGTCAAGATTGATTATCTCCATTCAGCAGAAAGGCCAAAATGGCAACTTCGTTGAAGATTAATTTAAGGGGGAAAAATGGTTTGCAGGAGCGACGTCCGTGTGCGTGTGTGTTTAATCCTCCTCTCTTAAATTGAATTTAGTTTTAATTTTAAAGTGTTGGAGGATGTGCAGTGTCAAAGGTTCCTTTTGGATAATTTATAATGTACCAACCAATCAGCATCAGTTTGGTTGTGCAGTTTTTGGTGGGCAGATGATACCTGTTCAGGGAAGGAAGGTTAGGTATTTGCAGATCAATCTTTCTATTATCACCATCAATACAGAGTTAGCATAGGATGATAGCTACAGGTAGTCCTCGACTTATAATCACAACCGGGACTGGAACTTCTGTTGCTAAGTGAGGTGGTTGTTAAGTGAGTCACATCTGATGTTATTACCTTTTTTGCTGCCTCATTAAGTGAATCACTGTGGTCGTTAAGCGAATCCAGCTTCCCCCATTGACTTTGCTTCTTGGAACCTGGCTGGGAAGGTTGCAAATGGTGATCATGTGGCCCCCAGATGCTACAACTGTTGTAAATGCATGCCAGTTGCCAAGCACCGGAATTTTTATCATATGATGCTGCAATGGTCATAAGGGTGAGGATGAGTTACAAGTCACTTTTTTTGGCCCCATTATAACTTCAGTCACTAAATGAATGGTCGTAAGTCGAGGACTACCTGTAGTAATTTTGACACCTGGGGCAGACCTAGTTGCTTACGACGTGCGCACCTGTGGGCTTTGGCAACAGATCAGTGTGGAAGGAATATCCCATCTTTGAAGGTGCTACAGGTGAAAAGCAAATACATCGCTTGCTGGAATGATCAATTACTCCTGCTTCTTGCTGTTCAGTGAGGCACCACAGAAGAAACATACGTGACAATTGCAAAACCATCTCCTATTGTGTGGACATATTGGGATCAATGCTTACCCTCTTCAAAATCTTTTATCCACTGCAATATTTTGTATAACAGGTAGTCTTCTAGATCTGCACTTCTCTTTCTTTTAATGTTTCCTTCTTTGGTGGGCTATTCTGTGATAAAATATGGCCTACCTATTAAGGGACCATGACTAGAAAATGAAAGAATAGCAGACTTAGTGGCAAGTTTTTTGTTTTTAATGCTTACCTAAGTTGAACATGCAAACATTCTCCACTGAAGATTGCACCTCATTAGACTTGCTCATAACTTCTGGCTTGGTTACTTCAGCCCAAGACTGGTAAATAGCAAAATCTCCAATGCTTTTCCTGTTTTACTGTTATAGGAGAGGATTCATGGTCAATGAAATGGAATCTGCCTTCTATCTATATGTTATTGCTAGGCAAGAAAAGACAAGAAATAGGAAACAACATTAGGAATACTGAGTGATAATTTGATATTTATTGGACTAATCTATATTCCTTAATTACTTTGCAGGAAAAACTAAATATAAGTTGAACAAAGTATATTTCTATTATAGAAAGTATATTTGCAAACTCTGAAACAAAGATGGATTGTTCTGAACGAATGTCTCATAAACAAATTAACACAGTGTCACTTCCTGCAAAAATCTCTCTCTCTCTTTTTATGTCAGAAGGATTAAACTTGTTAAATCCAGCAAGAATACACTATGATCATATTTTTTTAAAAAAAAGCAAAGCCACAATAATCAGACATTTACAACTAATAAATTACTGCTGTAATTCCTTTGCAATAAGGCTTTGAAATATAATCTGTCATTTCAGATTTACCGAACATGACTCTTCATAATTATAATTCTCAGACACACATTACTGGTTATAATTAAATTCAGTTTCAAAAAAATTCTGATGTATTTCTGTGGATTATCTGTTCATATTATGTTCTAATAGTGAAATTAATGTATAATCTGTTGAATAAATTCGGTTAGTCCTTGAACGTACCTTCACAAGCTGCTGTTGATCAAAAGCTGGGAAGTTAGATAAGAACAAAAATGTATACAGTTTATCATATGAAGACTTACAAAACCAGTCTGAACTCAATTACAGGCAGAAATGATGAACTTTTTTGAATAAAGGCAAGCTCTGAAAAGCTTTCACACCTATTTAAAGAGTATCAAAAAAGTTAAATTACAGCCAAAGTGACAAAGATCTTTGAAAATGGACTTGCTAAGAATGTAACAAGGGATTAAATTGCAGACTCTTTCAAGCAAAAAATTATCCCTTGAAGTCCTGAAAACAAGTGTATTTACTTGTATGAACTTGTTCTGTAATCAGTTTTTTTTTAAAAAAAGCAATTCTTAATTTCAGGTTTTGCATAGGAACTGTACAACTGAGCCAATTTATTATGGAGAAAGAAAGAAAGAAAGAAAGAAAGAAAGAAAGAAAGAAAGAAAGAAAGAAAGAAAGAAAGAAAGAAAGAAAGAAGGACTGTTATCTCCCTTTGAAAAAATCAACATGTCATCAGTCAACAATCTGTTAAGAAACCTATCACAATTTCTGTTATTTATCCACAGCTAACTTTGCCTCACTTATCTTCTAGGTATTTGGGAAAATGATGTCAACTCTTTTTACTCCCCAAGTAGGCTGAATATTGTTGACCACATGAGAAATATATACATAGACAGACAGACAGACAGACAGAAGAGATATGGATGAATTACAAGTGATGTTACTTAGAACTAATATTTTTCACAAATTCATCCCCAGTGACTGGCAAAAAATCATCATCATGCTGGTCCAAAGACGATTAGAGGTGGAGGACCTTATATGAGCTTGCAAAAAAATTAACCCAAACACCCTCCAAATTCTGTCCTGGTGACCATAATTCAGCTGAATTTATTCTATTTAACAGCTTTGTTTAGAATAAAAGTGGTTGGGGATAGCAGTATCCACAACGGGGAGGCAGAAGTATGCTCAAAAAAGTCATAGCTCTGTGGCTGAAGCCCTATGCTTTTGTATCTGTGTGAGACACTGACACATGTATTAAAGGGGCAAAGCTTTGATTGCATGGGCACAATGACCATCTTAACTTTTTTACTTCCCTGTGGATGCCTCTGGTGGGTATTTTCCATGCCAACTTGTAAAAAGGCAGGATCAAAAGAACAAATGGAGCCCTTCCCAACTAAGTTGGTTTGTTATAATTTTTAAACAAGTCCAATAACATGATCAAGGATCATTCTTTTTCTTTTGTCTTTAATCCTCTTCTAATCAAGTCCTATTTTGTAAATGAATTAATTGTTGGCTAGTCTTTATATTCATTTAATTTCTCTTCATTCTGTATTTTTTTTTCTTTTAATTGTTGTTTGTCAGCATGAGTCCCTTGATTAAGTAGAAAGATGGATGTAAATAACACAAAATAACATTTGAAAAATCTGTGTATTTAGGGGAGAGCATATTTAGATCAATGGTAAGGCAATTAATGCAAATTTTAGAAGCTACATCTATCCACCAAATGTCATAGCCAAGCATATTTTATTACAGTTTGTGAGGAACATAGAGCTCTGATAACAAAATTCTCTCTCTCCCCCCCCCCCCTCTTCTTTTTAAAATTGTAACCCAGAATCTTTTTGGAGTCATGTGGCCACAAAATCCAATAATTAAGTAAATAAGTAAATAAGTAAATAATTTATTAGAATTATTAACTTATTCATACACTGTGGGAGTGACTCTTGTATTTGAACATATACTTACTTGGGGGAGATATAGATATAGATAGATATAGATATAGATATAGATATAGATATAGATATAGATACGTGCCACAATGAGAGAGAGGGAGAGATGGGTGTCTGTTTAAATTTGAAACAATAAACAAATAAATATAGGTTGTTCCCACAACACACTGGTTTCATGCAGCAGTCGAGACTGAAATGTGGTTCCTAGTTTTTGCCTCAGCCTGTTGTGTGAACACAGTGACAGTCTAGTTCAGTGTTTCTCAAACTTGGCAACATTAAGGCCTGTGGACTCCAACTCTGGCATTCTCAGGAATTCTGGGAGTTGAAGTCCACGGGTCTCAAAGTTGCCAAGTATGAGAAACACTGAGCCACTTTTATTCCTTGCAGTTGCACATGGAACTTGGAGGGTGGAGCAGTGGTTGAAACCAGAACCACAGAAGCAAGGGGGACTCTATTCTTTCCCTCTTTTCTCCCTTCTAATAATTGTAATAATTGCTTTCTCTTTGCCTCCTAGCTGCCAAGCCAGCGATAAATCCGTCTTGACAGAAGTGTGAACTGATCTCTTGAGGACAGTTTTGAATTAAGCCAAGAGTCATATCAGTTCTTCAGGCTACTGGCTGCCCAATTCTGTTCTAGACCTTGATTAAACCTGTGTGTCAGGGGGCAGAGATGGGGGATGTTTCTAATGAAGAGCTGAGTTGGACACATGCAGTAATGGTATGTGGGAAAGACCTTGGGAGATTGGGCAAAGAGGTGCTGCCGAGGGAGCGGTCAGATAAGAGACAGCGTAGCCCACAGCTGGATAGTGGGCGAGGCAAGAGGCTCAGAAGAGACCCTCCCTAGTTTCTCAGGGGGTAAAGGAGACGGCGGGAGAATTGTACTTTCAGACTTGCAAGATTCTGTTAATGTAGCTTTACAACAAAGCAGAAATAGCTCACCTGGTTGTGTTTCCTGTCTGGTCTACCTGGTAAGGTTGACACAAGCACACAGTGAGTGCTAACAGGTACGGGGGAAAAATAAGGGACCCTCCCTAGTTTCTTGGGCTGTAAAGGAAGCGGGGGGGGGGGAGATGTACTTTGCAAGATTCTGTCAGTGTGGCTTTACAATAAAGTAGAATTAGTTTATCTGGTCATGTTTCCTGTCTGGTCTATCTGGTAAGGCTGACATCTGCTATGAATTGAGGAACAGGTTGTTTCAGTCCAGCAATTTCTGAGCAGTTTCAGATTCAGGCTCAGAAATCTCACACACCCTTAGGTTTCTCCCCATGCACGTTGTTTGGCAACCTAATTTAAGGGAAGAACAAAAATGAATTGCTATCAAATTAGGCAACTGGGAATCTAAATCTGCATTCCCAAAGATAGATTAATGGATCTCGGGGTTCCTTCTGCCCACCCCTGTTATAGTAAATTCTGAATTGTGAACTTCTGGAAGCTGTCAAAAGATGGCAAAGAGCCAGTAGCTGGCAGTATGAAAAATCTAATGAATGCAATAAAAATATCTCCATTAACTTCCAACTTGTCCAATGAAAAATGAGCCTGCAGAGAGGTAAACTATCCATATAGTATATGAAGTCAAGTTGAAATGCCATTAACAGAATGGCAAGAAACACAGGAGTTCTTCTTTTTTTTTTTTCAAAAATGTGTTGGATTTGTTCCCCTCTTGGAAGCATTTGGATTAAGTGGCCAAACACCAACAAAAAGGACAGATTGACCTAAATTAACCCTCGTGGGGGTTATTCCTGTTTCCCAGCACCGCTCTCTTATTAGGTCAACACATACCAGAAGTGCTTATAAAACTTTATATGCTGGCTGAGAGCTTTTCAAAATGTAAAAAATTAAGAGCTGGCTGAGGCCTCAGAGGAAGTGCTCTATTACAGGTGATAATTTATGGGGCTAAAGAGAACACCGTTAGGGACAAATTTGCTAAAAGCAAATGGTTATGCCTTTTTAAATAGATGTGTACCTGAAGCACACATTTCTCTACTTTGGAATGATGGCTATTGATCCTCCTTCCTAGGACTACCCTAAGTGGACTGCAAAAATCCATACAGCCACTAGATGGCAGCAAAGGGAGCTTTCTGTGCCTAGTTGCTGCCATCTAGTGGTCATTTTAATTGATTAAATTTAGAGGCCACCTGTTTCCAAATAACCCTGGGTGACTTACAATTTAAAATTGAACGGGGGGCGGGGGGACCCATAAAACAAGAAAAAAGAACCATGCACATCCAGTAAAATAAAATATACCAAAAAATAAAAAAAATAAATAACCAGCAAGTGCTCAGCACCATTGTACCCAAAGGCTGGGAGAAGAGCCAGGTGTTCAAAGGCTTCCAGAATGTCATTGGAGGTGGGGTAGCTATATGATGTTTCAAAGGGTAGGCATTAGGTAGAGTTTTGCTGACCAGATATGGTAGCCCAGCTCTTCACCTACCCCTGTTTTCTCCTTTTAAATTCTAGGGAGCACTTTAGGGAAGGAGGGACTAAATCACCCTTCTCCAACCCGGTGGAGGGTTGCAAGAAGGGATGCAAGAAGGTCTACCAGGCTCCCAAAAGCTTCTCAAAGCAGGCAGGAACCAAAATCTCCTGGTTTCTAGCTTGATGCTTTAACCTCTACACCACACTGGCTCTCTTGCTTGGGGTATAGTTGACTTTATTTTCTTTTACTGGGCAAAATGGTTCTCTTAAGTTTTGCAGAGGCTTAAACCAAACATCTCAGCTCTTAAAAACCCCAATTTCCCCAGTCAGATCTACTTTAAGCCCTTTCCCCACCTTCTTTTGGAGTCCAGTCCTTGACACCTTCTCAGAGTCCAGAATGTCCTTTGAGCCGAAAGAAGTTGAAACTGCCTAGGCTACAATTTTCGTTATTATTAGACATGGCTGAGCATGGTGAAAAATACTGTCCAAACAAACTGTCCACAAACTAGCTGTGCCCAGGATGGTTGATCCTAACATCACACTTACATCTGAAAGCATGAAGGGGGTGGTTTTTCTTTGGCTCTGCATCTCTTTTATTGTATCTGCTGTTCTTCTGCTTAAAACTTCTGCTAAGTTTTGGTGGCAGCTCTTTCCCTCTAGAGGGAGCACCGACTCACTTAATCAAGGTGGCCTGCAGGAGAGGAATTGCTCTCTCTGTGTGTGTGAACTATCTGCTCTTTATAACACACACACACACACACACACACTGTGGATCATGCATAGGCCTGATCCAAGTCCATCTAAAATCAGTGTGATCAAGATACATAGTAAGTTGACCGCCTTGAAATTAACCAAATGCACTTAATCACATATACTTTCTTAAAAGAGAAGTGCACAGCTATGTTAGGAATTAAATTCCTTGGTAATTGTCAAAGAAAACACTTGAGACTTGCAAGATGCCAGCCTTTCGAGGTAGTCCGGACAAGAAGCACTAACCGTGAGTTCTAACGCTACCTTTATTGTAAGGTCACAGCAACAGACAGAATCTTGCAAGTCTGAAAGCATTTCTCCCCTCCTTTCCTTTTACTTTCTGGAAAACGAGGGAGAGTCCCTTCTGAGATGCTTCCCCCACCCTTTCTGATTCTGTGGGCTGAGACACCCCTTTTGATTCTCCGGGATGCAGCTCCTCCTCCTGCCTCCCAAGGGCAATCTCTTGACTTTAGAAAAATTACTGGTGGCTTGTAGGTTGGACAGCTGTTGAAGGCCTGGTTGTCGGGCTATGGCGGGAGGCAAAAAGTGGTGGCGGTGCTCCAGTTTTGTTATACCGGATGCTGTATATCTCATATACCTCCACAGTTATATCACCATCCAATGCAAAAAGGATAGCTTTCTTTTAAATGTCCCCAAAGTTGGGAATGGAATTAATGAGTTAAGAAAGAGCTCTCTGCAAGAGGAATTCTTCTTCTCCTCCTCCTCCTCCTCCTTTTAATGAAGTCCCTGGTGGACTTCTGCCTACCCCCTCCCCCTTTCTTATTACTGACATTTTAATTAAGACTGGAATATTCCTCAGGGAACGTTGCACTTAAATAGAAATCATTTTAATATGCGGCACTGGCAGAGCGTAATAGAGACACGCCGACCCATATTCCCATATGTTTTATGGTACTTAGTGATTCTTTTGTACAATGTATTATGATGTTAAGACATTTTATGAGTTTCTATTGGCCAAGCTGAGCCATATCAAATTATAATTTTGCTCAGTGGATTTCTGCGTAAGGAGATTATATAAGACATATTCCATATTTATTTTGCACTTCTGAACACGCCGACTCAAGTTTCCTCAGTTGCTCTGAAGCACTCCCCTCTTAAAAGGAGTGGATCAAGCAGGAGAGGAGGACCAAGTCTGACTCTGAAATTGGATTTCTGATCTTTTACATATAAACTATAACTCTGATTTAGAATAGACAAAGGAGTCCCTTTATTTCAGTGAGCTTTGATGCATTCTACTGCATCCAGATGAGGCTGTGGCTGGCCAATGAAATTCATGGATATTCAGTTTGGAGCTCTTCCTGACATGGAGAAGATGACCCTTTTAAGATTTTTCTTTCAGCAAAGCAACTGTTGGGCCTAAGTGCCACTGAGTATCTTGTTATTTTTTTGGCAACTCGCAAAGGTGGTAGCCTCCAAATTAATGCCAATAACCAATGGCCTTTCTAAGTTGTCTGTTCTGTTTCTGGGCAGAGAGGCTGAGTGGCTGATCTCTATCTCAGGAGGAAAAGAAGTCTCCAAACAAGTTCTCAAAAGGAGGACTCCTTGCTGAGGGCCTTCCTTGGAACTGAATGGAAGGGTAGGAAGCCGGGATATCTGCAGACGTTCTGGAAGAAGATCCATCAGTGAAAGGCAAGGCACAGCCCTCACCACCTTTTCACCAAATAACTCCAGGAACATCTCATGCCAACCATTATCTTCTTAAAAAAAAAATTAAGCAAAAGACAGTGAAAAAGACATTGTTCCCTCTACTGATATTGCACTGGGCCTTTCTCCCTCCCTCCCTCTCTCCCTTCCTTCCTTCCTTCCTTCCTTCCTCTCATCTCCCCTCCCCTCCCTCTCATCTTTCCTTCTTTCCTCCTCTCCTCTCCTCTCCTCTCCTCCCTCTTCTACCTTCCCTCCCTTCTTTCTTTCTTTCCTTCTTTCCTTTCCTTTCTCTCCTCTCCCCTCCCTCCCTCTCTCCCTTCCTTCCTTCCTTCCTTCCTCTCCCCTCCCCTCCCTCTCATCT
The DNA here is from genome assembly GCF_035149785.1 of Candoia aspera. Lineage (NCBI taxonomy): Eukaryota > Metazoa > Chordata > Lepidosauria > Squamata > Candoiidae > Candoia > Candoia aspera. Next base: position 21,024,514 of record NC_086163.1, on the reverse strand, counting down.
TTCCTTCTTTCCTCCTCTCCTCTCCCCTCCTCCCTCTTCTACCTTCCCTCCCTTCTTTCTTTCTTTCCTTCTTTCCTTTCCTTTCTCTCCTCTCCTCTCCCCTCCCTCCCTCTCTCCCTTCCTTCCTTCCTTCCTTCTTTCCTCCTCTCCTCTCCTCTCCTCCCTCTTCTACCTTCCCTCCCTTCTTTCTTTCTTTCCTTCTTTCCTTTCCTTTCTCTCCTCTCCCCTCCCTCCCTCTCTCCCTTCCTTCCTTCCTTCCTTCCTCTCATCTCCCCTCCCTCTCATCTTTCCTTCTTTCCTCCTCTCCTCTCCTCCCTCTTCTACCTTCCCTCCCTTCTTTCTTTCTTTCCTTCTTTCCTTTCCTTTCTCTCCTCTCCTCTCCCCTCCCTCCCTCTCTCCCTTCCTTCCTTCCTTCCTTCCTCTCATCTCCCCTCCCTCTCATCTTTCCTTCTTTCCTCCTCTCCTCTCCTCCCTCTTCTACCTTCCCTCCCTTCTTTCTTTCTTTCCTTCTTTCCTTTCCTTTCTCTCCTCTCCTCTCCCCTCCCTCCCTCTCTCCCTTCCTTCCTTCCTTCCTTCCTTCCTCTCATCTCCCCTCCCTCTCATCTTTCCTTCTTTCCTCCTCTCCTCTCCTCTCCTCCCTCTTCTACCTTCCCTCCCTTCTTTCCTTCTTTCCTTCTTTCCTTTCCTTTCTCTCCTCTCCTCTCCCCTCCCTCCCTCTCTCCCTTCCTTCCTTCCTTCCTTCCTTCCTTCCTCTCATCTCCCCTCCCTCTCATCTTTCCTTCTTTCCTCCTCTCCTCTCCTCCCTCTTCTACCTTCCCTCCCTTCTTTCTTTCTTTCCTTCTTTCCTTTCCTTTCTCTCCTCTCCTCTCCCCTCCCTCCCTCTCTCCCTTCCTTCCTTCCTTCCTTCCTCTCATCTCCCCTCCCTCTCATCTTTCCTTCTTTCCTCCTCTCCTCTCCTCCCTCTTCTACCTTCCCTCCCTTCTTTCCTTCTTTCCTTCTTTCCTTTCCTTTCTCTCCTCTCCTCTCCCCTCCCTCCCTCTCTCCCTTCCTTCCTTCCTTCCTTCCTTCCTTCCTCTCATCTCCCCTCCCTCTCATCTTTCCTTCTTTCCTCCTCTCCTCTCCTCTCCTCCCTCTTCTACCTTCCCTCCCTTCTTTCCTTCTTTCCTTCTTTCCTTTCCTTTCTCTCCTCTCCTCTCCCCTCCCTCCCTCTCTCCCTTCCTTCCTTCCTTCCTTCCTTCCTTCCTCTCATCTCCCCTCCCCTCCCTCTCATCTTTCCTTCTTTCCTCCTCTCCTCTCCTCTCCTCCCTCTTCTACCTTCCCTCCCTTCTTTCTTTCTTTCCTTCTTTCCTTTCCTTTCTCTCCTCTCCTCTCCCCTCCCTCTCTCCCTTCCTTCCTTCCTTCCTTCCTTCCTTCCTTCCTTCCTTCCTTCCTTCCTTCCTCTCATCTCCCCTCCCCTCCCTCTCATCTTTCCTTCTTTCCTCCTCTCCTCTCCCCTCCTCCCTCTTCTACCTTCCCTCCCTTCTTTCTTTCTTTCCTTCTTTCCTTTCCTTTCTCTCCTCTCCTCTCCCCTCCCTCCCTCCCTCCCTCTCTCCCTTCCTTCCTTCCTTCCTTCCTTCCTTCCTTCCTCTCATCTCCCCTCCCTCTCATCTTTCCTTCTTTCCTCCTCTCCTCTCCTCTCCTCCCTCTTCTACCTTCCCTCCCTTCTTTCTTTCTTTCCTTCTTTCCTTTCCTTTCTCTCCTCTCCTCTCCCCTCCCTCCCTCTCTCCCTTCCTTCCTTCCTTCCTTCCTCTCATCTCCCCTCCCTCTCATCTTTCCTTCTTTCCTCCTCTCCTCTCCTCCCTCTTCTACCTTCCCTCCCTTCTTTCTTTCTTTCCTTCTTTCCTTTCCTTTCTCTCCTCTCCTCTCCCCTCCCTCCCTCTCTCCCTTCCTTCCTTCCTTCCTTCCTTCCTCTCATCTCCCCTCCCTCTCATCTTTCCTTCTTTCCTCCTCTCCTCTCCTCTCCTCCCTCTTCTACCTTCCCTCCCTTCTTTCTTTCTTTCCTTCTTTCCTTTCCTTTCTCTCCTCTCCTCTCCCCTCCCTCTCTCCCTTCCTTCCTTCCTTCCTTCCTTCCTTCCTTCCTTCCTCTCATCTCCCCTCCCCTCCCTCTCATCTTTCCTTCTTTCCTCCTCTCCTCTCCCCTCCTCCCTCTTCTACCTTCCCTCCCTTCTTTCTTTCTTTCTTTCCTTCTTTCCTTTCCTTTCTCTCCTCTCCTCTCCCCTCCCTCCCTCCCTCCCTCTCTCCCTTCCTTCCTTCCTTCCTTCCTTCCTCTCATCTCCCCTCCCTCTCATCTTTCCTTCTTTCCTCCTCTCCTCTCCTCTCCTCCCTCTTCTACCTTCCCTCCCTTCTTTCTTTCTTTCCTTCTTTCCTTTCCTTTCTCTCCTCTCCTCTCCCCTCCCTCCCTCTCTCCCTTCCTTCCTTCCTTCCTTCCTCTCATCTCCCCTCCCTCTCATCTTTCCTTCTTTCCTCCTCTCCTCTCCTCCCTCTTCTACCTTCCCTCCCTTCTTTCCTTCTTTCCTTCTTTCCTTTCCTTTCTCTCCTCTCCTCTCCCCTCCCTCCCTCTCTCCCTTCCTTCCTTCCTTCCTTCCTTCCTCTCATCTCCCCTCCCTCTCATCTTTCCTTCTTTCCTCCTCTCCTCTCCTCTCCTCCCTCTTCTACCTTCCCTCCCTTCTTTCTTTCTTTCCTTCTTTCCTTTCCTTTCTCTCCTCTCCTCTCCCCTCCCTCCCTCTCTCCCTTCCTTCCTTCCTTCCTTCCTCTCATCTCCCCTCCCTCTCATCTTTCCTTCTTTCCTCCTCTCCTCTCCTCTCCTCCCTCTTCTACCTTCCCTCCCTTCTTTCCTTCTTTCCTTCTTTCCTTTCCTTTCTCTCCTCTCCTCTCCCCTCCCTCCCTCTCTCCCTTCCTTCCTTCCTTCCTTCCTCTCATCTCCCCTCCCTCTCATCTTTCCTTCTTTCCTCTCTCCTCTCCTCTCCTCCCTCTTCTACCTTCCCTCCCTTCTTTCCTTCTTTCCTTCTTTCCTTTCCTTTCCTTTCTCTCCTCTCCTCTCCCCTCCCTCTCTCCCTTCCTTCCTTCCTTCCTTCCTTCCTCTCATCTCCCCTCCCTCTCATCTTTCCTTCTTTCCTCCTCTCCTCTCCTCTCCTCCCTCTTCTACCTTCCCTCCCTTCTTTCCTTCTTTCCTTCTTTCCTTTCCTTTCTCTCCTCTCCTCTCCCCTCCCTCCCTCTCTCCCTTCCTTCCTTCCTTCCTTCCTTCCTTCCTCTCATCTCCCCTCCCCTCCCTCTCATCTTTCCTTCTTTCCTCCTCTCCTCTCCTCTCCCCTCCTCCCTCTTCTACCTTCCCTCCCTTCTTTCCTTCTTTCCTTCTTTCCTTTCCTTTCTCTCCTCTCCTCTCCCCTCCCTCCCTCTCTCCCTTCCACTCATGCTCTCCAGAAATGGTGGTTCTATAACTACATCTGTAGGCCACCAGCAATGGCTGCAGTCTTCCTCCCTCCTTCCCGTCCTCCCTTCCTCCCTCTCCCCCTCTATCCACCTTCCTCCCTTCCTTGAAAGTGAACTGATCACATATATTCCCATTTCAATTCTTGTAACTGTTTAGTCTCAGAGAGTTAAATGCATAGAAGTTTCTTCCAAGACCACTGCAAACATACAGACATATTAAAATGCAGCTTTACAGGATGTTCTTGTTTTCTGAATCCCAGATAATAGAATTCACTTGTGGGGATGGTGGGGGAAATCCATTGCTTTATTTTATTTTATTACTCTGCAGTCTAAGACCAAACCACATCCTTTTTTTAAAAAAAAGTCCTTAAAATATAAATAAAATAACGGGAAGCTTTTGACTTTAGGCAGAGACATCTGCAAGAGACAGTTTTGACTCTTAAGGCAGGGAAAGTTTTTGTGCCAGTCGAGATCTATTTTATTTTCTGGAGAGGAAAAGATGATTGTAAATTGTCAGCAATAGAGACCCAAAAATAGAAAGGAAGAAGAACAATCCACACCAGCCTATTTACTAAATATTCTAAGCTTCCTGTCTCGTTCTAACCACTGATCAAACAGTTTAGGGTTCTTTAAAAAAAAGAAAAGAAAAAAGAATCCTTTATGTTTTAGTTTAACTGTCTAATGTCTCTTATTAACAGAAATAACAACCATCCTTTGAAGGGGAGGGCTGTTTGTTTATTATACGGAGTGATGACAATTTGGATGACTTAATATAAAGCTGACATTTAAATTCTACTTAGTTCAGAAAGATGGATGAGAAAAAAGCAGAGTGCTTTTACTCAAGAGTGATAACTCCCTTGGTCACATTGTGAAGCACTGAAGTTTTCAAAGTAATCAGGGTCTTTTCATTTGTATGTGTGCTTGTGTGTGTGTGTGTGTGTGTGTTTTCCAGAGGAACCAAATTGTGAAGACATCTGTTATGTTATTAATTTCACATAAATCTTAAGCTCCTCAAGGCCCGAAATGAGGTTTCGTTCAAGCTGAATTAATGAAACATGATTGTAAGTCCCTTGCATGAAAATGCTGTCATACAGTATTGAGTTACTTATAATCACTGAATAATCTTTGAGCCTGCCAAGGGAGATCTACTTTTAAATCCCTCTATAAAACAATATCTGAAAAATATCAGAACACTAACTACATCCTGAAAGATTAATAGCAGAGGAGAATTTCTATGAAATGAATTATTCTTTCTCAGTAAAAGAGACAAGGCACTTTCCATAACAGCTGCTACAGCTGCTGTTGTTATAATTATTATTATTAAGAATAATAATACAAAGACACAATTCCCCATCCAGATATAAGAGGGGTTTAAGCCTCAGGATTCGTGTGAAAAACCAACTTCCTAAAAGTCAAGCAAGCATTCTATGTAATTAAGAAAATGTTTCATGCTATACAGTCTTTCTAATCCAATATGTTTCAAATCCAAGTAAATTGGCTAAGCCCAAGGTCTGCTTGACATTTTCGCTTCATTGTCTCTTTCATGGTTATCTTTTGAGGGAATATTACATATAGATGATCAGAGTGAAAAAAAAAGTGCATGTATAGGCAGATTGAGACCACCCAGCAATAAACTGGGTTTATGGTGGTAAACCATAATGTGGTTTCTTTGGTTTTAGCTTAGCACATTGTATAAACCTAAACACTGTATTTCATAGATCAGATGGACCTGACTCCCTAATAAGGCTTATTATATCAAGAGCAAAATGGTTGTGCCCAACATCTTGCACATCTTGTTTTTTTTTCCGTTAGTTGGTTAGTTAGTTTCTTTTACATACACAAAAAATCCCATCATAGGTAAGAAGCAACATAGTGAAAAGTCTAGTAACTCCCATATGAACTAGTACATTCAGTCCTTTCATGGTCTGACTTCAAGTCCTGTTGCCTGTGGTAGTATAGAATTCAGGAGTATAACGGTATGTGGGAAAGACCTTGGGAGATTGGGCAAAGAGGTGCTGCCAAGGTCTGTCAATGCAGCTTTACAATAAAGTAGAATTAGCTCATCTGCTTGTGATTCCTATCTGGTTTACCACACAAGGCTGACATTAATCTTGCAAGTCTAAAAGCACAATCCCCCTGTCTCCTTTACAGCCTGAGAAACTGGGGAGGGTCCCTTCTGAGCCTCTTGCCCCATCCACTATCCTGCTGTGGGCTATGCTCCCTCTTATCTGACCATTCCCTTGGCAGGAACTTTTTGCCCAGTCTCCCAAGGTCTTTCTCACATACTGTTACAAGAACAGGGTCTGAACTACATTATAATCTTCCTATTAGATGGAGAGGAGAGGAGAGGAGAGGAGAGGAGAGGAGAGGAGGTAAATGGATGAAGAAGGGAAGGGAAGGGAATAATTATGGAAGGTATTATTTTTTCACTCTCATGGATACCTAAGGAAGCTTTAATAGCATGGATGCTAAGTCTCCATCCAATCCTTCATGGGCCCAGTCCACTCAACCACTTTTGAGAGTAAGGTGAAATGACATCATATATATCACAACTTTGTGCAATCACAATACAATTGTCATCATGCTTTCTACCATGTGCCCTTGTTGCCTTTATTAATTATTTTTAACTATTTAATTTTGGTCAGCTGGTTTAAGTATTGCTTCATAAACTCCTGAAGATCTCCATTGAAATCCAGGCCCTCACCCTGTTTTGCCATCTTTCTGACAGGCTAAAAGTATGGAGCGCAGGTGGGGAATCACCTGAACCACATTCTGAATCTTCAGGAAAAGCCATTCCTGAACATATTTAAAATTACCTATTCAACATCCAGGCACAATGAACCATAAACCATGATTTACAATCCACAATGGCAGGGTCAGCCAAGCCATGAACAAGCAAACCACATTATGGCTTCGTGTCACTCCTCTACCCTTTGTGTGTTCATGAACTTAATTGTAATCACCTAAGGAGTTTGTGGGCAGTCAAATGACACCTCGAATTACAGGTAAGTATGGCCTGGGAGAACAAAATGAAGCAGGACATAGGCTGATAGAATTTTGCCAAGACAATTCACTCTGCATAACAAACACTCTCTTCCAACAACCTAAGAGACGGCTTTATACATGGACTTCACCAGATGGACAACACCGAAATCACATTGATTACATCCTTTGCAGCCAAAGGTGGCAGACATCTGTACAGTCGGTAAAAACAAGGCCTGGAGCTGACTGTAGTTCAGATCACGAACTTCTTCTTGCACAATTTAGGATCAGACTCAAGAGATTAGGGAAGACCCCCAGATCAGCTAGATATGAGCTCACTAATATTCCTAAGGAATATGCAGTGGAGGTGAAGAATCGATTTAAGGGACTGGACTTAGTAGATAGGGTCCCAGAAGAACTCTGGACAGAAGTTCGCAGCATTGTTCAGGAGGCGGCAACAAAATACATCCCAAAGAAAAAGAAAACCAAGAAGGCAAAATGGCTGTCTGCTGAGACACTAGAAGTAGCCCAAGAAAGAAGGAAAGCAAAAGGCAACAGTGATAGGGGGAGATATGCCCAATTAAATGCAAAATTCCAGAGGTTAGCCAGAAGAGATAAGGAATTATTTTTAAACAAGCAATGCGCGGAAGTGGAAGACGACAATAGAATAGGAAGGACAAGAGACCTCTTCCAGAAAATTAGAAACATCGGAGGTAAATTCCAGGCAAAAATGGGTATGATCAAAAACAAAGATGGCAAGGACCTAACAGAAGAAGAAGAGATCAAGAAAAGGTGGCAAGAATATACAGAAGACCTGTACAGGAAGGATAACAATATCGGGGATAGCTTTGACGGTGTGGTCAGTGAGCTAGAGCCAGACATCCTGAAGAGTGAGGTTGAGTGGGCCTTAAGAAGCATTGCTAATAACAAGGCAGCAGGAGACAACGGCATCCCAGCTGAACTGTTCAAAATCTTGCAAGATGATGCTGTCAAGGTAATGCATGCTATATGCCAGCAAATTTGGAAAACACAAGAATGGCCATCAGATTGGAAAAAATCAACTCATATCCCCATACCAAAAAAGGGGAACACTAAAGAATGTTCAAACTATCGAACAGTGGCACTCATTTCGCATGCCAGTAAGGTAATGCTCAAGATCTTGCAAGGTAGACTTCAGCTGTTCATGGAGCAAGAATTGCCAGATGTACAAGCTGGGTTTAGAAAAGGCAGAGGAACTAGAGACCAAATTGCCAATATCCGCTGGATAATGGAAAAAGCCAGGGAGTTTCAGAAAAACATCTATTTCTGTTTTATTGACTATTCTAAAGCCTTTGACTGTGTGGACCATAACAAATTGTGGCAAGTTCTTAGTGGTATGGGGATACCAAGTCATCTTGTCTGCCTCCTGAAGAATCTGTATAACGACCAAGTAGGAACAGTAAGAACAGACCACGGAACAACGGACTGGTTCAAGATTGGGAAAGGAGTATGGCAGGGCTGTATACTCTCACCCTACCTATTCAACTTGTATGCAGAACACATCATGCAACAAGCTGGCCTTGAGGAATCCAAGGCTGGAGTTAAAATCTCTGGAAGAAACATTAACAATCTCAGATATGCAGATGATACCACTTTGATGGCTGAAAGTGAAGAGGAACTGAGGAGCCTTATGATGAAGGTGAAAGAAGAAAGTGCAAAAGCTGGTTTGCAGCTAAACCTCAAAAAAACCAAGATTATGGCAACCAGCTTGATTGATAACTGGCAAATAGAAGGAGAAAATGTAGAAGCAGTGAAAGACTTTGTATTCCTAGGTGCAAAGATTACTGCAGATGCTGACTGCAGTCAGGAAATCAGAAGACGCTTAATCCTTGGGAGAAGAGCAATGACAAATCTCGATAAAATAGTTAAGAGCAGAGACATCACACTGACAACAAAGGCCCACATAGTTAAAGCAATGGTGTTCCCTGTAGTAACATATGGCTGCGAGAGCTGGACCATAAGGAAGGCTGAGCGAAGGAAGATCGATGCTTTTGAACTGTGGTGTTGGAGGAAAATTCTGAGAGTGCCTTGGACTGCAAGAAGATCAAACCAGTCCATCCTCCAGGAAATAAAGCCAGACTGCTCACTTGAGGGAATGATATTAAAGGCAAAACTGAAATACTTTGGCCACATAATGAGAAGACAGGACACCCTGGAGAAGATGCTGATGCTAGGGAGAGTGGAAGGCAAAAGGAAGAGGGGCCAACCAAGGGCAAGGTGGATGGATGATATTCTAGAGGTGATGGACTCATCCCTGGGGGAGCTGGGGGTGTTGACGACCGACAGGCAGCTCTGGCATGGGCTGGTCCATGAAGTCACGAAGAGTCGGAAGCGACTAAACGAATAAACAACAACAAAGGAGTTTGTGTTTCTTCTTAAGTTAATGCTTTGCTGCACTTAATGTCAACAGAAGGGAAGGTGTGAGGGAGACAGTTACCTTTCATCTCATCTCATATTTGGAACTCAAATGCTTGAAAATAAAATTTTCAATACTGGGAATAGGTAACTTGGAAAGTGTGTCTGCATCTTTCAGCTAGAGAAAGCTATTTGAAAGCCCCTGATGAATGTGTGCACTTCTATCTCTGTAGATATTTTCTAATACAAGTGTGTCTTTCATTTGACTGATTGAACTCAAATGAAACCTAGAATAAGTCTATCATCTGATCTCCTTAGAACTGCATCACTTTTTCTTTGATATTGCTCTCCTTTGCTTTCTCCCCCTCTTTATTCCACCTCCAGAGTCAAATGTCCCTTTTAGGAATTGAAAGAATGTATGTATGGGTTTTCCTCCATGGAGGTGGGCTGCATCCCCACCCCTTCTCATCCAACAGTACTTACAGAAAGTCTTCCAAGTTAGAGGTCTGGGGGTATATGAAAAGAAGTAACTGGTTCCATGTACAGTCTTCACCCTTTATATTGGATCCCTTCTCTCTCCCTCCCTCCCTCCCTCTCTTCATAAACAGGAACTTTTTGGAGCAGGGGGCTGGAAATCCAGGCATTGGGAACGGCCACCATTAATGTCCTGTATAATTATGTCTTCATATAACTCAATCAACTTAAGTAAAGAATGGCAGTCTCTCAAAGCCATGACTGGGTTCAACTCCCATGGTTCTGCCTTTTTCCAGATGTTGGTGACATAATAAGTATGCTCATAATTGTGTATTTGGGAAAGGAATTGGATGGGGGACAAAGGAGCTCTAAAGTTCTAAAACTACTAGCAGCATCGCTTTAGAATTGTGACCTTGGCTGGATTCTACAAGATGGATTTTAATGCATTTGGTGAATCATTTATTTCTTTCAGGTCAGTGGTACCTTGAGCCCAATGGTACTTCAGGATGGGGAACAAAGATCTGCATGACAGCAGCTACTTCTTTGTGGCTTTGGTGAATAGAGAAAGGAAATGGATGCAAAAATATGACATTTTGCCTACCCTACTGAACATCTATCAATGTGGTCACTGAGAGTTGAAAATGACTTCACGGCACATAATCAATCAATCAACTGCTCCAAGGAGTTGCCAGATTTGGGCTGCGAAACTATGGGCAACTGCTAGATGGCAGCAGAGAGTTAGACTTAACTCTGCTTCCATCTAACATTGGTAGGAATTCACTTCTCTATTATGTCACAATGGCATTGGCTTGATGTTTGAAAACAATAAATCAGCTAGGCACATTTAACAATCAAAACCCTACAATGACACATAAAGCCTAAAATATAATCACTAAGACTGAAGGTTGGATGAATGCATGGGTCATCTGTTTGATAGGTCTTCAGTGAAACAAACAAACTAGGAAGGGAAAATATTTTTCAGGGACTGAAACTTAAACCAAAGCATGTACTCGAAAACAAGCACCACTGATTTGCATTATGACTACTCCCAGTAAGCCAGGATAGGATTGCACTCTTAAATTTCTTTCTTCTTCTGGTCAGTAGTTGATTTAGGAATGTTTATTCATCTCTTCAAGCATTCTGAGGAACAATCTAGCTTGGCATATTTTCTCCTCTGTATTTTTATATTTAGAATTCTTTCAGGTTGGACCAAAATCTGGTTCATGTGTGATACTTCATGGTTTTGACATTTTCCCATGTAACCGAATGTATCACTTGTGACAAGGTCAGCAACAGTGGAAAAACTCTACTTTCTAGCTGTCTTTTTCCATAAACTTGTTCCCACCCTCTTCTTAAAGAGCAATTCTTACTTATGTGTACACCACTTCAGCTCTGCAGAATTGATTATTAAGACTTGTTGAATCACTGCTCAATATATGAATAGTCCTCTATTTCTTTTAAATGTTCATTTTAATGACTCAGTTCATACAAGCTAATAAACCACATTATGTTCATTCTGTTTGCTTTAGTGTACCCATCCACTGTGGTTTGTAAACCAAGGCTTGTGTCTTAGCCTGTTGTGTGAAACCAATGAACTGTGATTTATTAAACACCATAGTTAAGCAGACATAGTTCAGCATGACATACAAACCAAGCGTATCATGTGGGCAATTAAATTTTGGCTTAACCTACTGCGTGAAACAAGATAGATATAATTTTCTGACAGAAGAGAATATCTGTAGCTCGGGGTTGAACTGTGGAGTCCCTGCTGCTCTCTGGGCTTGGTTGTGTGCTTGCAGATGTTTCATGATCCAACTAGGTAACATCATCAGTGCGAGGGAGTGTGGGGTTTGCTCCCTGTTGATATACAGTAGCGTGTCCTGCCAGTCTTGGTAAGGATGTAGTTTTCTCCTTGGTAGTTCCTTGATTAGGGTGTTGTTTTCTGCTTGATAGTTTGCCTGGTGTTATTGCTGCTTATCTTGGTGTTGGCTGCTGGAGAGGATGTGTTCTGGTCACTCACTTAAGGTAAATATTAAGCTGTTCTTAATATGTATGTATTAAAACATTGTGAGCATGCTATAATTATTCTCTCAAAATGGGTTCTATGGAAAGGACTTGTCCATTCATAACATTGATGCCATGATGGGTATGGCTAGTTATAAAATACTCACTTATCTCAAAGCTTTATTTCTGTGCTCTCTACATACCAGCTTAGCTTTTGTGTACTTTCTGAACAAGGAGGAACACTTCTAGACAAAACACTGTGCTGCAGAATACACTTTGTTTGGATAAAACTAAAGAATGGATCTAATGTTAAATAAAAAGTATTCAGATCTGGCACCTACCCATGCTTTCCAGGTTTTCTTGTGATTGGCAGATGGGACCAGCGGTCTGGTCTTTATAAATCCTCAGTTCTAGGGAACAGCGATTTAGGATATCAGGAAAATTACATCTCTGCAGGGTTTGTTCTTTAATGACGGGATTAGAATCCAGAGTAGACCTTGGACTGCTTCTGCCCCCTGAGCCAATGAAAAGATAAACATCTCACATATCAGTGACTTCAGGGCTGATGCTTCCAATTTAGTGCAGATTTTAATGGAAACGATACTTAGAAGTAATCTCTTTAAATGCATGGGTGTGATTGATAGATTGCTTCACTTTTGTGTCTGTGTGTGTGTGTGTGTGTCTATTGGAGGAAATTTTATTGGACAGCTCCATAGCTCTTTTCTTGGAGTTGCTGATCTCCTTACTCAACAGGATGAGTGGCTTAAGAGGAAGTGGTTTTCTGGATTGGCCAAATGAGCATGCTCATTTCCATTCAATTTCCTTTGGTTGTTTTGTATCTGGCATCTTTCCCTTTTTAATATCTGATGATTTGAACAATAGCTGCTGGTTATTATCCTGGGCGTTATTGATTAAAACCTCTGCCAAATACCTCCCATCTCACCTTCCAACTAAGTGTGATTTACTTTTCTTCTTACGCCCTGTAACAGATGATTAACGTTGATCTAAAGAGTCCCGGCGAGATGAAGCAGAATGTCAGGTACAATTTGTCAGGCTGGAAGTATAGATTATTTTATGTTTCTCGAACTTTGTGGGTCCCAGAGAAACACCGATCTTGATTGTTAAATCCATCCACTCTTCCCTCAGGGCTCTGAAATGCCAGAAACGTTAAATAGCTCACTTAATACATAACCTCATTCTGTATGCTTGACTATTTTGTTTTTTAATTTTTCTTCCCTTTTCCCAGGCTGGCTCAAATGAAATGGGATCAAAGAAGAAAAAAATTATCCTCACCGGATTTTGTTAAAATATTAATAGGTTCGGGTTGACTGGCTAAATTGAATATCTATGCGGATCTCACTTGCATGTTTAACTTCTGCTTAGGAAAATATGTTTCCTAGGTGATAACCTTTTTATGTACCAGACTGACTTCATTGAAATGCATAGAGATAACAGTATGACACACTCCACAGCTATGCTATTCTTGTGTGGCAGTGTGATAATTCAGATGATAATTGATCCACCCCAACCTGTAGACAGTTTGAATTCTGTAGTCAATCATACCATTTGATGTTAAAATATGGAAACATACAATGATATCATTTACATAACAAATATTTCTGAATGCCAAGCACCTCAGAATCACTGGCAAAGAGGGAGGGGGTGCAAAAATAACCTCAGTTCAGTACCCTGAAGTTGTATGAGACCAAATATACAACTTTCCTGGATTTTGTTTTCAAGAGCAAGATGCTTAGTACAGCCACTGACCAAGTCCAAGAATACATTTTTCCTTAATGGTCATTCTTAGACTGGCCTTCATCTCCATTGCAACATATTTTTCAACACAGCTGGAGGGTTTTCTAGTCCGGCCTGAGACCCAGAAAAAATTGTGATCCATCAGGTTGTCTGTCGCCTATCACTATGTTTTATGGGTCTCTCTCAAGCCAAAATATGATCAAGCCAATCATACATGATTGGTTGGGCTGTGTAGTAGCTGATGGACAGTTCTTTTTCCAAACAGAAAGGGAGTGGAAAATATTCAGAGGTAGAAGAGCATGATCATTCACATTGGAATTTGGATTCAGGTTGATGGGGGGTCATCAGGAAAAAAAGGACAGCAAAAGATAGTTGTGTTAAGTTGTCGTCTTTGATTATGCTTATTCAAGGATGCTTTCTTGGTGTGGGTTAGCTTCGAGACCTGCTCCAGGTATAATGGTATGTGGGAAAGTCCTTTAGAGACTGGGCCAAGAGACGCTGCGAAGGGAACAATCAGATAAAAGACAGTGTAGCCCACAGCTGGATAGTGGGTGAGGCAAGAGGCTCAGGAGGAACCTTCCCTAGTTTCTCAGGCGGTAGAAGAGACAGCAGGAGAATTGTACTTTCAGGCTTGCAAGATTCTGTCAATGTAGCTTTACATTTACATTCTACAATAAAGAAGAATTAGCTCATCTGGTTGTCATATCTGTCTGGTTCACCCCGCAAGGCTGACATCAATATTGCAAGTCTGAAAGAACAACCCCCCCCCCCACTCCTTTACTACCTGAGAAACTGGGTAGGGTCTCTTCTGAGCCCTTGCCTCACCCACTATCCAGTTTGGGGCTATGGTGTCTTTTATCTGATTGTTCCCTTGGCAGCATCTCTTTGCCCAATCTCCCAAGGTCTTTCCCACATACCACTACACCAAGCATGTTCCAACAGAGACCATGCTACAGTTTTCCAATTTGGAGATTATCAAGGGATGAATCACTATAGTTAAGATACCCTTGCCAATAATGGGTGCCATAGATACACCCAGCTTGTCACCTGCACTTCCAAGGACAATCATGGATTTAAGAACTCCTGCTGTGACCCTGATCTTTCAGAAGGAGTTTAATCCCATCCAGTGCAACCTATTGTCCTAATTCTCAGATTTGGGGACCACTAATCCACACTGCTTCCATTTTATCAACATTCATAGATGCCAGAGAAGTGGGTATTGCATGAGTGTGCTTTCAATCTTGACTTATGCCACTGTTACACCCTTGTGAATCTGCCTACTATCTTTAATTAAAACTGCCATCCCATAGTCATTAGATTCCACACCCTGTACAGGCAATCAAATTATGTTCTTCAATTAGTAGCATCCTTTCTTTACTCCTTTTAATTTCGGACCCATCAAAGCCCTGGTTTAGTAAATCAATTTCAGTGCGAATTTGCACAATGTGAACCCTAATGGGATTCAAAATTGACTTAGCTAATGAATAGTCATTGGCTTTAGGGTTAATAGGATTTTTTTTATGGTCTCAGGTACTTGATATTAAAATGTAATTTTAATATTGTACTAATATATTACTTCTGCTTTTCACCAAGACACTAATCCAAAGTTCAGATTTGCTCAAAACACAGCAGTGGTTTGGAATTGTGGATTAGAGGCGTGAAATCTCCATAATGTTTATTTCTTTTCCCTGTCATTACTACTCCAACATTTAATGGAATGGAAAATTCATCCACAATTTTGCTAACTTTAGTAAGTTTATGTTTGTAATAATTAACAGCCTCTTAATAATTACTGTATACATGCACAGAAAATTAGTGGGAACTCCTACATGTATTTTTCTTTTTTTATAAAGCCTGGCTTCATATCCAGAAAAGCTGATTAATAAAAATAAGAATTAAGTACTCCAGACCTTAACTTGCAGACTTTAAGATAGAGGGATGATAAAATTCTGCAATATTTTCCATGAGCATCTTGTTTTTCATCTCTTTCTATTGCTGGTATAGTAGTCCTCTTCCTAGGCCTACCAGATCTGGTCTGAAAGGATCTGATTGGCCACTGGATGGCAGCATGGGGTTAGCATTTCCCATAGGTCTTTGCTGCCATCTTGTGGTCATCTGGATTTTTACAGTGCAGCCCTATCATTACCAAATTATAGAGATGCACATAGTAAAGTTTCTTAGTATCTATTGGAGTAGGCCTTTCTTAGTATCTGCTAGACAACCCTGTGACCCATTGGGTCATCCTTTGAGAGAAAGATAGTGCAGTATGATGTGACCAGAATGAACAATGAATGTTAGGCTGACCATATTTTCTTTTACCCCAATGCTGGACGGTCCCATGATCATCTAAGAGTATATATCATAAATAGAAAAATAATTGTAGTGGCAAACAAACTTCAATAATAAGTCAATATTTACTTACCTAAACAGATAAACAGAATGACCCCAGGTAGGCAAAAGATCAGTGGGAGCTGAAGTGACTTCCGATTTCCTGCCGGCTTCCCCATTGAGTTCACTTGTGGGAAGCTGGCAGGGAGCATCGGAAACCATGATCAGGTGACCATGGGGATGCTGCAACAGCCACAACTTTGCAAATAAAACTGGTCTGAACATCGTGGAAATTTCAGTTCCACAGGAGTAATGGGTCCCGGATTTTTTACGCATCCTTTAAGTTAGCGGATTTTAGGTACCTTGATTCAAAACTTGTTGCAGAATAATGCACCGTTTGGGCTAACTTGAGGGTGCAAACAGACAAACAGAAACACAATGAGAGTTTTAGTGGTCTACAGATTGGAGTAGGCCATTCTCGAAGCTAAGAATATAACTCACTGGTGACTAGTTATAGTAGCCACCTTGTTACTTTGCTTGGAGGAAGAAAAGGCAGGTTTGAGCACTCAGCGCAGAGAAGGGATAGCCTTCTAATGGGGAGCAATAATTGTCTTTAGAATGGTCCAGATTTTGCAGGCCAGAAAAGAAATACAGTATGCAAGGCAGCTGTATATGTTTTAGTGAGTTAATGGCATGCTTATTTTAGGGATTCAATGTCCTGTGTCAGACAAAAAATGTTCAAATATATTTGATTCCTGTAATTCTCCCATTCTGCTCCCCTCTCCCTCAAAACCTTATTTTCCTTCTACTTGCAGAGCAATGCCAAGAAAACAATCTATAAATCACTTTGAAAATGATCAAATATAATTTTGCTGTAAACATGAATCAAAGACTCCTGGCTATTACGGACATTTTTTTTTAGTTGCAGGCAAGTGACTTTGGTTTTTGGAAGACTTGAATAAAATTGATTCCCAACCTCCAAGTATAGTATTTTAGCAACAACTGTATAGGGATAGAATATGAACCCTTTGCCCATCCAAAATGTTTCATATTTATTGATTGATTTGCCTCTGTAACTGAAGATTGGGAGAAAGCTTGTGCTTTACAATTATCGTAATTTTCATAATTATCCTTGGACTAACAATGAGCTTTTGCTGGCATTTGGAAATGCTGGGGGAAAGCAATATGCTTTGCAAGGGTCTATTTGGAGACCTCCACAATTAGCACTTAATTAACCACCGTGCCACTACCACGACTAAGATATCTCTGCATGCCACTTATTTGCCAAACAGCAAAACTGCCATTTCCATTGGTCGTATATTAACCCAATTCCTTCCAAAGAGCTTTTAAGTGATTGTTTGGGGAACCCTGAAGTGCATTAATTGGCTTTAATACCTGGTCTCATTCTAATCTCAGCTGGAGCTCAGGGCTGCCAGGTTTTTCCTAATCTGCAGGGCAGAGAGCAAGATCAAGAAGGACACATTTAGAGTCAACCATCTTCATCTTTTATATATACTTCTGCTCTCTGCTTCTGCAGGCATTGATATCTAAATCTTTCAGGATCAGGAATAGCTTTTTCAGTGGCTTTGGTGCAAGGCTTAACTTGAGTTTAGGAAACTTTCTGTTAAGCAACTCATGTCCTCTTACTGTTTATTATGCCCCAGGCCTAGAGTTACAGCATATCCTAACTAGGCTTCACTCAAGTTACTTGGGAGCTGCATGTCTGGACGGCTGGCTGAAGTTCATTCTTGGATCGTTCATGGATTTAATTTGGGGACCATATGGCTTGGTTTGCTCAATAACAAGGTGATGAAAAGACTCAGAGTTATCTGCAGGATGAAAATGACAAAAGCAGCATCGCACTATGCAAAGGCAAGCTTCGCCCTTTTCAAACATGCATACAATGTCATGCTGCAAGTACAAATGGTGCAGAGCCTTCATCCCTTACTGGTCCTCTAATTTGAGCAGAGGATACTTGAAAAACCCAGGTGGGCAAAGCTTTCTTGTATTGTGTCTTCACAACTTTCCAAAGGAGATCTGAGCTATCAGACACTGAACGAGTTGACCTGACCATTTCCTAATTATTCCTCACTAGAGACATTTTGGCTGGATTTGCAGCTTACACTCTAAGCCATGATTGATTTACCCATGGTTGATTGAATAAAGGACAATTGAATAGATATGGACGAGACTCTAAGCCATAAACCCTGGTTTGCAGACCATAGATACTGTACATGTGAACCAGGTCTTTGCCTCTAACTCTGGCCACAGCAAGAAGTATATGGAAGGAAATGCAGCAGTCAGAAAATAACAGCCACAAATAAGATATTAAATAAATAAAAGCCATTGCCCAAGGAGGAGATCTCAACATCGAAGTATATTCCTTCTCTCCTGAGCCTATTCACCCCAACCTTAACTGAGAATAGAACAGACATCGGTTCTGTCAGTATACAAGGCTCAGATTTGCTACCAGCACGTTCAAATTGCGATTTGATCCAAAGAATCAGTTGGATCTGTGAATTCTGTTCAGTTAAATTTGTGATTCAGCCTGAGGAGCCAATTCAAGCTTGGCAGCTCAATTTGCAGAATTCAATCAATTCCATCCTAGGATTTGGTTTGATACAAGGACATGCATGTGCAAAACCCACTGCATTTACTTATCAATTTGGAAGCAGCAACAAGTTGCATTAGTTTGGCAATTCCACCGGAAGTATCAATTCAATCGAATTGGGCAACTGGTTGTTGAACTGGAAGCCTGACTAGTGAGCTCCATTGAAGATGTGGTTAGAACCCTCACAGCTGGGCAGAGGTGTCTGCAGCACAGTGGGACAAATTACTGTTTATCAGACAAGAGAACTTCCTGCCTGTAATTGCAACTTTGCTGTAGCTGTTATTTTCACAACATGCAAGGCTAAAATGTGGGGAGCTACTTTGTAGCTCAGACTGCTGAATAAATCCAAGCAAAGGGGTTAATTAAATATATTGTGTTTTGGTTAATCATAGATTCATGTTTCGGGTGGGTGCAAATGCCTCACTGGTCAATCTGTTCTCCGTGGTTAAAGCCAATTTCCTAATGTCATTGCACACACCCCTTTTTTACCTTCTTGCGTTCTGATGCCACTGTGGGTGAGGCTTGCATAGTGACATCACCGCACAGGCTCAGATACCACAAAAGCATATCCTGTGCCCTGCTTGCTGCCAAAAAACAGGCCAGCCTATCCAGCTGGCTTGTTTTCTGCCAGCAATTGCCAATCACAGTCTGAGAGCAGTCTGGAAGCTGCCTGCTGTTGCTGGTCTGTTTTTTGCCAGCAAGGAACAATTAAATGCAGTCATTTATTTTGCCATTCTCCACATGGATATTTTTTTTAAAAAACTCTGGGTATTAAGTGATGTCAATTGATTTCACTGGCTAAAATGTGGATGCTACTGCACCTGGGTCAATTCAGTAAAAGATGGCTCGTTAACCATGGGTTCATGAGTTGTATAAATATACCCGGGGTGAGAAGAGAAATGATGTTGTGCAGCATTCCCTGGCTTTTTTATCCTCAGCTGTATATAGATTTTATTTTAACCTGACGGAGGTGCTGCACTCCAATAATAACACTAGGGAGCAGACTGACACAAGCATTTCAGATCTTGCATGGACTAGCAGCCTTTCTATAGTGTTACAGCAAGAAGCCTTTCATTTTTAAAAATATTATTCTTTTGTAAACACTCTAAGCTTTACAGCACTCATAAGAAAAAGGTCAGAGGGCTACAGTGAAAATATTCTTCAAACCCCAGTTTTTGCGGCTTGGTTTCTCTGTAGTTCATTTCAACCACCCTGTTACCTTCATAAAATGATGGGCTTATTTTCCCTCCTCTTGGTCAAATAAAGTTATTGATCACAGCCCATGAGAAAGTAATTGATTGCTGATTCAATTACCATTACTGTTTATTAGACAAGAGAACTTCCTGCCTGTAATTGCAACTTTGACGTGGCTGTTATTTTCACAACACACAAGGCTAAAATGTGGGGAGCTACTTTGTAGCTCAGACTGCTGAATAAACCCAAGCAAAGGGGTTAATTCAATATATCGTGTTTTGGTTAATCATAGATTCATGTTTTGGGTGGGTGCAAATGCCTCACTGGTCAATCTATTCTCTGTGGTTAAAGCCAATTTTCTAATATCTGAAAATCAGGAGAGTTGATTTAAATGTCCCTGGAGTACTCCAGGTTTCAGGTAAGGGATTACCTAGTTGGGAAGGAAGAAGGAAAAGGGACAATAGTATGCAGGGGCAGCCCTGCCATTTTTTTATATACTCTGTACATGTGACATATAGTACATGAAGAATGGAAGTGAGGTTGTAGCCATCACCTTGACCTTTTTGACACCCCACTCTGGCACTCCTGGCTATGTATTTGTTTTAGTCCTGCAACAGTCCACTGGAGTTGGGTGGCCAATAAATCCAAATAAATAAATAAGTAAAACAAAATAAGCTTGTGGTGGAGGAAAGTTAGGTTAGCTAGGCCTCTGCCTTGGAATGCCTCAGCCGTATCTCAAACATTTAGTCTCAGGACTTCTTTTCATTTCCCATTTCTGTCCTTTGGCCAGCTGACTGGAGATGGGTACAAATGGCCTTTTGAAATGCTCCATCAAATATGAGGGCAGAATTATTTAGGGAACAATATCCACACATTTCTTCAGAAGTAGGAGAAATTCTCCCCTCTAGCATGGTACTGAAATCCATATCTATCTATATCTATCCATCCATCTATCTTTATCCATTTATTTATCTCTCTATCTCTATCTCTATCTCAGCAGATTTCCTTAGGATCTCTCTATCTATCTCTATCAGTAAGCAGATTTCCTTAGGATTTAATAGAATTCTGGGAAAGCAAGGAAGCTGAGGATTGTGCAAGAGAATTAGGCCCTGAAACACAAAATACTCACACAAGCATAACCTTGAGTCACTGAGTCACAAAAGAAGTGCAAAAACAGCACATTCCACCCACAAGAATTTCTCCAAAGTCCCCTTTTTCTTTGAAAGTTTTCAGAGCAAATCTGATTACATCAAATAGAGTGAAAACTGGTAGGAAAAAGAAACACAGAAATAAGCAACCCAGCAAACTAGCTAGCTGTAAGCATCATTGACCATGGTTAGGCTTGTGAACCCATATTAGCAATAAGTCCCTGTATCGGGGGCGGGTGTGTGTGTGTGAAAACAGCAAACCTTGAATTTTCCAGGAAAGAGAAATATCTACAGGGAAGACAGACCAGCAGACCTTTTTTGCCTGTGTGGGAGTTTCCACAATCTCAAAGAAGTGTGAAAATATTTATACTGCATTTTGGTTATATTTGATTTCCCTTGGCTGGGCTTGTCTTGCGGGAATTGCCAACCAATTTTTGTTGGCATGTATTTGTCAACCCTGGAATGTGTTTTGGCAGACGTAAAATTAGAAACAAATTTTGTGTGTTCGGCAGGGCCCGGCAGCGCTGTTAAAGGACAGGAACCAAAGATGTGGCTTTGTCACAAGGATTCCAGGAAACCACAAAGAAACAGAACTTAGTAAGCAAATTGAGGAATAAATATATTCAAAGATGCACAGCAGATGCTTCAAAGGTCTTAAAGGAAGATGGGGGCATGTGTTGTTTGTTGTTTGCCTTCAAGAATGGAGATTGTCATTTGCAAGAAAAAATACCCCAATCCCAGATATATTTTTCTAAATAATAGTTTTTGAGATTTCCTCTTTAACTCACCTGTCTGAATACACACTGCAGCCCCAGAAGAAGAGGCAATGATTACCTGGTCTATCCAATTAAAATAGTTTTTGCATTTCAGAGTTTGCCTTAGACATGAGGGATGGTGAATTTTATTTATTTATTTATTTATTTATTTATTTATCAAATTTGAATTAGATGCCTCTATAATGATGTTTTCATTACAGATATTTTTTAAGCAGGAGACATCCTCAGTTTTCATATATGAACTGTTCCTGACTTGGCCCAACAGTGGACAATTTCAAATGAGCATTAACTTTGATTCTTTGTTCTGCCTGAATAATTGGAACAAAAATCAGGACATCTGGGGAGAAGGATTGTCAGCCCTATTTTTTTGTGAACTACTCAAAACAGTGGAATAAAAGGAATGAGGCAGGTCCACACCCCTGAAAGCCCATTGGTCTTCTCCGATTATCAAGACTGATGAAGAAATTTTCCTGCAAGGAGTAAAACCACAGATGTAGTTGTCAATTCACATACACATACAATCAGAAAGCTAGTGAAGTTATTTTGACTAGCAGAAAACTCCATAGGACCTCATAATAGTAGTAAAAGAGGAAGATAAATAACAAATGGAAACATGAAAGGATTTCACACCATGTGCTATGTGTAATAACAATGCCTTGCTTCTGGTTGTGAGTGCTTACAGATCACCCCTCACTCCTTACTTAGGCAAGAGTTTAGGTTTGTCATTTCTACTTAATTCCCTGGTTGCTGCTACTTGTTCTTAGTTTCTGATCTGGCCACTAAAGTTTTGAATTTACTCGCCACCTCCACATCTTAAACTCAGGAAACAGTGCCCAGCTGAACATGGCGGACCTTGCAAAAAGTTAAACAGGGTTTACTATGAGGGTTATTATTGCTATTCCATTTGTTGTTTCCTAATTATTTTAGACTTTGTGGGTAATACAGAGCTGGAATTCCCTTCCTAATTATCAGCATTTTCATCTCAACATAAGAGATGAAAAAATCACTCTTGGCAGATCTTGCTGCTTTTCCAAGCAATTCCTCATTCCATACTGGTTTGTTAAGAAATCCATTCCTCTGAATCCTTTAAATGCATAAAGGCAGTCAGCAAGAGGTTAGGTGCAAACAGTGTTTTTGGCCTGACGTTTTACAGTTAGCTGTGCAATAAAGCTTTCTGTGTTTCAGGGTTTTTTTAAAGTCATTTTCATTCCAAAATAAATTGGTTAAATAAGCAAATATATTAAGTTTCCTTGCAACAGAATTGACAATGCTCTTCCCTTACAACCTTCCCTCTTCTAGTATAATATGGATGCTGCTTTAGAGTGCCCACAATAAGTTAATTAGGCTGTGGTTAGGCATTATTTGTAAATGTCATATTAGCATGCTACTTTTGTTCTTATGCTGCATGGAACGAGCCTCAAAGTTGGTGTCACATGCCGTATGCTGTGTATTTTTCCTCCAGTCTTCATTTCTCAGACTTATTTATTTGCCAGCCAGATAGACTAATGAGTTACTAAACAATTGTTTAATGGCTGTTGTGTCAAGGAGACGCCTGGACATTGCATAGTGACATTGTTAGCAATGTCAGAAGCTTTCTGCTGAAAATTCCCCAAAAGCTGTTGTTATGATCCTTCTCTGCTTGTAATGATTAATAGTCTCTCTGTAGTCAATTTAAAATGAAATCATTATGGTAAAGCCATCCTATTTTTTAAAGGTAAGTCTCTCCACCCCTCCCCAACAAATCTTAGAAAATGGGTTTAGCAGACACTGAATAAATAAGCTTGACCAGCAAAATTTTGCCAGTTCCCAAACATGAAACTTTTAAAGAACGCCAGGCTTAGGATGTGGTAGATTTGCAAATGTTAGCCACAAAGAGACAGACTTACAAAAGCAAGCTAGTTTTGCTTGTTACAATGAAAGAAGGATGGAGATGGACATATTTGAGATACAATGCCCTACGATTTCAAATCAATGGATGTTTTGTTCCTGATTTTAATAGATGTAGGATTTCAACCTTCAACTGATGGATCTGTGTGGACAGTAACAGCAATTCTCACTCCTCCTGATATCCTGATCCACCTTTCTTATTGACTTATGAAGGCAACATTTGTTTCTCTCTGCCAACCAGAGATCACCATTTCCATAAAAGAAGTGCCTTACCTTTGGATTTGGATCTCAACCTTTTATCAGCTTGCTGTTCGACTGGTTTAGATGGCAGATTGTGACATACAGTGCAAACTCATGTTTCCCAGGTTCATGGTTGATTTTTTGCTTGTCTTTATCCCTTTGTGGATGAAGTTTGGCTGTAAACCACACCAGGTGCAACTTCACTAATTGCAATCTCTTTGTGTGTCTTTATAAACATGACATTGACTTGATGGCACATCATCATCATCTTCATCAGTCAGATGATCATAACGCTGATAAAGCAATATCAGATTTCCACCTAAAGGTACAGGTGTTACCC
The DNA here is from genome assembly GCF_035149785.1 of Candoia aspera. Classification (NCBI taxonomy): domain Eukaryota; kingdom Metazoa; phylum Chordata; class Lepidosauria; order Squamata; family Candoiidae; genus Candoia; species Candoia aspera. The sequence continues at coordinate 21,000,913 of NC_086163.1, read as the reverse complement.
TTTGTTGGACGCAAAAGAAAGTCCAAGGGACTGTATACTAAGCAGACTTCAAGTCACTCTAGATAGATAGAGCCTTGGGAGAAGAGCAATGACAAATCTCAATAAAATAGTTAAGAGCAGAGACATCTCACTGACAACGAAGGTCCGCATCGTTAAAGCAATGGTGTTCCCCGTAGTAACATATGGCTGCGAGAGCTGGACCATAAGGAAGGCTGAGTGAAGGAAGATAGATGCTTTGGAACTGTGGTGTTGGAGGAAAATTCTGAGTGTCTTGGACTGCAAGAAGATCAAACCAGTCCATCCTCCAGGAAATAAAGCCAGACTGCTCACTTGAGGGAATGATATTAAAGGCAAAACTGAAATACTTTGGCCACATAATGAGAAGACAGGACACCCTGGAGAAGATGCTGATGCTAGGGAGAGTGGAGGGCAAAAGGAAGAGGGGCCGACCAAGGGCAAGGTGAATAGATGGTATTCTAGAGGTGACGGACTCATCCCTGGGGGCGCTGGGGGTGTTGGCTACCGACAGGAAGCTCTGGCGTGGGCTGGTCCATGAAGTCACGAAGAGTCGGAAGCGACTAAACGAATAAACAACAACAGATAGATAGAGAGATAGATAGAGCACACCTACACAGAGAGAGATTAATGATCTGCTCATCTATTTTTTATCACAGATTTGATTTGCATAATGCTATAAATGCAATGTGACCTAGATTCAAAATAACCTTTTTAAAATTAACTCCTACCTTTTGAGATGCAAATGGCCCTGACCCTCTTGCCTTTCAACAAGGTCTTGAAGATCTGGCTTTTCCCCTGGGTATTCAGCCAGTGTGGTGGGTGAACCCTGGTTGATATGGAATAATTGTGGGCTAGCCTCCATTCCTTTCTGCTTTTCAGTCATTTTTATTTTGGTTGGTATTTGGTGTTTAGTTTTGTCTCATGTTAGCTGCCCAGAGTTACAGTTTGTGAGCTGGGAGGCCTTTTAGACTGATTGAATGAATGAATGAATGAATGAATGAATGAATGAATGAATGAATGAATATTTAAAAGATGGAGCTTTGCCTCCACTTCTTCCAACTCGATGTTTTTCTGAACTTCATAGAATTCCATTGTGCCCCTACTCTCTCTGAAATTCAGGGGACATTTTAAAGCAACTTCTTTACTTTAGCTCTGCACAGAGGATACTCCTACTATCTTTCATTCAGAGAAGTCCTGTTGAATTGGTAGTTAAACCACTTGACATAGTTGGAAAGGATATGCATACAGTAAATAGGAGAAATAAATCTTTGAATACAGAGGCTAGGATACTGTAATTCAGTAAAAAGCCAGTACCACTGCACTATAAAGCACTTGGAGATTTTAAAATGAGAAACAGCCTACAAATATTTTAAAGGAATGAATCAATAGCACCTTCCATGCTTCTTTTTAATTGCACAATTACCTTTTCAGAAGCCTGGACTTATCTGGTCATTACAAGCTAAGATGTGAAATAAAGGTTTAATTTCCTCCAGAAAAGTCTTCCTTGGAAGTTATATGGGTAGGTAAAGATTTGTGGTGTTCATGGTAGTCTTTTGCACAAAGATCATTTGTAAGAACCAGAAGTTTTTGAGTGGCTGAATATGTGAAGTTGGGTTCTGAAACCAACCTGGTATTAAGAAATATGGAAGGCACGCATGGAGAGGAATGAGACCAATTGAACAGCCCCCTCCTTTTGTCAAGCTCTAACTATTTGTTTTAACAAGGGCATGTAGCCAAAAATTCTCTTTTCCCCACACACCCTCTTGCATATTTTAAAGCTTGAAAGCCTCACAGCCCCTTACTTCCCAACTAACATCCCAGAAACAGGCAGATAAATTGGCAAAGAATCCAGACAGAAGCAGAAGGGGGGGAAATGGAGTTCCCCAAAGAAATTTGGTATGGGAGAGGCAGTGGAATCAATGGAAAGATAAAATAAATCTGAAATGGCTTTTTTATTTTATTTTCTGGCTAGCTAACATGTATGCATCTGTTCCTTCCTTCCCATAGGAATGTCCTTACAGAGTCTTCAGCTGATTTTATTCTTTTTCTCTTCACTCTAGTTTCTTGGAGATGTGGTGTTGGCAAATGGCTTGTAGTAAATTTGTCTATGAGGAGCAAGGATCTTTGCAGAAGAGACAGCGTTCTGGATTCTTCCATTATCAGCAAGGTGAATGGAGAATGTAAAGCTGTTCTGATTATTATTTTTGAATAGCACAAATTTGGATAATCTTGTGGTTTAGGATATTTTGCAAACTCTGCTAGGAGATTTCCTGTATCTGCCCTGAATTCTGCATCTCTCAAATTATGATTTAACTAAATGAGAATTGTTATTCAGAGTATGAACAATGTACTGAAGTTCTGGGATATCATCAACTTATTTTTATTTCACCTCTCCCCCATGAGCAAGCATATGTCATTTGAAGCTCCATAATCTGAGTTAAAAATAGATTTAGCCATTCTGAGTTGATGTCCGTTTCCAGATAATTTTTTTTTCTCCAGCTGGATATTTTTTCTATTGAGCATATGTCATTTTATCAAGCCACAATCAACCAATATAAAATTTAAACTCTGTCTATGGAACTATCAAAAGATATACCTAGATTTAATTCACAGTAAGGGCCACCTACAGGATTCCCCCCACCCAAGCATCACATAGATGTTCTAATAGAAAGAGATACAATCCTTGCCAAATGATGGACCTCACTTCTCCACATCTCCTGCCCTGATGATGTTACCCAATAAGGTAATGAAATTTTTCCAACCTCAAAACCTAGCTCAGAGAACTCTAACAACACAGCACTCCAACACTGAGCTACACATAGTTTCCACATACATCCATGTACAGAAACTACACATAGTTTCCAGATACATCCTATCTTATCAAAACCAGATTTCCCAGCAAAGAGAAGGTATACATATAATAAATAAATAAAGTTTTCCTTGGGCTGAGCTACTCCAGATGAGTGATCTGAAATGGTACTGTTTGGAAACATTGGTATCAGTGGCAAGCTAAGATGATAGGGGAAATGCCTTTACTTGAGAAATCACCTCCAGCTTCTCAGCAGAACTGGGCAAGAAGAATTTTGTCATACAATTTTTTATATGGTGAAAAGTGGAGGAATCAGGAAAGCAACCGAGAAGGTTAACCATGAAGCCATTAGTGGACAGCTAGGACCACTGAATGGAGCAGAGCTTAACACAGTGAAAGATGTGCACAGAAAAAGAATATTATCTTAAATAGCATTAATGAGCATGTTAGAGAAATATAGGTTATTGATCTTACACACTTAGCCCACCCAAGCATAAAGAATTACCCACTTAGACAAAGTAGGTTCAAAGGTAAGTAAAAAGAGTATCTTACTCATTTATTTGGTCCAGTTACATCATTCAGGAAAAGATGATTCTTGTTCTTCTTCTGTCCCTAAACTGAATTGATGCTCAGCCCTCGTTGCTGCATGGAGAAAGGGGGAACCTCCTGATTCAAGGCCCATTGCATGGCCCAAGATGGAAGGAGCACACAGCCACATGTTCCCTTCCCAGATGCTGAAGAAGGAGGAAGAGAGCAAAGGAATGTGGGAGAGGCAACAAACAGCTTCCTCCAGAAGCACATAGAGAATTCACATCCTAAAGTGAACTCATCCACATACTAATGAGGCATGCTGATTTGCTGGGGCCTCCAACAAACCAAAGGTGTCCTACTTAACAAATTTTCCAATCTGAAGTGTAGTCCAGAAGACATCTCCTTTAGCTGCTTACAGATAAGCCTGAAGAGGCAACAGAGGTCTTAACAGTGCCCATGAACATTTAATATCTAAATAATATCAGATAGAACATGCCCACAGGCATGTTCTGATATTATTCTTCTTCTACTGAGAACCATAATAGAAACAGTAAGCTCACAGAGGAAGATATTATTCACTTCTATGACCTAGCACATGCTTTTCCTATGGATGTTTGCACATCATGATTCATCGAGCATTTGCAAATCATGATAGTGATACCTATAATTCAGGTGTCTATAATTGCTAGCTTTCAGGCTTATTTTGTGCAGCCTCCTATCCAATTTCTTAAGCCCCTTGCAAGTGTTCATACCATTCAAAAGGGATGGTATTCATGGGAATGGTGATAAATGAGAGGGTAACATTTATGAGGGACAGGAGAAGAGAGTAAATAAGAGATAGAAAAGGGAGTTTTGGAAAGAAGAGAGAAAAGAAGAGGTGGCCACACCACCTTTTGACTGGCCTCACACATTATCAGCATGTGCCTTCAATAAATTGCCCTGTTATGTAGTAGTTAAGGTGTTGGAATAAGGCTGAGGTTGGGGAGAGACTGAAATTAAAGTTCACTCTCATACTAGGAAGGTCACTGAATTATTTGATCATACCACTATCTCATGGTCCAACTAACCTCATGGGATATTTCAGAAGATAAAATTGGAGGAGGGAGCATGCCACTTTGAGCTCCTAAAGAAAATATAGGACATACAGTGCATCTAAATAATAACAAAAGCAATAAGGGCATTTCACCATAATGTAATGAAATTCTGGACAGTGAAATATATATACACACATGAGGAAGACCTAAAATCTAACATTTTAGATTGGATTCTTATTTTTACTTCTATTTATATTATTTTACTGTATTTTACTTTTTGTATTTATTGTGATGGTTTTAATCAATTGTTGTAAACCGCCCAGAGTCCTCCGACGGGAGGAGATGGGTGGGGATAAATTAGATAAATAAAAAATAAAAATAAAAAATAACATCTCTCCAAGTTCTAATAATATCTCCAGAGTTACTGTTGTATCAGATTCCTTTATCAGATCCTACATATTAAGATTAATTATCCTTTTAGCCAAGGTTCTTTAAAAGGTATCAAGAAATATTATCAGTGTAATTGAAAGGAAATGAAGAAAATTTCTCCTGTTTCCTGTTTAGATATTTGCAGCTTAATTGCCATGTATGAGACTTTTTTTTTTAAAGTTCGAGTTCAACTAAGAGGTTCCTGTAATAGCTTGTTCCAGTAGTTGAGGATGTTCCTTGCATTTTGTTAGGTGGCTGAGGTAAGGGTGAAAACCAAAGTAATGCTGTTTGCCTGGATACTGAAAATAAAAAAAGCAAAGCAAAGGAGAACTTAGTATTGAACTGAATAACTTTATTGATTAGTCAAATGACCATATCAGAGACTTGGACATCAGCCACTATAAGATATAAAATATGAAATATGATACCATAAAACAGCTAAAATACAGTAAAATTAACTAAAATATACTATGGTGGGATAAAGTATGATGAAATACAGTAGGATAAAATAGAGATAAAATTGTAAGATAAAAATGCAAGATGTAATAAAACAAGTAATAAAATACAGAAACAGTGTGAGTTTAAATGAATTCATCACCTTTACATGCCACCCCAATGCGTTCTATAAATTGTGTTCTCAGTTGGACAGCCCTAACTATAAACTTAACAGTTCTATTGACCACATATCTATTTGTGCCCTGGAGGAAGTAACATAGTCTTTTGTTACGGTCCCAGTATGTGGTTCTGTCAATTAATGTCTGAAGGTACTCAGCCCTTGCTGGGGCATATAGTTGGCAGTTAAACAGGACATGTGCAATGTCTTCTACTTCAGGTGCTCCACAAACACATGTCTGCTCAAGGTAAGGCACTTGATGGAATCATCCATATTTGACCATAGAATCTAGTTGCTCAAATCTTGCTCTAGTAAGAGCTATCCTATGGTATTGAGTCAGACCCATTGTCAGGTATTTTTCTATTTGAAAGGACAGTTTATTCTTGGCCAGCCATTTCGATGACCTATTGTGTGCAAGTGACTCAATGTCTGTTTGGGCATTAACATCCAAGACTCTTTGTTTGAATATTGCCTTGGCCTGGTCTCCGGCTGAAAGTAAGTATTGTGATGAAAAGCCGAGGAATGCGATAGTTTGGTGGAGTTGATTGATCCATGTGGTTCATAGGAACCATGAGATATTTGTCTGCCTGGAACTAAGAATCAAATCAAATCTTTATTACAGCCATAGACTAGCATAAGAGTAAGACACTGAATAAAAATATTTCTGGTTTTATTTATTTACATTTTGAAGGCATTTCCAAGTAAGTTCCAGGAAGGGAGGCCAAGTTCCTGTAATTATTTTAGCATTAATATATGCAATGTGTAATAAAACCCAAAGTTCTAAGACCACAGCAATGGGATAAAAATGCAAATGGGTAATAAACAGTCAGAAGCCAATATCCTGATGTCTTATACTAACTAATGAAGAGCTTAAACTAGCCAAGTTATAAATCAAGAGCTCAAACCACAATGTTGCTACATAGTATAAATAGAAAAGATTTATAACAGTCTAGAGAATAGGAGATTAGAAAGAAAACAATATTGAGAAGCTGTCAGAAAAAAGTGATCCTAACTTAGCAACACCAAGGATCAGTGAATAATTGGGTTTCAACTTTAATATTGTAAGATGCAGGCAGTCAAAGATCTCTACCAGATGGTTGAAAGGCTTGGAAGAGCAAGCTTTCTTTTCTGAGTTGATGAATCTGTCAATTTTGCTTACTCTGGTTTCTCTTCAGATCATATAAATCTTTCCCTTTCATATTTGCTTTTTTTTTAACTCCAATTTTATGTTCTTTCCATCTCAATGCACAGCTTTTGGCAATTCTTTAATCAACAAACTGGACAATAACAACACCATTCTTACCAGTCCCTAATGGTTAGGTCAAACTTACACAGGAATTAATATAAAAAGCATTATCTCTGGATTGCTGCTTTAGGTTGTCTGTTCTAAGCTTGCTTTATCTTTAATTTTGGATGAATGAATTTTGATGATATGATTTGTAAAATTGATCCAATTGCAATTTTGAATTATTGAACATGCACTAGTGTGTGCAGATGGTCTACAAGCTGATATTTCCCTTTTTATCCTTCCTTCCTTCCTTCCTTCCTTCCTTCCTTCCTTCCTTCCTTCCTTCCTTCCATGTGTGTTTTCTTTTGAGCATTGGAAACAACACATAAGTGATCACCTAACGATAGCATAATGATAGCTAACATTTCTTTCTACCCTTTCTATAGGGTTGCATTTTGGCTGTGAATACCTTTGCTCCTTCCAGAAACTAGTGAGGAATGAGAAATGAGAGCCCTCCCCATCAATAAAATAGGAAAGGACAAGAATGTTTTCTGTTCATCACAAAACCCCAGCTTTCCACATTCAGTGCATTTTTTTTTAGTGATCCTTCTTAGTAGATTGGGCAAGGGGCACGGGGAAGAAATCCAGATTAAATAAATCATTAAATGTTCTCAGGATGTTATCCACCTTGTTCCAGCTTGCAATTTGTTTTCAGATGAACAGCAGGTAACAACAATATCAAAAAGAACCCATAAGCAGATGTTGAAGTCCTGAAATGACACTTTCACCAGTCAGGGTCAGCAGACCTCTGTTATTTTTTTCAAGCTCAGGATCAAATTAGATTGATGCTAAGCCCGTCTTTAGCAATCAGATCAAGTTTACACACACACACACACACACAGTGGTAATCCTGCTTTTGAAGAGCTATACACTCTGTCCCATGTTAACTTTTTTTGTAAGAAAAAATAGTGAATTCTCTCCATCTTACGAAAATTTCAGAATTGTGTTTGGATCCTAAGGAAGCAACCACAATAAATGAAGTGAGTAAATGTTCACCCATTGTAGTTAATTGTCTTGACTATATCTCATACCATCCATTGCATTTTTGGAGTATAGAATGTGGGTTAAAATAATTCCTGCTGTACTCAGCTGGTTCATATTTGGAGTATTCTGTCTGCCATTCCTGTAGATTGTCAGTCTGGCCTTACTCTATGTTCCTCTGGAGATCCTTGTCACCTGGAAATAGAGAGTCCACTGCAAAAGCAGATTTCCTCAAAAACAAAACAAATCAAAAAGGGAAAACAACAACAACAACACAAAGATAAACAGCTGTCTATCTTTCAGATTGGAAAAACAGGTCATGATGTCCATTTGAGCCTGAATTTGCTTCTGACTAGCTGTAGTGGTAAGAATACCACAATACCGCTTTTCTCATTCTATAATTGTTAGCTTATATTTTAGTTGACTTTTTTTTTCTAATTTGCATCCTGCTTTTATATTTAAATGCTGTTGGCTGCCTAGAGTCCACCTGGTTCCAGGTGGTCAGATCAATTTTACAAATAAATAAGTACATCCAGGATCACCTCCCACCCCCTTTTGCCAAACAGCATAGGTCTCAAGAAGGGCAGAGGAACCTCTACAATAAGAGGGATGGATTGGAGGAACCTTCTTGCCTGACTTGTACAAAGCCAACTTTTCATGGACCACTTGAATACCAGCCTCTCTGTTGGATGTGCCAATTAATTTGGACCAATGTTCATTAGCAGCTCTTCTTGGATGAGGGGAAGTTAATCTCAGCTGTCCCAGAAATTCCACATAGATGAGACATGTTCCATACAATGCCATGGAGACAATTTTATTCCTCTTTGCATTCTTTTTGTGTAATGAAGCATGCAGGTGGGATAATCTACATCTGCACTCCATTTGCATAACAACTCTCTCTGTGTGTGTGTGTGTGTGTGTGTGTGTGTGTTTAACCCAGTTGGCATCCATCTGAGTTTCCTATTTCTTCTGATCGCATGAGTTTTCAGAAAAAGGTGATTGGTGGAGGAAGCAACTGGTAGAAACAATCTGGAAGGAAGCAGCTACATGTTTGCTAATTGGGAAACAATGTGCTATGATAACCCATAAATTTGTAAATTGCCATAGAATCTTGGAGTTCTTCCCTCTCCCTACACCCCCAAAGGCAGAAGATCTACATCCGGATGTGGCAGCTAGATAGATAAGGTTCCTTCCCGGAATATAATTTTTCCAGCTAAGAGAAAAGTCTTGTTTTCCTATCTTAAAAAAATAACAAAATGGAACAATATAGTGACGTCTTCAAGTCTCCAGGGCTGATTTTGTTCTACTTATTGGATGAGGCATTTTTGACTTTTCCTCTGGGGTGAAAACTCAGCCACCATCATCAATATCAGCATAATTTTGAGACCAGGCTATTTCATTCAAGGCTTGGCAAAGCTATCCTTGATGACGGATTGGAAGAGTCAACACTGTGAACCATTTTCTGAAGGCATTAATACCAATAACCCCATGGCTCTTGACAGGGCCTATTATTTTCTAAGTTCAATTCAGAGATTTGGTTCTAAACCTTAAAAGACAGCATCTCAAGAGACTATATACTTAAGTTTACTTACTTCCAATAATTGTCTGAACATCAACTGGGAATACTCCCTTTTTCAGAAATATGCCAAGGTTGGACTACCAAAAAGAAATTAGAAAGGTCTACTGAAATCTACTTTCTGAATATTTTCCCTTGAAGGTGCATCAAAGACTAAGTTCATGATCTTCCAGAACATGTTCATTCAAACTGACTTTTGATTTCAGAGTTAGGCTGAGCTAAATTAGTTCAGTTTAGCCTGTGAGGTACAAAACTAGGGAAGGGGGGAATTAAATCTGTGTTTTTTTTTTCTTCAGGGCAGAGAAATTCTGCTGGGGATGGCATGATATACCATCAGTTTAACACCACTGCTTGGGGCCAATGACTACGATCGATCTACAGCTAGTTTTGCAAACTTTCCAGTGCTAGAGGAGAAAATGGCAAAGAAGAGAACTTGGAACTGAAGCACTAATTGCTATCAAGCCTAATATTCAGGCATGCACCTTAAGAAGGAAGGAAGTCTTGATTAGCTATGGATGAAAAGTCAATTATTTCAGAACATGTAGGATGGAATTTATGTCTTCCCTAATGAACTGCTCTTTACATCCTTAAATCTTTAAAATGGAGGATGGTGGAACTCAGATCCTGCTAATTTAGTTTTCCAGGCTATTTTTCTTCTGGTATGTTACTATAATAAGGGGTAAAAAAAATACTGTCATTGGCCTTCCTTTCAACTGTTGAGAGGGGGAAAAACTAGCATCAAGTGAAGCTCTAGTGATGATTTTGTGGAAATGCCCACATTGTTTTGTTGGCCACCCCTTACAGCAGCTCACAACCTAGAAAGCAAGGTTCTTACAGATTCAGAGTAGACAGCTTCTACAGCTTCTCAGTGGCCAGTCATCTCATGTTAGTTATTGCTAGCTTGCTAGTTGCTTATATTTTCTGAATCTAATGATACTTGTTATCGTTCTCTATATTCTGTATGGTTTATTATTTATTTATTTGTTCGTTTGTTCGTTCATCTAATTTATATGGCTGCCCATTTCATGAAAAGTGACTCTGGGCGGCGAACAACAATCCAATAAGACAGTAGACATATCGAACAAGCATTACCTAAAACCACCATATAATAATTATTTAAAAGCATTAAAAACTATAAAAGCAGAACTAAAATAGAGAAAAGAAAATAATATATGAAGGGGTGTTAATAACGGAGCCACCTCACTAGTTCACCTGTAATAAATTGTTGTTGTTATTATTATTATTATTATTATTTTACTGACCTAAGCTACAATAAAATCTAATAATGTAATAATATAATAATTTCAGTTGAGATTTTATATATGCCAACTTCTCTTTAATTGTAGCTAATTAGTTTATGGACAGTCAATATAATCACCTAAACTCTTTAACCTGGGCTAGGCTTGATAACCTCACTTTTAAAAAAAAGATTTTAAAAAGAGACGGTTGGAAATGCTCTACTAGCAATTTTACTAAAGACTAGTGACATCCTTTAAAATGCCATACCTAGCAAAATCAATCCCTATAAAAACTGTGAAATCTGTGGCCCTCCAGAGGTTGTTAAGTTTCAAATTCCAAGCAATTTTTAATAATTTGGAGGTCTATAAATTTCCCTTTCCTGCCATACAACCTAATTTTCTGAGAACAGGAAACCACTTCTAAAGCATTATTTCTGGAGTAAGCAAGCTCTACAGGACAAAACAGGATGGAGGAAACTGGAAAAATCTATCCAGCTTTCTTCCCTTTTTGCATCTCAAAATCCGCTATGTAATGAAGATCTTCCAGCAAATTTTAATCACTGTGTTTAATGAGTGCACAAAGGGTTTCTTTCTGTCTTTCTTTTTTACAAGACCAAGCTGGCTGAACCAATTAGTTTATTCTGATTAAATATGGAAGGCGTCTGCTCACTGCACATCTAGTCTTTTTCATATTAGTTCCACATCAGTCCTACTCTGATTTTTAATCAAAACAGTATTCAGAATATGAATCCAAAAGATTATATTTTGAGAGATTTGCGATACATATCTTGCTGGTATGACAGATTGCAGGGAAATTGGAGATAGCTGGATAATCTGCAGCAAGGCCTGTTTGACCTTTAATAATAAGAGAAGTGGAGGGAGGGGAATAAAAGCAAATCTTAAAAGATTCTCGATAGGTCACCCTAATTCAGTTGTTGATTCATCAGACCTCACTGGCTGTATGTTAAGGGTGTCCTATAATCAATGTTTCCTGAATTAATCTTTGTAAGGAAAATCAGTAAAGTTGGAATTCTACCAAGAGCAACAACTGGAAATGGTTGGCACGTTGGCTAAAGAACTGGATGCCATGGGAGTTAAGTTTAAGTAGGCTTCCCAAGCTCATGTGTAGGTAGGAGGTGCAATTTCTGGTTGCTTCTATATCTATTTGCTGGGGATCTAAGGCCAAGAGTAATGGTCCACCTTGAGAAGATCTTCCAGTTTCCTCTCTGAAGACTAAACCTCTAAAGATCAATGTCATTGATCCCTAGTTCACTTTTCTTCCAAGTTGTTCAAGGCAGCATGCCTGTTCCCACTCTATTTTATCCTTAGGACATCCTGTAAGGTTGTCCTAAACTGTGAGATAGTGACTAGCTCAAGGTTGCACAAGAAGCTTTCCACTTGAACCAGGATGCAGTCTTCTCCACCACTGTTACTCTTCCAGGTATGTGTATGATTGTTCTGAGAACTGGAGAGCAATTCAAATGGGATACCCCTGTAGGAACTTGGCCTTTCACAGAGGTTCCCCTAGAACAGGGGTCCCCAACCCTGGGGCTGAGGACCAGTACCGGTCCGTGGCCTGTAAGGAACTGGGCCGCACAGCAGGAGGTGAGCGGTGGGTGAGCGAGCGAATTTACAGCCTGAGTATGTATAGCTGCTCCCCATCACTCACATTACCACCTGAGCTCTGCCTCCTGTCAGAGAAAGCAAGCCTATCTCCAAACCACGTGAAGAAAAAGAATAAAAGGTCAGGAAAAAAAGGAAGTGCTTGAATCATCCCGAAACCATCGCCCCCCCCTCCCGGTCCGTGAAAAATTGTCTTCCATGAAACCGGTCCCTCGTGCCAAAAAGGTTGGGAACCGCTGCCCTAAAACATGCTGTAAATCAGTGGACATGCTCAAGGGTGGTATGACCTTGAGATGGTGGAATTCTTTAGTTATTAGATTTGTATCCCACTTTTCATTCAGGAGCCCAAAGTGTGATGCATAGCCACGCCCTCTTCTTTTTCCCCACAACAAAATCCTGTGAAGTAGATTGGGCTGAGTGTGAATGACTGGCCCAAAGTCATCCAGGGAGCTTCTGTGATTCAGGGTGGATTAGAATCTGGGTCTCCCCGTGCCTAGTCCAACATCTTAACTACTGCAGCACAGCAGTGCTGTTTGGCTACTGGGTGGGTCAGAGCAGGCTATCAAAGCAATGCAATGCACCTCAAAAAAAAAAAATTGCCTTACTGTACCTTACAGAGATAAATATTCCTGGCTGAAGCAGCTGCACAAAGTCCTTTCGCAAAGCCAGCTGCAACTGCTCCACATAGGTCTACTGTGTAACGAAAGAAAACCCATCGCTGGGATTTTCTGTACTTACAGTCTTACAGATAGAGGCATCTTATAATGAAGGTCAGCAAAATAACTACCACTCTTTTCATATCCATCTGAAGGAATTTCTGTACGATGGAACTTGGTTTAATATTTTGGATTCTCTTTGAATGCTCTTTGGTCAAACAAGATCTACATTCATAGATTCATTTATTGTAAACCGCCCAGAGTCCCTCCTTGGGAGGGAGATGGGTGGTGATAAAGTTTGATAGATAAATAAATAAATAAAATCAGGATTCAAGCTGTACTCCGGTAACTTCGTGGATCTATTCAGGAGTGGCTTTTTGGCAACGATACAGTATTGGTTTGTCACATGTTTCCTACAGGGTGTTTCTCCAATTTCCCAGGCTAGTGTATACTCCTGGAACTCCCTCCAAGTATCAACCACCTGCAAGTATTAACCAGGCCTAACCCTGCTACATTTTCTGGGATCAAGGTGGCTAGGTGTTATGCGCTACACTGGGAAAGCCTTGGGCTTTAAATAGCTGAATCCACTTTTATTTGTTTCTAGCTTTCAATGCATAGAAGAAGTGATGGAACCATTTGACTGAACATAAAGACATACCTGGCGTACCTCTTGAGAAGGAATGGGAGGAGAAATCAAGAAGGCTGCCTTGCAAAAGCCTCTGAATGGGGCTAATACTCTTTAATACAAGCCCTAATCCTTTAAATCTGACTTGAAATAATGTTTATCTTTCTACAGCTTAATTTCGTTGCCTGCAAACTGCAGGTCAGTCCTTGGCTTGGGCTGTTTCTTGCTTGATCTCCAGGGCTCATCCCAAAAGGATGCCAGAAAGGGGCTGGATAACAGAAAGGATGAATAAATCATGTCTGTGCCCATGAATGGCAACTTATGAGTTGGATAGAGTTAGATTTAATTTAAGAATAACGGGTTTGTATATATGTACACATATATCACCAAATGGTCCCTGGTTTGGTGTGAGCGTGTTTGCACAAACAATCATTCCTTTCAACTCTTGCCGTTTCCTGTAACAGAAGGGCAGTTCACACATGCCTGTATATAGATTTCTCAGTGTATGTCTGCCAAACCAAGAAACTGCCTTTTAATGCCATGGCTGTGTTCTGAGTTAACTTCAGACATTATAAAAATTCTGCTAGTAATGACTGATTAACCCATAATGTCTCTTTCATTTGCCAGGGACCAAGTGGCACTCAGCAAACTCGCACAGCATAAATATTTCTGCTTACTTTTTATTCCTTTGGTAAATGCACTAAAATGTAAGTATTTGTGTGTGTTCCAGGATGAAATTTCAGTGCAGCTGACAACTATGTGAAAAAAAAAATTACAACCACAATTGAAATAATCTATAAAACAGACATTATATAGAGTCATTATTATAGTAAGATGAGCAGTGTATAAATTTAATAATAAATAGATAAATAATATTCAGGGAAGTCAGGGTTCCATTTCAGTTATGAGGCACCAAAAGCTGAATAGTTTGGTAATAGGAAACTAGGTGTCCATCTTATATGGCTGTTGTGAATCCAACATGTTTAATGTCAGTCTAGTCTTCCTGAGTGGAATCCTAATCTCCTGAAGAGTTTGTGCATGGAAGTTCAGCAGAGTAGGAAAGACCTATAAAAAAGTAGAGTTTCATTAGGTTGATAATGCAAAGTTCTACTGCAAATTTGGGGGAATCTGGACATTGATATGCATGTTGACATCTTCATTTCCTGGGGGTCTTTGCTATAGAAAGGCAACCCTTACATGCTTTCTGGAGTTTGGATGTATGGATTAACTAACATTTAGATGTATTTTTGGAATAACTCCTAAGTTTTGCTGAATTATGTTCCTTTTGTAGCTTCCTTTTGGCAAATTGGATCAAAGATTGCAGGACAAAGGTTAGGACAGGTTACTTATGCACATACATCATGCTAATTTCAGTTTCAAAGAATACACACGTTTTGCTCAGCCCTTTCATCTCTTTCCAAATAAAACATGTTTAGTGGAGAGGGTTCATCCACAAAGCTAAAAATTATCCTGAGTATGGTAATCAAATGTACATCAGTTTTGTATACTTACGAATCTGCCTTAAATATTTTGATGCCTCTGGCCTGAAGACATACACTTTCTGCCCTTCTCCACTCCTAGTATTTCCTCCATGCTTCACTCCTACAACTATTGCCCCTTTCCTGCCTCCAGTCAATGTATCAGTCTATACTCAATAACCAGGATCAATCCCACTGATTTATGAAAGCAGAATCCATTGGACAATATTGATCACAAATGACATACTGTAAAATGTTGACCCCGGTGAACTTGGGGAGAAGCTAGTATTGGGTTGATCTATAGATGACCTCTTAATTAGCACAGTGATTAAATTATGGGCATTGCTTGCAATGATTTGGGGAACAAAGGCTACATTCTTCCCTTGGCCTCAGCTCAGCTTATTTGTCTGCACAAAGAGCGTTTGGCAACACTTTTAATTAAGGGAAAAGAATGGAGAGCAATGTACTCCATTCTGCCTCAACTTTGTCAAGGGCAATAATGCTCTTTTAACTGAACTGGGATGATGACCCACTAAGAGTGGCCTAGTTTATCCCTTCCTTACCTTAAAGGAAATGTTGTTGCCCCTGTTGACAAGCCAGGCTTATATTCACAGAACAAAATTTCATGCCAATCAGGATGAGTTATCCGTAAAGAATGCACTGAAACTGGTAGGATAAGAAGCCCCGGCTAGAAAGGATAAGATCATGGGACTGCCAGGCCAGTAAATCAACCCAGTCTGAGAGCAACCATGCTCACCAATGTTTCTCTTAAGGCCTGAGCCTTTTCCAGGCCTTTATTGGAGCAAGTCTATGGCCTTGGAGCTGTCCATGGTACTGCAGTGCAGCTCATGCCCTTGTTTAGCTCTGCCCCCAACTTTATCAGATTTAGAGGAATGTAAAAATACAAAACTGGTACCAAACTATACAAAGCAATTGGGTGGAAACCAGATTTGTGATTCATAGATAACTCAGCTCTCTCCATGGGTTGCTCCGGTCTTGGGACAAATGCTGGAAGCATCTATCATGGCCAGGGTAGAAAAAGAGGAAGGACCCATGACATTGTGTGACTTGGTCAACAAACCATTATTTAAAAAACTATAACTAAGTGTGACGTGTGAACCTAGCCACAATGATAAAGCCCATATTCTGATGCAGGTTCAGTATATACTTCTCCCCAAGATGAACTTACCTCATGTGATAAATGTGAGTGTACAGTAATGATGAAAGAAACTTGTAGACAGATAGTGGGAAAAATATATCAGAAAGGAAATTGTCCAAACTGGATTTTAAAAGATTATATAAGAACAAAATTCAGAGACACCAATCAGGATTGATAGTAATGAATCTCACCGAGTTCTCTCTCTCTCTCTCTCTCTCTCTTTCACACACACACACCTCCTATCTCTTTAATTTCATTATCTTCTTCATCAGCATTCATTTGTTGGATTTTTTAATGAGAGACTTAAAAATACTTTCTGTGATACCTTTGTACAAGGCCACTAATAAACAAATGTGCAGGTTGAACTGGGAACTCTTTCTGGAGAAACATGACCCACAAACATACTTCATTTAAAAATGTGAAGGAGTATTAAAAAAAAAAATTGAGGACCAGTTGGAAGGATGTTAACCCCCACACAGCCCATACATATCTGGGGGAAGAAGAAAGAAAGAAAGAGATTGGTTCAGTAACCACACTGTTAGTTTCCACTGTACAGAGAACAACACAGATCTACAACAGAAGCCAAGATCTCTCAGAAATTCAAAATACATCGGTGGAGTTTTACTGGAGATTCATAGTTCAATTAATGTAATTTGATGACAGACTCAGTGCATGAGATACACTCATATAATATAGAAAAACCAATCCCTATATATGTTTTCTGGTTGGCCTTGTGATGGTGAAAGTTGTGTTTACATAAGGGTTATCTCTTCTCCTTCACTGACATGAGAAGCTGTAAAAGTCATTCATGCTTTGAAGGGTGCAGAGAAAGAGCAAAACAGACAAAGAGAGGATTCACATTGGAGATGATGGGTATCTTCCTGGAAAGCCTGATGTTTCCATACCTTCTTGAGAAGTTTAAGTAGCATGTTGGGTTTCATTGACCTGAAAGGGGGAAAAAAGAGAACTGATTAGCAAAGGTAAAAGTCATGCATCTCTGCCAAAGGAATCCCAATCTTGATCATTTGGTAAAGGAACTATCAGGACCACTTTGCTGGTAGACAGCACCTGGTCTTCTCAAATGTATTGTTATGAAGGCAGACAGGTTTGAACTTGGATTTTGAAAAATGCAGTCTTAAATCACCAGGTCATTATTGGTAAGACTTCCGCTACATTAACTTTCACATTACAATTACAGACAGTCCCGATTTCTTGAAGTGCTAGAATTTTAATTTCTTAAATAAATAACTTTATTGCAGTCATTAACCAGCACAAAGAAATTGGCTTTCAAATATCCAAACTATCCAAAACTTAATTGACAATATCAGGATAATTAGGAAAAGTACATACAGACAAAGAATGCTGACTAAACAACAATATTAAATCAAAATATGCTAAGAGGCTTGATCAGGCTACACATATGCAACAAGAAAGAAATTAAAATTAGCAAGCTGGATAATACACTTTACTTTTTACTTTTTTAATGCTCAAAGTCCAGGGAACAATGTGTCCCATTCTTCCCCTCTTAAATTGTAGTTATTATCTGGTCTTTTGTGAATCAAACAAAATCACTAAAAATGTATAGACCAAAAATGTATAGATCTTGTCCTGGTACTGGATCAGACTATTATAAATGGTCATATCTGTTGCTAATGTCAAATTTTAGACACTTTAGTGTTCTTTTAAAGAAAACACTTTATCAGATTGAATCATTTTGTTTGTTCTTGGCTTCTGTACCCTGTCTTGGTTTTGTTGGCTTCCTTTCTTCTTCCTATTTTTCATATCCTAATGAAGACTTCCCCGAACCCCATATTTTAGGGTGAGGATGAGTCCACTAATAGCATTTTCTGCCCCAAAAAAAGAGAAAGCATGCAATGAATTGCAAAGATAGTGCCTTTTATTAAAGTAGTAACTCAAAACAAAACAGTTCCACAGCAAATGGTATCTACGCTTCAAACTTGGATGAGGAAGCCTTTCAGATGCCAAATGTTGCTGGATTTTGGTTTCTGTCCATTTTCAGGCCAGTAATCAGGGATGCTGTGAACTAATTCAGCATCCTGTAGTTCACAAGTCATTTCCCCACACTATACAACAGCATTGATGACTCACCTTTTTCACCTCTTCAGCACTGGCCTGAAAGCTGTCCTCAGTTTCTCTTTATGTTGACTGAGACAGACATCACTCAGATCCAGAGAACTTTGAGCAGCTCTTATGCTCCTCCGAAATCCTGTCATCACAGAAACAAAAGCTTCTCTCAGCTTTGGATGGAAGTGGCTCAACAATAAATTTTAGACTACCCTTAAATATACTTAAATAGCCTTTGGTTTACAGAGTCCTTCCTTGAACAGAAGGACCTTGAATTCACAGAAGTATTTATCAATACAAAAGGACAGTCAATTGTCATTGGTTCATATTTCTTCCTATATCATCTCCTGCATTGTTCAGATGACCCCAACCCCAGAGGAGGTTTGAAGTGAGACAAAGATGATTGGTAAGTTTCTATCCATGTTTCCATAAGCACTTTTTTATAAGTACTGCTGGAACTGAAGCTCCACTTATGAGATCTTTGGAACCAACTCATCCCAGTTCCTCTGAGTGAATATTTTCCTTTTTGCATTCTACCATAAAACCAAACTATAATGACACAGTACCCAAAATAATTGTTTCTGTGAACTTACTCTCAGATACTGCCCTACTGCATCTCTAAACAATTTCCTAGAGAAGGTCACATCTGTATGTTGACTTGATCATTCCAGCTCTCCAGATATGGAGACCAAGGCATTGGCCACATGACTCTCAAAGAAGGTGGACCTCCATCTAGCAACATGACTTGCTGATCTGAGATCATTTCTGCCCAGCCAGGAAACATGCCCCAAGGTGATTCAGGATGGATTGTGAAAAAAATAAGAAGTAAAGTGCTGTTTTAACATACTGCAAAAATGGTGTTGCAGTAGAAGTAACTAAATTGATGGGCAAGGAGGAATAATAATAATAACAGAAATATCAGTACAATTCTGTATTAACTCCAGTATAGTATGCCCTATTACTGCAAGGATTTTTTAAGCCCTAAATACTCATTTGTTTTCTGTTTCATTGTCTTTTTAGATAAACTTGCAGAAGATTTCTGAATATGTATTTATCACTTTTTGCTAGCTTTTTTCTGGGCAAGATATAATAACATTACTGTTTATTGTAACTGTGAATCGGCTTAATGGATTTTGGAACTATTATTTATATATCACATTGTACATGTGGGACAGCTCTGGGAGGGTCTTCATCTTGATGCCTGCAGATATTTTAAATACATAGTAAGTAAATTTGGGATTAAATTTAATTTTTTTACTGTTTTCTTTTTCCTGTCAAATGTTTGGAATGCCTAAATGGCTTTATTTAAGTATTTTGAAGCAGGATCCTGGAAAAAAAAAGTGAAGGGAAAATTAAAGTCTTCCCCAACTTAAGGCCAACTATCATGACCTGGGTTGAAGACAGTCCATACAGTTGGTCTATTTTATATTTATATTTTACACTAAAATAAAATAAAACACATATAAATAAATATAAAATAAATATAAAATACATTTGGACAGTTGGATGCCAACATCCAAAGTGTAAAATTAGAAGACAGCTCAGAACTGGTGCAGGAGAAGACAATATCAGCTGTACAGACTCCATCTCCAATGTTGCTTAAGCATCCCACCCTCCCTCCAGCTTAATTTAGCTTTTGAGCACTATAAAGGGCTTACAATAAAGTTAATAGCATCCATCCCTTCTATTCAGCAGCTTCCTTAGGCAACAGACT
Source organism: Candoia aspera (assembly GCF_035149785.1). NCBI lineage: Eukaryota > Metazoa > Chordata > Lepidosauria > Squamata > Candoiidae > Candoia > Candoia aspera. Next base: position 20,981,056 of record NC_086163.1, on the reverse strand, counting down.
TTGGGTTTCATCCAGCAAATTGTTAGATACCAACAACAGCCAGAATGAACTCTGGAGTGGTTACTATTATTTTTTGCTGAGGATCTCCTTAATCTAAGGAGACTAAATCAAGACCTCCATTCCCAAATAGTGATGCTCACTTGCTTCAAAATTTGTGTTATGCCTCAAAAGGGTGGAACATAGAATTCACACTGCAGTTGGGATGTTTCTTATTGAAGTTCTTGGGGGAGATAACCCAAGCCTATTAGTTTCTAACATCCTTTTGCAACCACAGAGGCCATATGCCAAAGTGTGATGACAAGCCATAGAAAGAACAAATTGCAATTTCCCACTGATCCTTAGGGGTAAACAGCTACAACAACAGCAAATAGACTATAGGATTAAAAAAAAATCAGTCGCCTGCCCCTGATTTAAGGTGTGACGTAGATATGCTAATTATACGCTGAAGCTTGTTCTCCCCACATCGGTCAACAAAATTCAGATTTAATTTTGTGCAAGCCATTCATCAGGTTTTAAAGCTTGCATTAGCCCATTTCAGTAGAGTTGTGGGTAAAGAGATACATTTCTGGGTTAGACCCTGGACTGGAGATTTCTTCCCACTCACCGTCTTCCTCTGTGCAGTTCCAGAGTTGACCTACAAAGTTGCTGATGTAACAATCTCTACAGGTTTATATATTAAATCTCTAGGCTACCAGCTCCAAAATGACTCTGGACAGCTTCACAAAGATAATTATATGTCTGGGAGAAAAGGGAGCAGACTATATAAAATGGCTTTCTCAGCATGCTGCAGCCAAATGACAAACCACAATTCATCAGTACTCAAAATTTCAAGTGATCAGCTTGGAACATTATAGAAGCTGAATTCTAGTATATTGGAGGGCATCAGGTTGGGGTAAAAATCTGATCTAACCAGACTTTTAAAAAACAGCATGTTGTGGGTACCCAATCATTATCTTAATAAGTGAAGTGTGAATCTACTCAATACAGTTTCTTTGGCCATAAGAAGCTATATGAAAATGGGATTTATGTTTTCTTAACCTAGGTTAGGATTGAGAATGTTGTATTAACCCAGATATTCTGTTAATTGACAGAACTCCTGTATCTACATCATTTTTGCATACAAAGAGGAGGAAGGATGTCATAACTCAGCTGGCCACCTCAGCATCTCTCTCTGTGCAAATCCACCTATTTGTCAAAGCTTTCTCCAAACACAAGCTAAGCTTCCTCAAGCTCCATTTCAAAATAAGTAGGCTGGCATATTTCCTTCATGCTGCCAAAATTGAGAGGAGAATGTTAGACCAATAACTACTTCAGAAAATGGCTAAGTGTTCAGTGGTCTCTCCTGAGTTTAAACATCAGTGTTGGAGTTCTGGACCTCATGTGAACTTCTTTTCGTCAAACTGAGGACTGTATCAGAATAAAAGAAAATGAAAAAGTTCCCAAGGTAACTACCTTCTGTTCCTGCTGCATACTGACATGTCTCCCCTAGCACAGGGTATGGAGCATAGTTCAGTGCAATGGACTGGAGGTTGAAGGTTGAACTCTTAAAGATTTTAGCTGCTTGTGGCAGCTCTTCCAAGGCCTTCTCATGAATGGCCTGTGTTCTCACAAGGTTGCCCAGTGGCCTCCCTTCACTGCATTGTCCGTCAGACCCAGAGCACCTTCCACGGAGCACCAAACAATTGGGGCTCTCTGTCCTTTGAGCAGGGTTGCTGGTGGACCCCACAAGCATGTTGGCTCCTGCAGTATGAGCTAGGGACCAGATGCGGGGCTTTTCTGGAGCTTCATAAAGTTGGCCTTGACTTCCAAGACTGCCTGTTATGGTGTTCCCCTTGTGGCCACAGAAGTCCCCTGTAATTGGTGAATGTTGCTTGGCACAAGAAAAGGTATGAAAATGACTGGCTGGGCTCCCAGTACAGCTGCTTTTCTCAGATTCAGTCAATGCTCGGCCAATTATGAGGCCATCCTGATGCAGGTGCTTCAGCTCATCCTCAACCTTCACACCTGATTCCTCCTCCTCTAAGTCTTCCAGATCACTCAGTTGCAACTCCTTTTCTTCTTTGCAGATTTTGGGGTCTATCATTTGAAACAGAAGGGATAAAGGACAGAAAACAGTAACCTTAAGAAGTTGATTAAGTGCAAGTCAAGTTGGTTTTATGCAGAGATGTCTCTAACTTGGTTTCTTAGGGACTACCACAAAATAATCAAAATGAAGCTGACATATTTTCCTAAGTATTAATGTAGCTCAGTGACCTGTCAAGGGGACAGGTCAGTTTTTCTTTGGTAGAGATAGGAAACTGAGTTATAATAAACAGAACCTTGTGATCAGATGAAAAGGGTCCCTATTTATAGATACCAGGGGCAGGGGCAAAGAAAGAAATAAGAGATTCTCCTTAAAAAAATGACCCAGAACAGGAGTTCTAAGTCAGGGCTGGGAACATGTGCTTTCCAGATGTTGGATAGCAAGTTCCATCATCCTTAAGGGGCTGTTCTGGCAAGACCTGATGGGAGCTGTAGTATACACTATCTAGGGGGCTTCAAGTTGCTTAATTGTGAATTAGAATAGGGGCATTTGAATGCGGGGAAGGTCACAGCTTCAGAACTCTTAGAAAACTGTTGATTTCAACCATACTTGTAGTGCTTGTGAAGTCATCTCATTGGGCTGCTGTGGAGTGTAAAATGCTGTACCAAAAGGACTTTAGGATGGAACTTCTCTTATATCCTATACTGCAAATTTATCTCCCATTTGTAGGAGAAAAAATGATACTACCTTTCTGCTCTTACCTTTGTCTTCATTTTCACTGCTACAGTCTTCCCCGTTCCTTTTACTTCCCTCTCTTTGCTCGTCTCCTGCTTTACTTTTAGGAGACCAGGTCATCTTGTTCTCCTTCTTGAGGCGCCGGCGGGCATTGGCAAACCAGGTGGAGACCTGGGTGAGGGTCATTTTGGTGATGATGGCCAGCATGATCTTCTCGCCCTTGGTTGGGTAGGGGTTCTTGCGGTGCTCATATAACCATGTCTTCAGTGTGCTGGTGGTTTCTCGGGTAGCGTTTTTGCGCCTGGATGAGTTGCTAAAGTCCACCGTTCCATACCTAATAGGCAGATGAAGATGAGTTGAGATGGCTTCTTCCATTGGCGAAACACAAAACTTCACAGACTATCCAAAGAAACAAAGAAACACAACTCCAAATGGCTGTATTCACACAATATGCTTAGCCTGATTGACTTCTACCTCTCTTCCTTCTCCTTCTCTCATTTGGGGGTGGGTTGGGGGTTGCACAATACATTGAATCTCTCTTAGTGAGGAGGGGGTTAGACTGTGATATATTTTCCCCAATCTGACCCTCTTCAGATGTGTTGGACTGCAACCCTCATTCTCTGCAGTCAGCCTGTGATTTGGGGACATCATGCCTTTTCTTATCTTCAAGGCTATCATGCCCAGAATCACAGCTTGGCCATTTGCTTGCATTCTGGAATGACATTCTGTCACACACAAATACGTATATAAACACACAGACACTTGTCAGCTGGAACAGGAAGAGTGCTGCCGTGCCAGATTTAAGTGCTGAATCTCTTACCTGTCATACTGGCCAAAAGAGTGATCATAAGAATAATAGGCTGCTGCTGTTGGCTGAACAATCCCTGCGTGTAAACCCGGTGAGCTGTCCTTCAGGTCATACTGGGAATTCTAGGCAGGGGGAAACCAGATAAAAGGCTAAGGGTGTGCATCCACCTCTTTTGCACCCCTTTTCCCAAATGCCCAATGTGGAAAGCGGGTTCATACATTGTACTGAGCTATCATGTGGGTTGTTTCATCTTTGGCTTAATGCCTAGTATGAAGGCAGCAGTTGTGGGTTATCAACCAGGATTTGTGATTTGGGGTCCTGCAAATCTAAATAGTTAAATGTATTCAACAAATATTAAGCAAACCATGATCTAAGGGCATGGTTAAGTGAATCGTGGTTTAACATGACAAGTGAGCTGAATCATTAATAGCAATCTCTATTAGCAGTAACACTTCCCATGGCCCTTCCTTAATCCAGATTAACGAACAAGCGTAATTGGGATATGCCTGTAAAGCTATGCTTATTAATTTAATCACACTTGAATCTGTCCTGGGATTTAGTTTAGGGTTGGATTCCACAGAGAGATCTGCTGTTTTGGAGAAACATTACACATCTAGACAAAACAGTAAAGTGCAGGAATTTACACTGGCAACGGTGATGTCCTATCAAGGCCATGATTTGTCCCGGCTGTAACATATGACTGTGAAAACTGATCCATTGGGAAGACTGAATAAAGAAAAAGTATGATTTGAAAACCAGATGAAGAAAAGCCAGTCTGCTCAGTCGAAACACTTGCCATAAAACTAAAACTTAAATACTAAATAATACCAAGGCAAAAGCTATTGAAGAAGACCCTGATGGCTGGGAAAATCAAAGCCAACTGAAAAAGGGGCTGGCAGAAGATAAGGTCGTTAGATATTCTCAGTGATGACACAGTGGTTGCCTGGGATGACAGTCTTGGTGAAATTATGGGGAAATGGGAAGTTGGACGTGGCCCGGTGACTGAAGAACAAGGGGGTTGCGTGGCAATAGCCCGACCCCTCACACTCACCCCCCAAACAACATCCCTTGTCATTTTCATGCAGTGTTGCCTTTTATGCCATTTCCCCTTCTCATAATTCTCGTTGTTGTCCTCCTAAAGTTGCAATCCTAAGTAAACTTAAAGAGCAAGACCCCAGACCCCAAGAATACAACTGGACTTGCCTCTGAGTATTGTTGGGTGGCCACGTTAAAATCTTAATGATGAAGTCCCAATTAGCTAGCCGTAATTACTATTTATTATTGAATGGGAGCAGGTTAAAAAATGAGTAAGACTTCTCTTTATACAACAGAATCAGGAGCTGTGAATCTAATCGCTTACTATAAAGTGATTGAATCCCACTGAATTTAATGGGGATTCAATCACTTTACGGTAAGTGGGTGAATTTAATGGGGCTTGTAAGCTTGCTTAGAATTGGGCATTTTTGACAGGCAGTTGGCTCAGGGCAGAGAGGTTTTCTGTTTTCTTTTCCTTCTCTTTCTCCCTCACTTTCTCTTTCTGTTGCTTTGCAAAACAGAATATCATTCTCCCCTTTTGGACTTTTATCTGAATACTTTGGAACTGATTTTTAAGAAGTCACTGGTGGACCACAGAGGAGGAAGAGGAGGAAGAGGAGGAGAATAGGCCCCTGCCTCCAAGTCATTTACAATCCAAAATTATTAATGGTCACCCTAACATCCTATCAGTGTTCCATTCTTCGTTGTCATTTTTTTCCAGGAATCCATGATTCAGTAGGTTTCCCTAAAGATAAATGTGGGTGAAGCTGAAGCACCCTGGGTAAACTGACCTGATCCTCCCATTTTTTTTTTTTTTGATCTTTTATCCTTTAATATTTTTATAAATAACTCAAGGTGGGGAATGTACCTAATACTCCTCCTTCCTCCTCCTCCTATTTTCCCTACAACAGCAACCCTGTGAGGTGGGCTGGGCTGAGAGAGAGTGACTGGCCCTAGGTCACCCAGCCAGCTTTCATGCCTAAGGCAGGACTAGAGCTCACAGTCTCCTGGTTTCTAGCCTGGTGCCTTCACCACTACACCAAACTCTCCTCTGGACTTCAATGAAATTTACTCTCTGATAGCCATCCTCAGGACTGTGACTCTCCAGAATGTCAGGCCCTCTGAACAGCCTCGTTTTCACGAGAGAATGCACCGCAGTACCTCCTGAAGCATAAATGCAGTGGAACCGAAAAATACTTGCTTTCAAGTAAACATCCATTTGGCATCCATGTTTCTACCTCCCTTTTCTATTGCAAAGATGGAATACAAATGGGCGCCTCCCCGGTCAGCAGGGACTAGCGCCTTCCTCTCCTGTTCTTCTAGCGAGCCTTTGGGAGCGGTAAGTTAACTCACCAGCGCGGTGTAGAAACTGGAAGGATCGGCGTTGTAAGGCAAGTAGTTGGCGTAACCCGGGTTGGCCCCAGCGGCTGCGTAGGGCGAGCCGTAAATCCCCAACGCCGCGTTGAGCTCCGTTCTGGATCCGGCCAGCAGCCGATTCTCGTAAGAGGTGCAGCCGAGGGTCGCCGCCTGGGAAGACCCGGAGGAAACGTCGGAGGCAGCGCGGGAACCCGAGGTACAGCACGTGGCGCTGGAAGTGGCCGAGACGAAAATCTGCGTTGGGGAAAAAGAGCGAAGCACACAGAGGAGAGGAAGAGGAAGAGGAAGGGGGAGGGGGAGGGGGAGGGGAAAAGGAAGGGGGAGGGGAGGGGGAGGGGAAGGGGAAGAAGAGAGAGTTCGGGGTTAATTACAAAAACTTTGATACTGTGAGCCCTGATAACCCCCCCCCCCCAAAAAAAAACAAGTTAAGCTTCCTTCCGAGTCAACAGGGAGAGATCCAGTTGGCCGAGAGAGCTGCGGTGGGTGGGTGGGTGAGAAGAGGTTTAGTAGAAAAGGTGGGAGCAAGAACGGATAGGCGAGGGAGTCGGAAGTCAAACAAAAAACTCATCCAAGAATTCCTGCCGTCCTAAATTAGTCAGCACTCGGAGAGAGCCGGAGGGTTTCCCCTCTCGCCCAGTTGAAGGGAGAAACTTCAAAGACGCCACCCCCTCTCCGCAAATGATCAGGCCAAGCCCGGGGAAGGTTTACACAAGGGAATAGCTGCTGGGTTCAGCCAGAGATGGGCTGGGTAGGGAGAGGAAGGAGGCTTCAAATAAGAAGGACGCCTCGGATGTAGAAAGAGATTAGGAAAAAAAAAAAAGGGGGGGGGGCTAGAATCAGCCAAGAAGATTCCCCCTAACCCCCTACAAAAGAAGGAAAACCGACTTGTTCTGGCCTCAGGTGTGCAAATAATCCGAGGAAGAGTGGGAGAAATATGGGTCGGGGATTTCAAAGGGCTTAGCGACGTTTGCAAATTGCCTTCTGCCATGCAATGTATTGCGTTTTTATATTTGTAGGGAATCTCGCTCACACAAGAAATCCATAAGGGCTCCCGGACTCCCGCTAGTTACCCCGGAATGGAATCGGAATGTCCCGGTTAATCCGGATTGGCGAGAGCCCACAGATCCCCGGAGGGAGTCCTGTTTCAAGTCGGGACTGACGGCCGAGCGAGCTGCAGAAGTCGGTCCAAACGTTACAACCTGCATGAGTCTTGACACCGACCAGACTTCTAAGTTCGTCTCTCAGAAAACCACCCTCCAAGCCACTGGATTTATTGGCCAAACTTTTACTTTCAATATTCCCAATCAATGCGGGGGGCGGCGGGGGGGGGGGGGAGAAAAGAAAGTGATCGATCCCTATCTGCTTACATGCGGAACCCTTTTGGCACCTGGCCGCTTTCGCTCAGCTGCCGATAACGGGGGGTTTAGATCAGTGAAAGTCAATCCTTTCCCGAACTCTTCCCCAAACGCGGAAACCGGCTTCCCCTTCAATTTGGCCGGGGGATAATAGAGATAGGGGAAGACGGGAGAAGCAGCGGGGGGCGGGGGAGGGGTGATCCTATTCCTGTTGAATCAATAGAACTGGGGCAGGAGACATGAAAAAGGCAGGCGCGCATGAACTGGGAGTGGGCTCCGGTCGCATAACGTTCAGGATCCGGCGCATACATGTATGCATTGAGGTCCAGTCGCGCACTTCCCCCCGGTCCCTGGTCCCTCGTCCCAGGATCAAAGCGGAGAAGAGCGCCGCCGCCCCTCTTCCTTCCAGCCGCTCGAAGAAACCAACCCAGAAAAGCCAAATTCTTAAAACCCCACTCCCCCAAAAGGAAAAAGCTGACACTTGGCCATTGAACCTCTCGCCAAAGAACTGGTCTGGTCCACCCATCGCTCCGCGCAAAACTGCTGCACTCACCTGGGAAGAAGCGCTGTACGAATAGCCAAACTGGGAAAAAGACATCGCGGCTGGCCAAGGTGGATGCGCGTGTGCGCGCGCGGGTTACCAAATCGAAACGCTTGGATCGGAAGTGAGGCGAAGGAGTGGGGTGGGGGGGAGGGCTCCCCCCGTTTTCTTCCTTCCTCCCCTTCCCAAATCCTCTGCCACGAATCTCCCCGTTTCTCCTCCTGCCCCACCTTTCACCCCCCCTCGTTCCACCCACTGTGCCACTTAATGGGGGGCCACGGGGGGAGGATTTATGCTGCTTGCTACAGTCCGCTGCTTCGGATTATTGAGCTGCTTCTCCCCTCCCCCACCCAGACGTCAGTGGCAACTGCGGGCGAGCGCCGGGCATCTGCGGGAAGGAGGCTTCCAGCCGCCCCCCCCCCGAGGGCCCCCCCGCCCGTCGCCTCGTCCTCCTCATCCTGATCGAAGCTCCCCGGAAAGCATCGTTAGATGCAAAGATAAGGGAGAGGGCTGGAATTGGGGCGGGGGGGGGGCGAAGAAAAAAAGCAAGCCGCAGCTCCCCAGCACGGGGCAAAGAGTTTGGGGGAAGGGCCAGGAGTTTGCTGGCAAGGAATTGGGGAGGGAGGGCAGGGGGAAGCCCGCCCGCCCGGTGCAGAGGGATAAAGCGTCGAGGCAGGCGACCGCCCAACCGAAGGCTGGACGAGCCGGAGCTGGGGAGCCGAGTGACGTCAGGAGAAAATCCCTAATTTTTTGCCAGTCAGCCCCGGAATATCGCCAGCTTAAGGACGGGCGGAGAGTGCGCGTCATTAAAAAGAAAGATGAGGGGCAGGGAGCTAAGCTTGCTTACACGCGGTTGGTCTCTAAATTGCTTGGGGGGTGGAGGATTAATCTCCCCTCCTTTCTTTCTCCCTCCCTCGAGGAAGCCCTCGTGGGGTGGGGGTGGCTTCCCTTTGAACAGAATCCAAACTTACGCTTCTCCATCAGAGGGTAACCGGGCAATAATGCCTAACCTAGAGGCACAGGGTACTTGGACCTACCTCCCTTCCTTCCTCCCTCCCTCCCTTCCTCAGAACTGATGGTTCACATCTGACCTGAAGAACCAGGAGGTGGTTAAAAAACGCGAGTGAAGCATAATGAATAAATTACCATTGGCTGTGTTCTCCCCATTCGCTAAATCATGGTTTATCAGCCGCATTGGTGAGGGTCGCACAACAAGCTTAAGCACCGACCCGCCACGTTTATCTTGAACGGCCTCGCCCAGCTTTTCACGGGAAGGACCCGCGCGCATCCTGTTCGGTGCTCTGCGGGAGCTTTGGGTGTTCTCCTGATCCTGGAGAGTTCTCCTCTCCAGCTCCAACCCAACCCCCAGGGACACACAATCCCCAGCCAGGCTCCCTAGCGGACCGCCGCCGCGATCAGCTAAGCTTCTGCCCCGCTGCCAGATCCGCACTCCAGTTTATCACCGGAAAGGGAGCAAAATAAAACTGGAAGGAGATAAAGGAAGATGAACGGAAGCGAGGGGACGCCTTGGATTTGAGCCTTTTGGTGTCTGCTCGCACCGAGTCCGAAATAAGGCAGGAGTCCGTTAGGGCAGAGACCTTTCCGGCGCACGCTGGAAACGCCCACGTGGTCAATCTTGGCTCTCTTTGATTGACTGATTGACTAGAAAATTTTATGTCCCCACTTCTAGTCCCCCCTCCCCAGGGAAGTTATCCTGAAAGTCTAAGAGGCGGATTCCAGAGGAAGGGGCGTCCGTAGTGTCTCTTAGTTTGCAGTATCTCTACCCCAACCCCCCACCCTGCATCTTTTCACTTTCAGCAGGCAACACACACAGTATAACTCCTGGTTAAGGAGTTGTATGAATGTCAAAGGTCCCCCCCACCCCCGCCATCCCAGTGTTTCTCAACCTTGGCAGCTTGAAGATGTGTGGACTTCAACGCCCAGACTTCTGGGCGTTGAAGTCCACACCCGAAGTCCAAACAAAGTTGCCAAGGTTGAGAAACACTGCTCTGTCCTATTTGTCAATGGCATCTAGGACTGAGTTTGGTTAAATGTTTTCCTGGGCTACAAGGGCAGGGCACCTAACCTCAGTTTCCCGCTTCCATCCTGGAAGGAGGAAAGGTCCCATGCACAAATCAACTTCAAACACTCTGCCGGCAAACCCAAGGGCAACCCAATGCTACCTGCTTGGAGAGGATGGGGAAGTAGAGTTGTCATCTGAAGGACATCAGAGAGCTGAGCAACACCTCACCTCAAAGCTAGACCCAGGCAACAGGCCGAACCTCAAAAGCTTGGGAGACAGGCACCTATGGAAGGGCCACCATCAAGGAGGACATGGTTAAAATGAAGAAAACCTGGAGGGTGGCAGGAAGGATTCTGCTACCTTTGGGGTTAAGGACCCCACTGGACTTCAGTTCCCATCGTCCCATATTCAGGGCTGACACAGGACTGTAATTCAACGTCTGGAGAACCATACACACTCCCTTATCTCCTCCATCAGCTCCAGGTATGTTGGACTACAAAACCCCTTCATGACTGAGAATGATGGGATCTTGAAGATGTAACCCAAGTTTGTCCAGCCAGAGATCCCATCTAGTCTCCTTGTAGGTTGCATAGGCTCTGCCCATGGAGATCAGTGGAGGAGGAGAGCAAGTAATTATTGCATTCTGATGAATACTGTAAGAAAAGGAATGGTTGGTGTTACTGCTCAGATGCACAAGATTGAAATTATTATGGTAGCTGCTGGCCGTCCATGGGATCATCTGAGATTTATATCTGACCATAGTTGGTGTAAGCTCATGGCAGGAAGAGGGGGTGGGGAGGATCTATTATTCCTACATACCACACATGTATAGTTACATATATGCACATATGTATATGTGTATGTAGAGAGCCATTTCACTCCTCATCTTCCTCTTCCTCTTCCTCTTCATCATGATCAGCTTGAGCCGGTTGCGCAAGTCCGAAATCTGCCCGGATCCGATCCAGGGAGGCGACGCAGAAGAAATGAAATGGTCCTGGAAGGCGGGCGGGGCCGTCCTGGGCAGGCCCATGCCTGGGGGCGTCTCGGCCTCACTTAAGAACCGCAGCGGCCTTGGTTCACCTGGCCAGTTCAAGGGGACGCAGCCCCGCGAGTTTGGCCCGGCTCTGATCGCCGGGCGCCGAAGCTCTCCAGCAGGAATCCGGAGTTGAGGCGCACAGGGCATTACTCCCGAGTGGGAGCAGATTGGCCGCGGCTGAGAACCAGAAGGCACCTCTTCCGCTCGGGGGAAGTTCCGAGCCATCCTCCTGAGCAATTCGGAGGAGCCGCCGCCGCCGCCGCCGCCTCCAAGAAACAGAAGCGACTCCGGAGTCTTTCCTCGCTAAATGTGAAAAAAAGGACCGGAGCATCACTCCTTGCAAACTTCTCTGTGTGTGCATAAAGTCAAACCAAGAGGCCTTAATTCGGCTCACTTTCTCCTTCTAAAAAGTCTGCAGTGCTGAATGCGTGACAGAAAATATGCACGCCACCCGTCCCCACGACTAGTCCTTGCGCGGCGGAGTCGCTTCCCCCGCGTCCTCAGCTTTGGCTTCCCATTTCTGGGCCCGTTTCCAATTCGGGTTGGGTGTCCTGGATCTGCTGGCTGCCTTCAAGTTTCAATAAGGGGCTTTCCCTCGCCTGGGTCTCTTCTCCCTCCCAATGGTGTGAACCGGGCTCCAGAAACTGACCTAGCCAAAGCGCGCGCGTGCGCACACACCCACCTACCCACTCAGAGTCACGCGCCGCTCGTTTGTAACAGATTTTGAATGGGAGAGAATTCTCTTCTACCCCACCGCTGTTTTTGCAGCAATGGCCGTTTGGATCATATAAATAAGCAAACAAGCAGATAAATACACTGGATCCTGTAACTTGAAGACGTGTGTGTGTGTGTGAGAGAGACAGAAAGATATTAATATTGTTTTTAAATATTGTTCTTAAATTCCATCCAGAATTGCATTTGCAAGAGGGGTGGCCAGACAAATCGAAAGAAAGAAAGAAAGAAAGAAAGAAAGAAAGAAAGAAAGAAAGAAAGAAAGAAAGAAAGAAAGAACAGATGTAGTTCCCCGCATCCTCTAGGGGTGGCGCTAGAAAGCTGCATGTGGAGACAGAAATCTGATCAAAGGGCTTTAGATCCAGATTGGAAAAGGAAGGATCTCCCCTTCTCTACCCACCTTCCCCCAGAAAAGAGGAATAAAAGAAGTCAACCTGTTTCTGTAGGGAATGCAGTACTGTTTGCTTTGTCAGGTAAAAATTTCTCCTAGTGCCACGTTCTCTCTCACTGAAATTTCATTGCAAACTTTATTATCCCTTTCTCTCCACTTTCCTATTCTAGTGGGCTTGTGGAATCTTTTTAGGGCTGTTCATTTATTCAATCACCCCCACCCCTGCTTCTCTACAGAAAGATATTAGGCTGTAGAACAGTTACCTTTTATAAAAACAACCCCCCCCCCCAACTTTCTATCTTTTCAGATTTCTTCACTCAGACATCTTCCAGATGTGTTCTGTCATAATTCACATCCTTCTGCTTGGAAGTAATGGGAACTTGAGTTTATTACATCTGGAGGGCACCCATCCAGAGGACACTGCTTCATTTCAACAGCAACCTTAATGTTGATACTAGAAAGTATCATCTGCTGTTGGTTTTGCAAGGCAAGTAATGGGCTTAAGCTGAGAGCAGTGAACTACAACTCCCAGCAGCCCCAGAGAGAAAAGTTACTGGTGAAGAATGCTGGGAGTTATTACTATATATGTGTGCCCAGATATCTAGATGGGCACACATTCCTCAACCTTTGTCTAGGTCAGTGTTTCTCAACCTTGGCATCTCTAAGAAGTGTGGACTTCAGCTCCCAGAATTCCCCAGCCAGGATGGGTCCACACTTGGTAGAGTTGCTTAGGTTGAGAAACACTGCTCTAGGTGAAACCTTTCTTCTGTTGGCTAGGTTTAGCTCCAGTAAAATCTGTTGCTGAAGCTTGCTCATCCGCTGATATCACAGGACATCACAACTCCTTAAAAATAAGGAGGAATTTGGTAGCATCTTTTCCAACTAACAGATTTCAGAAAAAGTGCTACAGACTTCTGATGTTTGGCTGCCTAGCTCTCCTCCTGCAATGTCTAAACTCCCAGATAATTCATCTGCTCAACAGAGTACAGTATATAAACTGTCATTAAGAGGACCCTTGGGTGAAATCATGGCTAATTATTCAATGGCATAAATTCCTAGTGGAATTGTATTAATTATAGGGAAATAAAATTACTTGTTTTAAATTACTTGGCTCTACATGCATGTTCAGAATCTGAGAATATATTGAGTGTGTGCCCACGTTCTGTGTGTTTGTGTTTCAATAATAAACACGCAATGGAAGAATCAGACGTGTAAGGTACATATCTAACAGACTTCTAAATATTTTAATCATGTGTGGTTCTCTTCTAATGTAAGATATAGCAGTTTGCCACACACCGTGTTGAATTTTTGACAGCTACTGTGCATAGTATCTTTATTTGGATGTCTTTTTCGTAAATCCAATGTATTTTATCTGCCTGCCTCTGATCTTTACGAACAAATCAGAATCCTGAAACCAAAGCTGTGTTCTACAATTGAGGGAGGGGGAGAAATCATTTTTTTGTGTGTGTGATTTAGATAATGTAAATCACTACATTCATTAATTTAAAAAGTAAAGGAGAAAAAGGATTAATTGCCTGCAAGATCTGGCAGCTGAGGGTACCTTTGTCAGGCATTGCAATTAAATTCTTTTATTGCCCTTTAGCAATTTTTATCTGTGCTGTAATCTATGTGTATATAGATAACACATACACAGACACATACGTGTAAATGAGTTTTGTATTATTTGATCACTTTAAATTATCCTTTGCACTTTTGCCGTGTGTTCCTAAATCTGTCACAACTTCTAACTCTCCTTACCAACTACTTGATATGTTTCTGTGAGGTTTCGGAATTCACATTATCTTTTGCGTCTTAGTTGTTCTCATGCTGGTTATAAAGAATTTCTCTCATGTCATTTAGCAGGCTGGGAAAATAATCTGTTAAATATTATGAAACCTTTCTGTTGGAGGGAAACAGTTGTAAATCCTGGCACAAACCCTTCATTAAACAATTCCGGTATTCCAGTCTCAATTTCCCGGTGAAGGGGGAAAAGAATGATTTGGGGCTGTCTTTAAACAATTTGATCTTGAAAAATCACTATTGATTTGGATGGGATAATTTAATATTTAATTGTAAGGACAACTAAGGTGTGATATGCACATGTCAAAAAGCCATGGCTATTTATTTATTTTTCAATAAATTTGGGTTAACCAACAAGAGTTTTAATTTGCAACCCCCTGAACAGGAGGGTGAATAAAACAATAGGTGAAGCAGTATAGTAGCAGTAGTAATAGTAATATGACATTATTATAATTACTACTACTACTACTCTACTACTGTTGGGACATTTTGTGGGAAGAGACATAAGATTGGATGTCACAGGCTTGACATTCATAAGGGGTTCAAAATACTGTTGTGAGCAAAACTGGGGTCTGCGTTCAATGCCTGGGCTTCATGTCTGAGCATATATTGCTGGGTGGAGAAAGGGGAGATGCTTCTGGTCGATGCATGAATAAACAAGTATATTTGGACAGACCTAATACATAATTTATACTGATCAGTCACCTTCAATCTAGCTGAATGGAACCCAAATGAACATTAATTTTTTTGACAAGCTGGAGTCTGTGCAGGCTTACTTGTGGAACAGCTCTGATTGTTGCTGACTTATTTTAAGAGTAATCACCCACCAGAGTTATATTGATCTGTTTGTTTGTAACCCTGCACACTCTCAGAAGCCAGCCTGCAGTTGCTACCTATACTAGAAAAGGCACAGAAGCATAGATAGATTAGATAGATAGATAGATAGATAGATAGATAGATAGATAGATAGATAGATAGATGGATGGATGGATGGATGGATGGATGGATGGATGGATGGACAGAGAGAGAGAGAGAGAGAGAGAGAGAGAGAGAGAGAGAGGTGGGTGGGTGGAGAGAGAAAGAGATGGATGGATGGATGGATGGATGGATGGAACATCACAGCACAGTTTATGACACCTCCCTTGAAAGAAAAGAATGTGGTCTGCAGGGACCTGTCAGTCAAGGAGAAATCTGGAGCACAATTTAGAGGAGGGACCATTATGAGATGATATTGGAAATACACGTTCCAAGATCATTTCAAGAGGAAAAATACGTTTCCTGTCATTTCACTGTTGCACTCTAGAAATCTGTGATTTATTTTTTCCTTAAGTACCTCCAGCTCTTTCTTCATGTTCTGTCCCTATGTTCCTTAGAAGTCAGGAAGTACAGATCAGACAAAATCCATCAGAGGCTGGGTTTTGCTGCGCTTTATGTAGACTGTTCTATCAATATTTTTGTGTTGATTTTAATGGAGAACCATGATTCAGAAATCCAAATCCATAGCTACTTGCAGCAGCCCTTAATGTATAGAATGCTATAACCAGCTTTCCTGATTAACTGCTCTCTTGAGTGAATGTTTGATGCTAATGGACTTAGTTCATTGCCAGTTTAGGAGGTATATTTTTTCCTGCTTGATATTCAGTGAGCAAACATTGTGTCTTTTCATTCAATGTACACAGTTGGATTGATTGATTATGTGCCATCAATCCTTCTGTTTCACTGACCTAAAAACATAAGCCTGCCTTCATGGGGAAGGTGCCGTACTCCTGAATCATTTTCTGAACTATCCTTTTCTGGATTGTATCTAGCATCTAACCCGTATGTATAAGCCAGCCAGTGAGCCATGTAGGAGCACCTTCTCTGTTTCTGGGTCTCTCCTCCCCTCACTTCCCTCCAGTCTCTGCCTTCTGCTGCATAACAGGGAACCAACTGTGGTTGTCTCCCTACTGCTATTATCATACAGAGGAAATCCTCCAGTATCTTCTTGGAGAAGACTCTGGAGGAGATAGGGCTGGACTTGTTGAATTCTTAAAGGGTTGTCAAAAAGAAGCAGAAGTCTGTTCTCTACTTCTCTTCTGGGAACAGTGAGATTTCAGCTAAACATTAGCCGAAATAACTTAATTTTAACACCAGTTTGAGACAAGCAATGGGTGATGTCTTCCTAACTTAAGGTCTTCAAACAGAGATAGCCATCTGTTGAGGATCTTTGAACCCAGGTTTGCTACACAGAGCAGAGATAAACAGTAGATGGTCCGCAAGGCCCATGCCAACTCTGTGGCTGAATTCATGTATGGTGCTACGCCATCATTTATTTAATCACTATTTGATCACCCCAAATTGACTGGAGTCATGCAATATGCTAAACCAAAGCCCCACCAAAAAGGCATTGTTTATAAACAGGCTGAGTTGACACAATATGCTAAGGCAAGCACCAAACAAACCACATTATGGGCAATTTGAGGCTGGATCAGTCCCTTCTTGGGGTTCTATAGTTGAACATTGGGTTTTGATTATATTTCTGTTGCAAACTATTGTTTCTTTTGGCCCAGCTAATGACACAAGGAGTGTTCTGATGTTCTTCCTCCAAATGTTAAAAGAATATTTGATAAGAATCCCTGAGTCATGCAGTTAAGCCTTCTGTTATCTGCTAGATGACTCGAGCATATGAGAAGAAGTGCTAAGTATATTCATGAAGATCCTCCCTATTGTCTGTGTCTGTATTGTGATATGCACACATAAAGCTCCTTCTCTTTCCAGCTGAATATAATAAAGTGTAGCACTGAAGGGGCAGACACTCTCCTTGCACCTTCTTTGTGGGTGTGTTTGTGTAATCTGAGCTCCAGGAACACAGTATGGCAACCTTAGTCTCTTGCAGTGCAAAACAAGCAAAGCCACCATTAGACGTGAAGGCCTGGAAAAGTTCAGTGCGTGCATCCTCCTTGAGATCAAATCCAGAAATCAGTCAATCAATCAAACAAACAGAATGGCCATCACAAATGCTTTAATTCTATTTTAGACTTGAGGACCAGTCGTATGGAACCCGCTAAATTTGGAAGTAAAATCTGGTCCAAAGTTTGGGAGTGTTCCTAAACCTCAGGGATTCTTCTCTAAGCTTGATTATCAGTTTTTCTTTTTATAAACATCTCTTTTTTGTTCTCTCTCTCTCTCTCTCTCTTTTTCTGCTAATGTATACAGTATGTAACATGGAAGGTTCATGGTATATATACTGACAGTTACAAGCTTCTACTCTTGGGGATTCTGAGACCATTTCTGTTCCCACATCCATGCAGCTCTAATCTACAGTAAATCTTGCCAAATCAATAGATTGGGGTGGGGTGGGGTGGAGAGGAGGATCTCAGAAGTATATCATTTTTAAAGGGGGAGAAAAACCTCACAAAGGATGTGGCCATTACAGGCAGAGCCTCTTTAATACCTGTATCTCCTTGCAATTACAATTAAAAACATTCCGATGATAAATCAAGTGACTATTGCCTTTAAGGCTTTTAACTTTTCCTCAAAGTTCAAACTGGCATTCCCCAAAAATGTGCCAAGACTTTCACAATATATTTTATAGACGCATAAATAAATATGACAATTCATCCAAGCTGTATTTCTTTTCATATTTGATGACAATGTATTATGACATTCTCTCATTTGGTTCTAGAAAAAATCTCTAATGTGCTTAAAATCAGATTTCAAACTCAGTGTTTTATGGGAAAAATTTTCTATTGATCATCCATTTAAAGACACCTTGAGGGTGATTCATATCCAGCTGTTTAACAAGAAAAGAAAGATAGTGAAAAAGAGTATAAGAGGGCACCGGAGAATGTTTGCTTCTGAATATACAAAGTAGGACATAAAAAATGCAGTTTTGCACCTTAGTTTTGTAATGATGACTTAAAATATTTCCTCTGTACTCCTCTGTTTCAGTATAAGTCTTGCTAGTACCATCAGAAATACTCACCACCCAACCCACTACCACCCATCCAATAGAAACTATGAAAAGAATAACACGGCTGTACATCAGAAACATCTCAGAAACCACCAACAGACTGTTACAACCGCATGGCATCACCGTAGCACATAAACCAACTAAAATGCTTCAAAACATATTAAGTAACCCAAAAGATCCAATAGCCCAAGAAGAAAAAACAGGAGTTATTTACAACATACAATGCAAAGACTGTAACAGCCACTATGTAGGACAGACAGGCAGAAGACCAGCAGAGCGCATCCATGAACACCAACTAGCAGTCAGAAAACATGATGAGAACTCCTTAATCTCACAACACATGGACAGACTCAACCATGGTTTCAACTGGGAAACGGTGAGCATCCTAAACCAAGCCAAATCCAAAAACGCCAGAGAATTCCTGAAAGCCTGGCACTCAGACAAAGCAGCCATCAACAGACACACAGAGGTAAACAACATTTACATACCATTCAAAAGAGACAATAGAAAAGCCAGAAGACCAGTACACTCCCTTGCCAGCAATCAACACCCAGATATGCAAAAATCAACACTAGATTAACACCAGATGAACCATCAAACAGCACAATACACCCTAATCAAGGAACTGTTAACTCAGGCAAACAACCAAGCAGCAAACAACAGCCCAATCAAAGAACTCCCAAGGAGAGGACAACACCCCCACCAACACAAGCAGGGCAAGCCACGGTATATAAGCTGAGAGCAAGGCCCACTCCCTCTTCGCACTGAAGATGTTGCCTAGACTGGCAGTGAAACGACTGCGAGAAAACTGCAAGGCTCAGAGAGCACCAAGGACTCCACAGAAATACTAAATGTAATTCTAGGAATTTGTTTTCAGGAGCAGAAAATTCTGGGACCTTGTTTAGGTGAGACCTGAAAGACCACTTTAGGGGTAGATGGTCATGGAGAATATATATCTATATGGTTGCTAAGAGTTGACACTGCCTTGATGGCACATAATCAATTAATCAATTCTGCACTAAACATCTGGTTTATTTTTTGTGAAGTGGTTTCCTTGTGCTATGGTTTTATGGTAATGGAAAAGGCAGTTCTTTATAAATCATCATAGAACTGAGAGTTTGTTTTAAGTCAGTGAAGCTCTGTGTTGGAGACACATTGCCTCTTCTATGTTCTCCATCTAATGTGCCTTGACTTTGGCAGAGAAAATGAAGGATCCACATGTTTGTCAAGCTTCCCTTGAAGCCATTTAGTGGCCTGCTAGAACCACCTAATGGAGCAGAGCTTAACATGGCTGAGAAGCTGTACACAGAAAAAGAATATTATCTTAAATAGCTTCAATGAGCATATCAGAGACACACAGGTTATTGACACACTTAGCTCTCCTAAGCATAAAGAATCACATTTAGAGTAAGTTTAAAAATAAGTAAAAGAATATCTTACTCATTTTATTCTTGGTTGTTATATCCATCTTCGATGGAAAAATGATGTTCCTTGTTTCTTCTGTTCTTTAACTATACTTAGTGATCCCTTAGCCCTATAGCTGCTAAGAGCTGTGTGGAAGAAAAGGCTAGGCGCATGGCTTTATGCCCAAGATGGAGACAGAGGAGAGCAGCATGCTTGCTGCCTCCTCAGTAGGTGGAAGAAGGAGGAAGAGAGAGAGAGAAGAAGTGGGAGTGGCAACAAACAGCTTCCTCTAACAAGCATGAAGATTTGCATCCTGGGAACAAACTCAATTTACATGCTAATTGAGGCATGCTGATTTGCTAACACTCCCAACATCTCTAAGAGCAGAAAAGTGTGACAGTTTGTTTAGCTCTCATATCCAGATTAGATCTTCTTGGATAGATATGGACCTAAATGCAGTTTTCTACTCAATTTTGGTTTTTTTCTGAAAGGTGTGAAGCTCTTCTTGGCTCACTCCTCCCCAAATCAATATATTTACAAAATATGTGGTTTATGAAGAAAATATATACATACAGAAAACTGTTCAATAGTAGATTCAATTTGTGTTTGTTTCCTTTAAATCTGATTTATATAGAAATGGGTAGGTATGGATTTACAAATAAGCACATGCAAAGCTAACAAGCAAAAGAGATTTTTCCATCCTGCATGTGAGAATGAGGCAATTGTAGGGAAGGGGCACCAAATAAAGATGGAGGTGGGAAATGAGGAATGTGGTACAAACGGAAGCCATGTTTCTGAGAATGTGTTGAAGACTCTTCCAATTTCCATATTAATCAATAAAACAATATAAGGAGGGGGGGAAGGGGAGGGGAGGGAGAAAAGAAAAAGAAAGAGAGAGAGAGAGAAGAAAGAGAGAGAGAGAGAGAAGAAAGAAAGAAAGAAAGAAAGAGAAAGAAAGAAAGAAAGAAAGAAAGAAAGAAAAAGAAAGAAAGAAAGAAAGAAGCTAGAAGCTAGAAGCTAGAAGCTTAAACACTTCAGAAGAGCCTCTCATTTTTTGATGTGGGGGTTGCAAACAAAGTGATGTAAATTGCTCTCCAATGGAAATTATGTCACTATTTTATCAAGGTAAGCCTACTATGCCTCATACAGGTCTATAAGTCTATTAATTCTATCTCATGCTGAAATATGTGATGGGAGGATGAAGTGTATTGCTGAGCAGACCCCGAATGTCATTCCTTCTCCACTGAAGGATCGGCTTTTCCTAATATATCTTAGATAAAGACCCTGGATGCATTTTTTGGTTCTCTTCCAGACAGTTTAATGGTTTCCTCTCAAGTACAAAAATCACAATTCAGTTATGCTGAAAATTCACCACTGAACAGAGAGGTCATCCCAAAGAGACCAAAGACATTAATCTGCATTTAATGTTTTCACAAGTCATCCACAATTCATAATATTCATTAGTATTTAGAAATTAAAAATGGTTCCATATCATATCAGGCCACTGTCCACACAGATATTTCTACAGCAGTAGGTCTGAAGGATCATGGCATGTACTTTCTATTTAGCTTCAATTTTCTTCTCAAAATCCATCCGTGAACAAAACAAAACCCACGACACACTTCAAGAGGCTCCTTTAGCACACCACTGTGATTTCCTATGCTTTGGTACAAGTCAGGTTACATAGTCTGTTCAGAAATAAAGCAGAATTCACTGTCCAAAAGAATGAACATTAGCTATGAAAGTAGAAGTCTGTTTAGGGCATGTGCCATGAAATGATGGTCATAGGAAAAGAGCAATATTTACATTTTCAGGAAAGAAACAGTAATAACCAGACACTGGAGCAAAAAGCAGGGCTTTTTCAGATGCCTCATGTTGTTTCCAAACAATATTATTAATGATATTACTATTGCCGTCATTATTTCCATTTCCACTCCCCATTCCCCCCAGGAGCTCAAACTACTGTACAATTCCCCTCACCCCCATTTGATACATACAACAACCCTGAAATCTAACGATCAGCTCAGATTCATCCAGGGCATTTCATGATTGAATACGGACTCACTGTCATGGTTCCTGTTCCAATGTTCCTGTGAACATCGTAACCAGTTCCCATGCCATGCTGGTGCTGACTGGGAGGGCGCTGCTCTTGTTCTTTTGTACCAGGCACTGATGTAGAGGCTTTGGAATGTCTGTTTGGGTTATCTCGCCTGTTCAAGGACACTTTCCCGAAGACCGGCAGGAACCGTTAGGAACACCTGCAGGCTGCGGGGAGTGGACTCTTACTGATTCTGGGGGGAGGGATTAGACCTGTCTAAGCTTTAATTGTTTGAAAGACCCGCACTTTTGCCATTCTCCGCTTTGCTCTTGAACTTGCAGACTATCCAGTAATAAATCAGATATCCGTAAGCTTCTTGTGCGAGTCTGGTTGGAAACTTGGGTAGGCGTTCATCATACTCACACTCAAACTGCCAGCATACTTCTGTTTAAAAGTATTCCTATATCTGATGGTTATTATTGTTGCTTATTGTTGCTTCATGTTATCTGCCTGAAAATGGTTGAGCAGGCTAAAAATATGGATATCTGAAGCAGGAACCAGGTAAGCCCACCTTGAAAGATCAAGAAGGAAATGGGCAGAATGAAGAACTGGGGCCAAGAAGGCCATCAACGTTCTGCATCTAGGTAGCAAATGGAGCACAAACACAATTTACCTGGTTGATCAGGTGACATACACTGTATTTTTATTTAAATTATAGAGATTCTTTACAAATCTGTCATCTATTGCCATCTGAGGTCACATAAATAGCACCTTATCCTTCTTAAGTAGCAAACGGCTTTTTGAAGGCTATTTATCCATATTAGAGGTTGCTAGAGCTGGACCATAAGGAAGGCTGAGAGAAGGAAGATAGATGCTTTGGAACTGTGGTGTTGGAGGAAAATCCTGAGAGTGCCTTGGACTGCAAGAAGATCAAACCAGTCCATCCTCCAGGAAATAAAGCCAGACTGCTCACTTGAGGGAATGATATTAAAGGCAAAACTGAAATACTTTGGCTGCATAATGAGAAGACAGGACACCCTGGAGAAGATGCTGATGCTAGGGAGAGTGGAGGGCAAAAGGAAGAGGGGCCGACCAAGGGCAAGGTGGATGGATGATATTCTAGAGGTGACAGACTCATCCCTGGGGGAGCTGGGGGTGTTGACGACCGACAGGAAGCTCTGGCGTGGGCTGGTCCATGAAGTCACGAAGAGTTGGAAGCGACTGAACGAATAAACTACAAAGAGAAAACAGACCTATGGTACATTGTTTGCACTGAGATCTTCTAAACAGGGATCTTCTAGAAGTCACATCTATGATGCAAACCATGTCTTTGGTATTGCCCTCATTGGGTTTCATTGTGCATTTTACAAAGGAAGTTACTGTCACATTTCATTATCCTGTTTACTGATCCATTTGCTTAAGAGCGGCCATTACTGCAATGTGCAGACATGACGCCTTCCCTTTTAACATTATGAATTCAAAGAAGACAAGGGTCTCGTACAAAAAATGGGGAAAATGCAGTTGTGAACTTGAATGACTTAAGATTGAACTAGCTGGCTGTGAAGATAAAGTGACCAGTGCTGGCTTAGAAGAAAGGGTATCTGCCCCACTTTTCCACTCTCAACATGGACAAACAGGGAAATGCTTTTCAGCAGGTGTGGGAAACTATTTGGATGCTTGGGGACTGTGCTTAACAGTTTTTGGAGAAGGCAGAAATAAGAGTGGATAGGAAAATGATATAAAGTAGGCAGGGCAATTTGATATATACAGTATGTACTGTATGGTGAAGGTGGGAATTGTCTGCTTTTTCTCCTTTTTTTCCCTAGGAAGAAATGTTACATCAGTCTTATTCTCAGGTTTAGTGCAGTTCATGCCCCTAAAATGATGGAACACCTGCTGATACTTATTGGTAGCCATCAATGGTATATTTGTGTGTATGCTCAGGAAGATATGGGGCCTAGGTCTATAGGTTTTCTACCTGGGTTTTACAACCATCTGTCATCCATTTATGTTCTAAAGGAAGCCTACAAGCATATTTATTTCTTTATTTAATTACATTTATTATGGATGTTCACTCCAGAAGACTCATAATTCCCTGCCACTGACGGTTTCTCAGCAACTAGTATTAAGAAATGATATATAATCACCCCAAGCCATCAGATGACCTTGCCCGGCGAGTTCCATAAATGAGGGCCATCACTGAGAAGGCAGCCTCATTTGTCTCCTTATCAACTAGAGACCAAAAGAGAAATTGGAATGATAGAAATGGGGGTGTGGGCAGGGCAGGAATGGTCATGACTGGAATTAGCTATGAGCCCCCAAGTCTTTTCAACTGCCAAAATACGCTATGTGGTGATGCTGAATCTGAATGGAGCAATAAAAAAAGGGGATGAGGGACATCTACTGTATATAGTCTACATTCTTACACAGTCCAGATGAGTCAATCAACCTCTTTCTGGGCTTCACATTTCCCAAACCAAGGAAAAGGCCTCAGAGCACATCAAGAAGATTCATTCCTCTTGACAATCTAGTTTTCTATAAGGGTTTTTTTTTGGTTGTTAAATGGAAGTGCCTAAAGTTGTACAAGTCCTGGCCTGCAACATAAAGTGGTACAATCTAAAAAGCTGAGCTCATCTGCTGTTTTGTTGGTCATGGGCTTCATAACAACCAGAAAGTTGATCTTCTAGAAGTCTGTTTCTGTTGGTCAATCTACCTCACTCTAGCTGGAGATCAAAGGATCAGCAATTAATTTTTATTCCTTGAAATAAATAAATATATATATATATATATATATATATATATATATATATATATCTCCACCCACATGGATATAAAAGAACACGAAAGGTTAAACCAATATGGAGTTCTACATTGCTGAAAGGGCATTTGCATCCCAGCTGCTGTGAATGCAATTCGCTTGTTTAATGAATTTTTTATGCTTCTTTAATGAATTTCGCAAAGGTTTGGTATTTTTCCCCCTCTTCATAAAATGGATAAGGACTTTCCAGGGTTTTTTTTATATATAAAAGAATAAAAAAAAAAACGGAACCAAAGTTATGAAATGATCAATCTCATTAGTTTGGTAAGATACAGTGATATGAAAGTGGGGCTGGTTCTGCATTATTACAGGAGATTCATTGCTCAAATTGTAACTTGTCGTAACAGTATTGCAAACACACTTCAGTTAAGGCACCAAAAGAGCCAATAGGTGGAAACTGCATTTCTTCTTTTTAAAAAAAAATGGTAAGAAAAATAGAATTAATATTTACTGTGTGATTATAAGTGCATCTGTTTTTTAAAAATCTATTCAAAATAAGAGCTATGCAAAATGAGGCCTTTTTGCAAGAGGTGTTCTATGAAATAAGCAATATATTCCTTTCATCTTCCTCTAAAAATCCCATGATGCAACCCTCTAGGAACTGTCTTAGCAATAAAAATGTTACTAGCGGTTCTACTTCTTTCCAGTATTTAAGATCCTAGAGGAAAGGCTGCAATTTCCCTGAGAGTAAAGCCCTTTGAAATGAGTGGGACTTACTCTGGAGGAATATTCAAAGTCATGGTTTGCAGCTCATAACTCCATTTTTCTATTCGCTGACAGAAAACATAGATTAGCATCAATTTATACACCGAGCCTCCATTGGCTGATGGATTTGAAAGTTAAACCATTCAAGATTTTCTGGTTACTGCATATATGATGCTACCTTGGAGGGGTTGTTTTTAATCTACTCTTGATGTAAAATTTGCTCTTTGGTATTCAATATCAGTAAAAGGGGTTATCTATTTAAACCTTTCTGAGTGCATGAACAAACTCCCCATCTACAGCATTTCCATCTCTAGTATTCATAGCCATCACTTTGATCAGCATCTTTCTCCACTGTCTTCCTCTTCTTCCATTTCCTTCAACTTAATTAATGTCCAGCATAATTTCCTCTACTCCAACATCTCCTCCTATCATGTGCCCAAAGTATATGAGTGCTGATCATCCCCTCAAGGGAGAAGCACTCAGCCATAATTTGGTCCAGGACTGACTGATTCATTTTTCTTGAATCCATGGTAAACACCTTCAAATCAACCATTCAAAACCACATCTTCTCTCTCTCTCTCTCTCTCTCTCCATTTCTTGGTGTGCAGCTGTCACCGTTGTACATTATCCCTGAAAAAAATTGCTTGAACTATTTAGTGAAATGTTCTCATGCTTCTGTATCTAAGTTCGTTGTTGCTTTCTTCCTCATGATTAATATTCTCTTTACTTCTCCAGTATACTGTCCAGCTGTACCAATTCTTGAACCTGACATTAAAAAAAAAACCATGCCTATTTTATCCAACTGTTGACATAAATTGCCCAAGTCTTTTTTTCCCCCAATAATTCAAGATTTTTTGACATGTACATCTTCTAATGGAGGCTTTTAAAATACAAATCCTGATATGCAAAGCTTTTTCTAAAACTTTAACTACCATAATATGTGTACAACTTCAGTAGTGGAAAAAAAAACTTCTCTTTTTCTGTAGAGAACTACCAGCCTTTATTCTCATACTAGTGATCATGCTACAAATTCACTCCCAGTGGAATCTGAGGTGGAATTCTATTACATCCCTAATCACCAGATGTCACAATACAGCTTTATACTAAGAATATTTGAAATATTTAAGGAAGAGAAGGAGGGAACTTAATTTAAAATGGCCCATAAAAGGAGCTCAGTGTGCTGAGTCTGGTTTTCACTATTGGTGTATGAAGTGAGCAATGCTATTTCAGCAAAGAAAGATAAAGAAGCTTTCAAAATTAATGATCTTGCCTCATTAAAGATCTACCATTTATTTATTTTGTATTTAATTAAATTTATGTCACCACCCATCTCCCCCAATGTTAAATGTCTACATTAGAGGTGCAAGAAGACATGCAGGATGGTGGGATCATGGCCCATTGTCAATGGTTACTAGCAGAAAAGGACACTGAAGGCTTTTTCAACCCAGAAATGTCTCCTCCACTGGCTGCAATCACAGTTCTGCACCTAAAAAGAGGCAGAGTTTCAGTTGAACAATCATGGCTGCCATCTTGACTTTTGTGGATACCCCTGGGATATTTTAATCAAATTACAGTTGAGTCGAGTCACTCCAACAAAGCTTCACACATCCCTGCTTGGATACACTAAATGGCACAGCCAAGTAGCTGGCATTGTGTACAGGAACATCTGCACAATGTATGGGCTAGACCCTCCCAAGTCCAGACGGGAGATTCCGCAGAAGGTTGTGGAGAATGGCAGGGCTAAGATCCTGTGGAACTTCCAGATCCAGATGGACAGGCAGGTACTGGCTAATTAGCCAGACATCGTGGTAGTAAACAAGGACCAGAAGACAGCGGTGGTGGTAGATGTAGTGGTGCCAAGTGACAGCAACATCAGGAAGAAGGAGTATGAGAAGCTGGAGAAGTACCAGGGCCTGAAGGAGGAATTGGAGAGGATGTGGAAAGTGAAGGCCAAAGTGGTCCCAGTGGTGGTAGAAGCACTCAGGGCTGTGATTCCCAAACTGGGAGAGGGGCTCCAGCAGATCCCAGGAACAACATCAGAGCTCTCTGTCCAGAAGAGTGCAGTGCTAGGAACAGCCAAGATATGCGCAGAACCCTCAAACTCCCAGGCTCTGGTAGAGGCCCCAAGGTTGAGGAAGACACATGCCACCCATAGGGGTGAGAAGGGCATTTTTTTTAGTATAAATACATTGGACTGAACCTGAAAGGATAACGATGTTAGGATCAAGTAAGCCTCTCTGGGAAGGGATTTTTACAACTGAGTTGTCACCACTGAAATGTCATGCTATCCAATTGCCATCCATCTTCTTTCAATTCCATTGACACTTTGGTGGTACTTCAGTTGTAAAATTCATCCAGAAGAGTATGTTCTTTGCTCTGATTATTCAGTCAAAGACTTTGTTTTTAATTGAGTCAATCATGTCTGGTTCTTGGACACTGTCTGGACAAGTCCCTGCAGTTTTCTTGGCAAAATTTTCAGAAGTGGTTTGCCACTGCCTCCTTCCTAGGGCTGAGAGAGAGGGACTGGCCCAAGGTCACCCAGCTGGCTTTGTGCCTAAGGTGGGACTAGAACTCACAGTCTCCCAGTTTCTAGCCTGATGCCTTAACCACTACACCACACTGGGTCTCCAAGTCTAAAACTAACCATAGTTTAATTGTTTTATCTCAAAGGATGTGAGAGTATGATTCTTTCTGATCACTTGACCATCTTTTTCATAAGTTGACATTTTGAACTGATCAACTGGATCAATCTGATACAAGTCTAAACTATGTTGGCTAATGCCAAGGCTTAATTCGCAATAGGGAATGGGTGCTTTTTCCTCCATTTCATTCACATATTTATTTAATATATGATTTAGGGGATGTGGTTCCCCCAGCCCATGATCTTTTGCTTCACAGAAGGGGATTTGAAAGACAAGGTGAATTGCTCTGAACCGAAATAATGCTTTTCAACACAGTCTACTGTGAATGCAAATGGCCTGTTTCCTTTCTGACAGCACCAAGTCTCCCCTGGTAAGTGCTGGGAATAAATAGTGTGATGCTAAAAGAAAATAAAATAGGAAGTGATGGAAAGAAAAACACGCTGAATAGGAAATTAGAACAGTTAACTGGTGAAGGTTAATGAGTGCATGGAAAGAAAACAGCTCTCTGGCTTGGTGTTACTAAAAGAGAGTGACCCTTTCCTCCCCTTTTAAAATGAAATAAGTAATAAGCTCAACATATGGGAAGCTTGCAGTTTCCCTTTTTTTTTTAAAAAAATGCCTCTGGGGAATACAATATTTCTAATTTTGAAAACCATATTAAGCTTTCTTTGAATGATTGGTTTTGTTCTGATGCCAAACTCTAAAATAAAATAAGAGATGGAAATGAACAACTCCTTAGAACGGGGCAGTTCTTTTCAGGATTGACTAATTTCTGTCCAGGTCAGGGTGTTCATAGGGGAGGGTCAAAAAAGCCATCACGGTTGCCACAACTGTGCAGTTGAAGCCCTGCTTCTTCTTCGACATGTGCCAAGTGTGCCACGTGTGAAAAAGGGGCAGGCCTTCAATTGCATGGCTGTGCTTTTTTGGACTTCCCCTGCAGACATTGTGGAGAATATTGCACTCCACTTGATGAACATCTAACCCAGCCTTCCTCAACTTTTTGACCCTGGAGGAACCCTTGAAATATTTTTCAGGCTTTGGGGAACCCTTGAACACTCAGGCTCAAATATAGGCCAGAAGTTACAAAATTGTTGTATTTGTTTCATGGGTAGGCCTGTGTATATGCATTAACAGAGTTCTTAAACTGAAAATAAAGAACTAAACTTACCTCTTTAATGTGAAGTTGCCCAAATTTGAAATAGTTTTTTTAAATAAATCATGGTCTCCCAGGGAACCCCTAGTGATGGAACCCGAGGGTGCCACAGAACCCTGGTAGAGAAACCCTGATCTAACCTAAATGTTCTTCCCCTTTGAAATAAATATAGAAAGAAACATCCTCTTGCATCAAATTAAAATTCATTGAAACCAGAGGGCCCACCCTGTCCAGTTTTTTTTTCCCACAGAAACTGAAGAAATGCTTAGAGTCACAAAGAGGGAAGGAATGATATAGGAACAAGCTCCTCATATTTCCAGATCTGATAGGGGAGGGAATAAAAAGTCATCCTGATGGACAGCCATTGATAGCTTTGTTCTCCATTAGTTGGCCTGATGCCCTCATAAAATCATGGGTGATCATCTGTTCATTTGGTGTTTATACACGGTGTAACATTTTTGATTGGTTTGTTTGCTTCTTCTCAGATTCCCACAAATCAGCTTCACAGGATGACCCTGGATTCCTGACTTTATGAGGAAGGGGGCAAAATCTCCTTAACTTATTTCTTCATTCATAATTCATCTCGAATAATTGAATATGTATTTTATAACAACCTCCTTTACTTTCTTCTTTGTCCTCAGCTTCTTCCTAAACACTCTAACTTTTCCTCAGTTCCTCTGCGATGCCTAAATATTTGGTTGCTCTTTTTACATCTTTTCTAACTCTGAGATAATCATTTTTAGGAGATGTAAGCAGATTTTTAAAAAAATATTCCAAGTGGGGATCCTCATTTGGGTATCACAACATGGACTTCAACAGGTAACAATAAAACTGCAAATAAATAAATAAATCTCGACAAAGTTGAGCAGTTAACTCAAGTTAACTCACTTTCATTTCATTTTTCATTTTTCATCATTTTTTTCATTTTTCATCATTTTTTTATTTTTCATGTTATTATTTATTTATTTTGAGACTTTCCAAGGTCCCACAAACAGCCTCCTGCCATGACAATGAAATACTAGGTAGACTTTGAATATTTATATTTATTTTATCTAATATGGCCATGCAAATCCAAGTTCCAAGAACCGCATGGCTTAGTGACGGGGAGCCTTAAGAGATTTTCTGAGTCAGAGAAACACTTGCCATTAAATCTGTTCAATCCCTTCTCTGACATCTGCATTTTTCTTGTGTCCTTTTTCCTCTGTCAGTTTTCCAAAACCTGGCTCATTCGGTCTGGTTCAGAGCACTAATCATGAAACAGAGTTTATGCAGGTCCTGCCCACCACCCAAATCAGAGGATGTTGGTTTTTCAGGAATTGGTTTTGTGAAATGGAAAAGTAAAGATCTGTGAGTAGGTAAAACAACAGCTTAATCAAAGAAATAAACAGAAGCGATGCTGTTGCTTTCACAAAATGGGTAGAGGGGGAAGCTGTTCTGACGGGTTCGTGTCCGCTGCTGTCTTGTCGCGAGTTCCACAGCCTGGACCATCTGTTCCTTGTTGTAGACTGTTAAGCTGAATGCACTGCCAATACAAATAGCTACACTCAGTGTTTGTTTGCGTAAATTGTTTTGAAAGCTTCTTGGTGAATTTTTTGGATTACTTGTGGAGAGAGTGAGACCTACATGGTAGGCAGGAACAAATATAGATTTGAGGATGTGTGTGTTGTAAGCTACACTCTAAACATACTGTATACACATGTATAAAATGACATATATTGCAGTGTAACAAACTAAAAACAGCAGCTCTGTGAAAACAGCACCCAGATATCACCTGAGAAGCACATTGGTGATAAACTAAAAAACCTAGGAAAATAAGCATTATATCTCTAGGGAAATGAATCAAAGGAAAGATGCAGACAGGTGACAGGTGAGCCTCCCTGGTGTAAATACTCAATCATGATGCTATGACTGAAAGACAATGTTCCCCCATGGGAGGTAAACTTTGAGAAGGAGTTCTGGCTTCAGATACCTGGAGTTATGTGATCTCTTGGGTCTCAGGCCATTAAGTGGCGTAAAGATGAGACCTGATTGGGCTCCGGAAATTGGGAACGATATACTCATTCTTTCCCAGCCCAATTAATTGTCTTGCTCGTGCCGTTTTGAATTGATTTTAGAAATTCAGAGAATTGCCCAAACAGGAGTCAATCACATTCTGATCTGTACTTCATACACTAAGGCTTAGCTCAGGTCAATTTTCAGCTGACCCCCGAAGTCTAAATTTTAACAAGAGCTGTTTTCTGAAACAAACAAACATGTAAATCTCTCCAAAGCATTCCCAATACTTTTCAATATTCCTCTTATATAAAGGCCTTTCTGGATTGCTTTTGGTAGCAATCCTCAAGTTGTTCCTTCCTTATTTTCTAGAGCAGGCAAACAATTTTTCCCCCTTTCCTTTTTTTTTTAAAAAAAGGAGGAGAAAATCTCCCTACGATTGCTACTCATCAATTCTTAGCAGTGGCAATTCTCTGGTTTTAAGTGAATTGACCTGCCCGCTTTCATCTTCAGATAATATGCCTAGCTTCTAATTCAGACCAGCAGCATATGGAGTTTTCCAAAGAGGCCCAGAGCTTTGCTTTTACAATGCCAGTTAAAGCATTCGTGCTGATGACAGTTAAATTGTTGGGGGTCTGTTCCTCATTTACATCACAGACATCGAGGTCCTCCGACGACCCCTTCCAAATGGAAGCCAGATGTTATCCTGGCGTATCGGTGGGGCACTCTGCTTTATTCCAAACACTTCTCCTTACTCTCAATTCAAACCTTCTGTCTCCTCTGTCTTACTCTGGTGTTTAATGATGTTTTATTGCATGAGTTCAGAAAGCCCTGGAGTTTTCCAGTTGTCCTAAGGTAATGGACTGGATCTGTACCCATTTGCTAATACAAGGTCTTTTTTAGTAGGTAGCAGATCTATTAAACGTAAATCAAAGTTTCCGATAAAATATGAGATTTCCTCTGTGGCTAACACAAAAGGGGCAGGCTGCCTTAAAAAAAAAAAATGAAGGTTAAGGTAGGAAGTCTACCCAGTTATTGTATCCTGAATAAGCTAGTTGTAAAGCTTGTCCAAGAATTTATAACATCCTTTGCCTAGTCGTTCTGTACAAGTTCACCATAATGATTTTGCATGTTGTTTCTTTCCTTTAGCCCATAAAAAACACAATGGAGATCTGATTGTATTAGAAGGTTGAGCCTTATTTTTCATTGGCTGGTAAAAAATAGGGCTATCAGTAATATCCAATCAGATTTTTTGCAGCCCGGATATTGTCACTGTAGTAAAGAAAAATATTAGTATATTCTTGCAAGAAGATCATCATGTGATTCTTTGGAAGAATATGTGGTCAATGTGTCTTAAAAAGATACGTAATACTTAGCATATATATGAACATATTTTGACTGATATTTCTTTGAGTCCCAAGGTAGCTAACCATAAATTAGACATACACGTAACTACTGATCAAACCATGGAGTTGGCATACATGTCTGTTAGCCAGTCGAAAACGGACAAACAACCATCTCTTTTTTTAATTACAATTCAATTTCAGTTCATTGACATAGACATTTTTTGGGACAGTTTTCCTGTGCTACATCTCACCTCTAGCTCTTACTATGAAAATTGTTACCAGTGTTAGACATGCATTTATGTCTATTAACTAGCAACTACATAGTTTTAAAATTCAAAAACAAGTCCCAACATACTTTTATGTCATCCACAACATAATGGCCTCTTCTCCATTTTATCCTTCTAATAACCCAATGAATGAATGGCCAAAATAACCATCCACAATTGGATGAATGGACTAAATAGAGTGCTTAGGAAAAAAATCTAAATCCAAAGCCTCAGTGTCTTGGGGTGGAACTAGACTCTGTCTTCCCAAAAGGCAATCTACTCTGCTGTGTGATAGCTTATTGAAAACTGGCCCATCTCCAAGCCAATGGTAATTCCAGCGAGCTACAGGAAAGAGGGAGAAATCTGTTGAAAGATCACTTGCCTTGAGCCTCAGTTCAAATGTTACCAAGAGGCATCTGGTTTAACAGGCTGCACAGCAGAAGGGAAGGAAAGGGAAGGGAAGGGAAAAGTTTCCTTCTTTCTTCTTCCCTCATCAACCCCTTTCCTTGTGTATCTTTTACTGCCATGTATTGATTGCCAGGATTTTTGCCACCCTGGTAGGTCTCCATATTCTTTATCCTTCAATGAAAAATGTCTTTTCGATTGCAGGCCTCAGGCAGGGACAATTTTTAGCAATGACCTTGCAAGATGCTCTAATGGTGTGTGGGAATGACCTGGAGAGACAGGAGGGAGAGCTGGTGTGTAAAAGATATCTCAATCCACAGAAGAAGAAGCAGGGTGGGAAACATTTCAGAAGGGACCTTCCCTATTTTTCCATAGAGTAAAAGGAAAGGAGGGAAGAAATGCTTTCAGTCATGCAAGAATCTGTTAATGTAACCTTAATGTTAATGTAACCTATACGTAGAGCTGGTACTCCTGGTTGTGTTTCTTGTCTGGACTGCCTCGCAGGGCTAACATCGACTGCATATTAACTGGGTTCTGATTTAAGTCCTGATTCTGTCCCGTGGCAGCATAGCTTCACAGCAATGGCATGTCTTCAGAGTATCCCACTTTTCCTGTCCCAAAGGCTGCCCTTCATAGACACCAGAAGATTCATATCCCGTGCATAATATTAGGTCTGAGAGATTCCAAGCAAGGCAATCAGTGATGATGGGATCATGAGGTCAGATTAAAACAAACAGCAGCAGCAACAACAGCAGCAACAACAAACACATATAACACAAACATTTCCTTGCAATGTGGTTTGTGTTCAGTCACAGCAGATGCTTGTAAATTATCGCAAAGGAAACCAACATGCACTTTGGAGTCGTTTTCCCTTATGCTTTGTGCTGAAAAAATAGAGCCACAGAAAGCAAGATTTTTCCAACAAAAGCAGTGTTAATTGTCAAGTGTCTCAGTTTACTGTAGATTATCTTGTGAAATTTGATGCTATCCAAACACGTGAGACATGTCAGCTGGGATTGGTGAAGAAAGAGGGTATGTTTGTTAATCAGCGGTTACAAATGGTATGTATTTCAACATGTCCTAGTTTATAAAGAAAAACACATCTAGGCTAACTAGGAAACCACTTGATGTAACATCACTGGAAATGTGATATTTTGAGAGAGAAAATATATTGCATCCCACACTTCCATGAACACTGGGCAGGTCTCCCTTATTGCGTTTGGATGAGCAATCTGACTGCAAAAACAGGCTCTGTGTGTAGATGTCTGAGCTAAGACTTGGAAGAAACATGTTGCTTCAATGTTGGAGTCACCTTAAAAAGTAAATATACTGTAGGTAGTACTTTCAATGCATGGGCCCCCACCTTTTTTTTTTTCTTTGCATCTGAAAAGCTCTAAAGGCACGGATTTTTTTAGAATAAGTCTTCCCTCTTTTTTTTTTAATTTAAAAACCTCCATATTCTTACAATCACTTTCCTTTGATCTACTACCTTCCGTTTATGTTGGGAATTCAGTGTAAAAATTCCCAGCTTGTAGCAGTTAACCAGTTTTTCCACTTCTGTGAAAATATTAACCTCTGTCCCGCTTTTCATAAGACTGGAACTTGGGCTGGCTTAACAAAATGGACTAGAAAGATAAGCATTCTGCTTAATTGCAGCAACTGTTTTCTACCAATTAGCCACTAACTTGGATCGCTTTACATCTAGGCAGAATTAAGGAGGGTGGGGACCTCGTATATATTAATTGGAAAATCGTTTTCCTTAGATAAGCAATGTGGTGCCATGGATGGATTAGAGGAAGGGTAAGGAGGTTTTCCTAAGTGGGAGGAATGAGAAGGCTAAGTGACCATGGATGCTGGTGGAACTTAGAGAAGAAATACAAATTAAAAAGTGGGTGGATGGTAAGATGGAGTTGCAGGGAAAATGGCATGGTTAGAAGTTGTCTTGGTTTTCTTATCCACCATTCAGAGTTAATGAGTCTAAAATCTCCACACTCAGAGACAGAGTTCCTGTGAATGGCAGTGTTAAATGCCATCAGAAAGAAGTGATTGGTAACATCAAGACATTTAGTCAGATTATACAGGCATCTGGTTGAAGGTCACTTGGAAACAGAAGAGTGGACTAAGAGGGGGAAGCCTTTGGTCCTCCAGAAGGGCCTTGGAGCACCTCTCCTTACTCTTTGTCACATTGCTAGGACTGATGGGAGTCCAGTGACACCTGATCTCCTGCAGCTAGTTAGGTGGGCCTTCAACTGATGAAGCACATGAAGTTGCTGCTGTTCTTAGAATGCATGGCTCCTCCCTCCAGAACTCATTCTGGCAGTCATCCACTTGAACGATCCCAAATTTCCACTGGATGTCAGTGTTCCACAGAAATGCAGTCATTTAACCAGCTGTTAAAAATTGGTCCTCTTAAGTAAAGCTGTTCAAAAAGGACAGTTCTCTCCCTGTTCAAATCCATCTTAATTATAACGTGAGCCCTCTCAGAAAGATTATGTTTACAATAAAACACATCTAAAATGACTTCTACCTTGGCATGCCAAAAAAGGAAGAAAGAAACAAGAAGTTGGATTTAGTTTCAGAGAAAACAAATGAACATTTTAACTCACCTCCCCACAGTCTTGATATTTTGATAAGCTGTTAGAAAGAGGAAAAGGAGGTGATAGAGGTGGAGGGCTTTTTCCTTTCTGACACTTTTCCCCCTTTTGAGAAGGTTTTTTTTTAAAAAAAATACAAGAACTACATAAATATAAGGATTTTCCCCCTCCTCAAAATGACAAAAGCGTGAACATGTCAGAAAATGATTGATTGCCTGTGGGTTTCAGCCTCTGATAATTGAGCTTAACTCCCTGTCTCCTCTTTGCTACTGAACAGGATTATGTGGCAAACAAAAAAGAAAAAGGAAAAAAAAAGGAAAAAAGAAAAAAAGAAAAAAAGAAAAAGAAAAAAGGGAGGGAGGGAGGGAGGGAGGGAGGGAGGGAGGGAAGGAAGCAAGGAAGGAAGGAAGCATATGGAAAAAGAAACAGAAAAATAAGGAAGCATTTTAATATCTAAAGTTATCCATCTGTTGCAAGATGCCTGTAAATGACCAAAGCCAAACATTCAATGGAAAGACCACAAATGATGCTGTAAAAGCTTTTCCTATATTTCTATACAGTTTTATCCACACGACTCAGAAATCTGTGAATGTTCAGACTGAGCAGTCTATGATGCCCAAAGCCTACCTTGTATACTAATGCACACCCAATAAAAATTTAGTCTCCCCAACATAACACCCGTGCATATAGAATTATGTACCCTCCATTTCAGTATAAACAACTTTTCAATCAGTGCTCTGAAGAAGTATTTTGCCCTGCAGCAAGAAATCTGAATGCCAAACCTGAACAATCTCTCCCCCGCACCCCTGCCTCTCAATTACTTTTATCATTCTTACTTAATTTACTAGATTTTTTCCCTCAAAGTTTGGTAATAATTTAATGCTGGGACAAAGGGGCTCTTGTTCTTGTTTTGCTATATAGTAGCTTAAGAAAGTATCTTGTTTTTGTTTGTGTTTGAGTGAATAGTGATATTTCTTGTAGTCTTCATTCCCTGTATTTTTGTTTTTAATTAAATTCCATAATAAACCATTATAAGATCATTTTCAGATGTGTGTATGGGTACCAATGGAGAGAGGGGAAGGGAAGCAAATAATGAAATGTGTTTTCTGATATCACAATGCAAGCTCTGCCCCTTTTACAATCTGTGATTATGTTGTATGCAAATAGATAAGGGGTGGAGCTTGTATCATGATGTCACAATGCTCATTTCTGTCATTTTTACAAAATCTCAGCTTGCTGCAGATGACCCTGGGAGCAGGGTTAGCCAGGCAGCTATAAAGTGATGGAAAGATGTGTAATAGAACACCTGCTGCAGCATCTTCAGCCTCCTAGCAATGACAAAGCAAGCTAAAAAGCATCAGCAAACAGAAATCTATAGAAATTCTAAGGCTATATATTACTATGTAGAATTTAAATCATGACACTGGCTTTTGTGAGCACCCATCAGAAGACGCCCAAATCCCAATGGATTTCCATTTGTGCCTGCCATATCCATGGGCTGATGTTGAGTTTGGTCTCAGAGGAAGATATTGAGGACAGAGTAAAGAGTCAGGGACCATCCCTGGGGACAGTCTTAGAGCTTAATTGTGTGTTTTTTTCCTGGCTTATTAGTGGTTCAACATTTTACCTTATCCTTGAGATGCTAGTTCCAGCTTGACTGTCCAAGCTGAATTGATTTTCCAAATCAAATTGATGATTTGGGTGAAATCATTGACCATAATTTATGCTTCTTTTTTATCTAAATGGAATTGAACCAATAAGGCAGTTGAGTTGAAAATGTAGGATTTTCTGATTGGGTCAATTTGATTTGGAAACAGTAAATTGAATCAACCTGATTTTTCACACTTGAATCAGTTGCTGAAATCAGATTTGATCTGTGCAACCTAACATGAATATTATTAAGGTGTCAGATCAAAGGAGGCTTTTGCCTAGTTATTTCCTAAATGGGTAGCTTCTTCAAAGTCCTCTAGATGCCATTATGATTTTGCTAAATGAAATGGAGATCAGTTTGCCCATATTCTAACTGACCATGATCTTACTTGTAAGAACCAGTGAGTCTATAAACAAGTTGTTCATCTTTAAGCAAGTTGTCTGTGGTTACATGTTGCTAGCAGTACCATGAAATGAAAATGGAGGGACAGAGACCTTTAAGTGTGGCCAGAGTGGATGGAATAGGATTCCGTGACAACTACGGAGATGATCAGATGATGGAATTCCACCTTGGATCCATCCCAGTCTCCATATTTATGCTTATCCAAATAAATATTTAAGAAGCATTTAGGCATACCCTACTCTTTTCCTTATTTTGATGAACAGTTCATAAGTATACTTCAAGCATTTCATCCATTTGATGAAATGGGGATGCATAAGATATTGACTGACTTATCCTTTCCTCTGGATTTAATTTCTTTGATTTTGGGGAGAAAGTTACTTGTGTTCTGACCTCCCTAAGGGTTTAATCTAAAATGTTGACTGCTCAACAGTGTAACACATCAGCCTGTCAATCTTAAGGTAGCCGGGCACTTTTATTTATTAAAGCAGGCAGCTTCTTTTCTTTTTAAGTTTGATATCTAATATCCCATTGTATAGGAGAACAACAGATTGTACCATGATGTGATTGACTGCAGAATTCTAGGCTGTGCTTTAAATAGTCTAAGAATCTAAAATGTGTGTTAAATAATCCTTTTGCTAAAACTCTCTTCTTGTGAATTTCTCCCCTCCTTTCTGGAATTCTGGATTCCCTGTTTCCACAATGGAAAAAAAAAACTGTATGAATTCTGTATCGCTACTCACATTTTTAAATTTTGTTTAAGAGAACATGATGCCCACCTAATTTCCTGCAGATTTCATTTCACCAGTACCTTCCATTATGCCAGATATATCACCAACTTTTTTTTAGTAAAAAGAACTTTTTAGGGAAAAGAAGAAATAGCCTTGTACTGTATACCATAGAAATGTATCCATCAAAATCCAGCTGTCTCAGTTTTACCATATGTCCCATGAAATATCATGTAATTTAGCAGTTATGTGTATGTATATGTATATATATATTTAAATGCCAGAAAATTTGCATTTTTTTCACCTTCGTACCAGCACTGTATTTTTACATGTATTTTAAGAATGGCACCCAAAATGATACAAACCTCAGGATGAAAATGTGTTCCATTTTGGTAATACAAATAAAATCAGCTTGTTTTAAAAGGTAGGCTAAAATTTTGCC
Organism: Candoia aspera; assembly: GCF_035149785.1. Taxonomy (NCBI): domain Eukaryota; kingdom Metazoa; phylum Chordata; class Lepidosauria; order Squamata; family Candoiidae; genus Candoia; species Candoia aspera. Next base: position 20,942,665 of record NC_086163.1, on the reverse strand, counting down.
TAGATCCTAGATCTTCCTGCAAAGAATGAAGGACATTTCCAACTTTAGATTTATCTGGGGTGGGACTGAGAGTGTGTCAGAATGGGCAAGACAGAACAAGAACATTAAACATAAAATCAAATGAAATTGGTGTGCGTGAATGTGTGTGTGAAGACCTTGGTGTGTTTTGCTTCCCTTCGCTGACCCCAGGTTAAAGGCTTTCAAGATAACTCTATTCTGCTTTCTGTCAATGTTTCCTTTCTCCAGGAACTCCAGGAGAGGATTTGGTGGGAATCCGGTGATAAAAAAATGGAGCTCCTTTCTCACTCCCTGAAAGGAAAACAAAACAAAGGACGTGAGGTTTCCTGCAAGTCTTCAGTAAGTCGATAAGCTTAATTGGCTAAGCCTGTCTCCTGTACATTGATTGCACCTACTAATAAAAGAGCTATTGATTGGCAAGTTATAGAACAGTAGCTTGTATGGGCTACAGTCCTCCTAATGTTATTACTACATCAGCCTTTTTCCTGTTTCTTGCTCTTTGGCAGGATAAATTATGTCTGATGCCAAAAGCTCTCCTCACCCTCCCTTCCACTACTCTGGGATTTCAGAATAGTTTTCTCTTATTCATTCTCTTGACCTCCTTGTCTCCAAGCAAGTCCTCCTAAGAAGGCCAACCGATTCCAAAGAGGGAGTGATAGTCCAGAGCGGCAGGGCTATATTTTATGCTTTAATTGGCCCTCCAAAATCAAATCAGTTGAAATGCCCTGTCATTGCTTTAATGTGGCTGTGATTAGTGGGCCGCAACTAGGCATTCTCCTTTGGGAAGCTTGTGACACCCTGTTGACCTTGCTAGTGCTGGTAGAGGTTATTGGAACGATAGCCATCTCGTCTGTGCATATGCCGTGCAAAGTAAGATTAAAACGCTGCCACAGTCCTGCTTATGAACTTCCCAGGAGCAGCATCTGGTTGGCCACTTGGAAAGGAGATGAGGAACTGATCAAATTCAGCAGGACACATGTCCTTCCATGATAGGCTCTACCGCTTCATCTAAGGAGATCTGGATTTGGCAGGTTCTAAGGAGACCATCTGAATGTTCTGTGAATACAGCACTGAGTTCCATCTTGGGAAAGACATGACTATATAAAACCAAGATCATTTTGCATTGAGAATAATTTGGGGGTGATCCAGATGATCATTCAAATGGGTAGCAAGAAGTGTCCTTCAGTTTGTTGTGTGCTATCTCAACAATTTCTAGCAGAAGTAGGTAGTGAAGACTGTTTTATTGGTAAGAGCATCTTCAATTCTCTGAGCTCTGCTACCTTTAGCAGAGACAGTGGCGGCTTCATTCATTCATTCATTCATTCATTCAATCAATCTATCTATCAATCAATGCTTGAATGACAACAGATCCAATTCCCAGCCACCCATTCACTTTCCCCAGTACAAAATCCCAGGGGCAGCATGGTTCCAGGGCATTATGGGAGGAAAAAAACAGCTACAGGATAAAAATGGGTTTCGGTCAGCTTGCATGCCACTTCCTGGGCAATGTCCAGGAAATAATTAAATCCTTTCTCTCAAATATACACACACGCTGTTCAGGCACATCATTGGAACAGGCTGGATAAGATACTTTGAAGGGAGTAGCTATTAGGAGGAATCACTACCATGTGAAGAGCTTTTCTAAATGCAAAGGGGACAATGGATTTTATCAGAAAGGGTGCTGCTACTGAAAAGGCCTTGCCCTCCATGGAAAAAAAAGTAGGACTACAAGGATACTAAATTAAAGATTAGATAGAGATGATAGATACTGTATATAGATAGATATAGATATGGATACAGACACAGACACAGACATATACTGACAGACAGACATGATAGATAGTGGTAGAGATTTTTTTACAGTTAGTTTTTCTGTTGCTTAAAAAAAAAGTCCAGTCTTTTTTTTTTCTTAATGCTTGGCACTTTTGAATTCTCTTTTCTACACACAGCTATTGTATTTGGCTTTATGACACAGTCTGTTTATAATACAAAACCTAGCGTAATTACCTACCTAACATTTTTTAAAGAAATCATTAAAGGTCTGGCACCTGATAATAATGCAGTAAAGCGGCTGTAATGCAAATGTATGTGCTTTATTGCATGTATTGTTTAAATAATAGAAGAGCTGGTGTAGAGAAAGGAAGAGTAATTAAAGATTTAAATATCCTCTCTCTACTCTTAAAAAAATCACCTTTTTTACACATCCCCCTTCCCTCATCTTTCAAGGATTGAATTATGTGCTGCTTGAACCATATTTACACCCCCATGTGCTTATCCCATTCTCTCTCTGGGTCTTTTACACATACACCCATAAAGATATGGATGCGCACATGCACCAATATCCCCATCTAATATTTAGAGACAGAAGAGGGGAGATTTATTTTTACCTTTCAAGTGATCCTGATAAAAGATAATACCAGGAGGAACATTTTCTTGTAGGTATCACTGGAGGAAGAATGAGTAAGACCCCCCCCACCCCCAAGATCTTTATGCAAGCAATATTTCTGCTTTACTGAGTGGGCACATCTTGTCTTTATAGTTATGAGTTGCTGCAAAATTCAGAAAAAAAGGCAGTTTCTGCTTCCCATATAGATCAGGGGAGTCCAAATATAGCATTATAACATGAACCAAGGAATTCTGCTTCAGAACTCGGTTAGGTACTGGAGTTATTACCTCTGAGCTGACATCACATCATATCAGCTACAATGGGTGGGGGGGCAGGGTTTTTTTTTACCACCCCACCATGTCTCATAAAAGTGTTCCCCTGTGATTCCCTAAAATAAACAAATGTGCAATTCTTTCCCTTCCCCGTGTAAATTATCCACAGGGAATGGTAATGTTTGATTTACCCGTCCTCCCCTTGGCTGCCTTGAAGGCTAATGCATCCGAGAGGCACAGGGCATAACCCAGTCATCTAAATCAAAGGGGAACAAGGAAGTTTGCCAACAATTGATTAAATAATATGTTAGGAAAAGGAGTGGGAACCACCTAGCATTTAAAACTACATTGATTTCCCATGATGCTGTGCATTGGTTAATTAATTGATTTCTTAATTAAAAACTGTGACTCAGAATGGTCTGAAAACCTTGCAAGCAATGGACTAATTTGTGTGAAAGTGTGTTTGTGTGCGTGTGTGTGCTTTTCCCCCCAACTTTCTTTTTCCAAGGCGTGTAGGGGATCATATAGGATAGTACACACTTCTTCCCTTCCTTTCATGCTCAGAATGATACCACCTTTTGTGACCTGGTGAGGTAGGTTTAACCAAAAATACATTTATTTGTTCATTTTTTTTAAAGGTATTTGGAAAGCCACCCCATAGCAGCTGTTTCTGAGTAGCTCACAGACAAATGCAGTGTTAAACGCCCCACTGTACCAACCTTCTGGAAGGGGGTGAAAACAGTAGCTTGGGATGGGAGGGGGGACAGCCATTCTTGGGGGTGACTGGTACGGTGATTGGGCCAAGTACAAAATCTGATTCCCATCTTGAATTTCACATTTTATATCTGGTATTTTTATATTTTTATTGCTATTGAAGTATATTTATACTGTATTGATTTTATATCGTATTGGTTTTTACCGACTGCTATTTATTATCTGAGTCCCCCTTTGGGGGAGATGGGCGGTGACAGAAATTTGAAATATAAATAAATAAATAAATAAGTAAATTATCTGCAAGCCACCCAGAGTCATTGTGTACGAGATGGGCGGCAGAGAAATTTGATAAAGAAATAAAATAAAATAAATAAAGCAGAATATGAATTAATTCAACTGATTAGTGACATAGAATAACATTTCTGGATGGCTAGTGGCTCTCTCCTTTCCTCCAAGAAACCTGAAGCAGACATCTTGGGAGGAATGGAACATCTCATTTTCCCAGTAGTCCTTCCTACATTTACTCAGTGGCAATGGTTTCCTCTTCCCAGTGGTTACGGTTAAGATGCTGGGGTCATTAGGAGGAAGAGGGACTCTTGAACAGAGTCACAGAGAGGACAGAAGGGGGAAAGACTTACATCAATCTTGTATGGATGACATGCACAATGAGCATTTGGAATGGGGAGGTTAATATATTGATGTGAAGTTGGGGTTTAAGCTTGGGAATTGCTAGGGTTTGATGATAAAAGATGCAGATGTTATTATATTAATAGAGTAATGTATTAATTTCACATGTGCCAATGTGAAATCTGTTTAGCCTTTAAGTTAAGTTAATACAGAGTCTTGAAGACCTAACCAATGAGGATACATATACCTGGGATGCTCTGTTTGAAGAAAAGAAAAATTAAGGGAGACACAATGGCCATGTTCAAGTACATAGAGGGTAGCTACAGAGAAGACGGCCAAGAACTATTTTCCAGGGCCACAAAAACTAAGACAAGATATAATGGGAATAAGTTTCAGCTATGTAGATTTCATTTATATACATACATACATACATACAAACATACATACATACACTGGATTAGATGATCCTTATGGTCTCTTTCAGACCCACAATAATATTATATATAATATCATGCATGATAATTATGCAGTGTAGGAAAGGAAGTTAGAAAGATAGATAACCAGTGGCCTAAAAACAAAGAGGAGGAGGAGGAGGGAGGGAGGGAGGGAGGGAGGGAGGAAGGAAGGAAGGAAGGAAGGAAGGAAGGAAGGAAGGAAGGAAGGAAGGAAGGAAGGAAGGAAGGAAGGAAGGAAGGAAGGAATTGTCAAATAGTGTATGGCTTTGCTCTGTCATTAACTCAGTAGGAAAAAGTTCTTCTAGATCCTAACCATAACCCTAACCCTTCCTCAGCTTGTTGTAACTGTGTGGGAGCCCTAGTTATGTGTTCCCTGAGTATGTGAAACAGACTTCAGTTGTTCTGAAGGACTCTGAAAGGTTGATTTGTTACAGTCTGGGTTGCCCATTTTAAGAAGTTCATCCTCTACAGTTGCCTTCATTTTATTTTATTTTATTTTTCCCTTTCTTTTAAAAGCCAGACAACATTTTGTTCAAAGCTGCTGTGAATTCCAGTCCCTGGTTCATGATTTTAGAAAAGGGAATGCATAACTCAATGAAAGGCAGACACATTAAGCACACAGTGAAACTGTCAGAAGCTGATGATTAATTAATCTATTGACCACTGCTATCAGGGATGTATTTTCTCTAATCAATATTTTTAAAAAAACCTCAACTGTGATTGAAATGTTAAGATGCCCTGGCAATTGCCTTCATTTAGAAGCTTTCTACCCAGGATATGACCACCTCTGCATCAACTAATACTGCACAGGCAGAAGATATTTAGAGATAGCCAGGAAGGAGGTGTGTTTTATTTTTCTTTGATAGTATCCATTTCATTGGTAGGGAGTGAGGAAGCCTGAATCTGGTTAGCAAAGAAATTCCCCAGCATTCCTAACTGTCAGATCCAGATACATGAACAGCTGGTTTTTTAATTTCCTTTCTTGGTGCGTAAAGATGGAGCCATCTCAAGCAACAAATCCAAACCTTAAGATCTTTCTTTACTGTGAGGTTAAAGGTGACACAAATATATGTGACAAAAACAGCCATTGCTGAATGTGAGTGTTCAGTTCTCTTTCGATGTTCAAAAACTCATAATCTGTCCATGAAAGGCAGGAGAATGGAAACAAGCAAGCTATCTACCTCCTACAATGTCTTACTGTAACCCTTGTTATCCTTATGTGTGAAGGATGACATTTTGTACCAGGGAATCTAATCTGTATTTGAAAGAGCTGTCTGAGTCTGAGAACCAGCATAGACACTTCCAGAACTTTTGTTGGCATCTGTACTTCATACCCAGATCCTTAACAAAAAGTCCAAAATTCCAGGTCTGATCACTAACCATTTGGGCACGAGCTTCAAAAGTTGGTGGTATTTGTGTAAGAATATGTTGTAAAGTGGTCCATCATCCTTTCATTCTCAGTTTGTTCAGAAACTGAGGTTGTTGTTTCTTTGGACTTAAGATGTAACCTTAAGGTTAAAAAAAAAAGGGGGGGGGAGCAAAGCAGTCCTCTAGAGATCAATAAGCAAATCAATAATGTACTCAATAACTTTGTTCAGATGTTATGTTTACTGTTAAACATGAAGTTACCTGCACCTAGAATCTGGGAAGTTTAAAAGGAATGTACTAAGTTAAAAACTTGACCAGATAGAACTGTAGAAATGAAATAGAGCTTATTATCAAAACAGTCAATGGGCAGAATTAGTTACTACATAGTTTTTATGCTGCAGCAAACTTTCCTGTAGTTTTCTTACAAAATCCTCCTGACTATCTTTCTGAATTTTGGAAAGTCACAGGGGGAAACAAAGCATGAAATATCTTCAATTTCAAATATTTCCAGTTTCTCCATCAGAGAGATTTCTAGATTTGCATTACTTCCTTGAGGATCTTATAGCAAGTGATAAAGAAAACCTGAAATTCTGGGACATTGTATTAATGTTGGACTAATAATTTATTAATTAGGATTTCTCTTTCATTCCTATCAATAGTCTCTGCATCTGTATGAATCACGTAAACTCCAATTTGAATCAGCAAATCAATTCAGAAGATGGATTTGAACATTTGAATCAATTCAGAAGGTTTCAGACTTTTGAGTCATTGTACCAGATCAGTTCAATTTGGATTTTTGACTTAGTGTGAAAACAGCTGTTTCTGTGTATGTGCTGAATTATCCCAAACCTTCCAAATCTATTTAGAGGCATCCTATTTGAAGTGATGAGTCAGACTGACTTTTTGGTTCAGAAAATTGATTAAATTTAAAGGTGTGATACAATTGCCAGCATATCTCTGAGTGGAATCTTTGCATAGCTTAACACATGAGACCAGACAATTGTCAATTAAGGAACTGTATACCTTTCAGGTGCACATGAGTGGGCTTCAGGCAGGCAAGACTTTTGTAGACACAGATGCTAGATATACAGAAATATTAGAAGCTGCTTGGTCCATCAAGCCCAATGTTGTTGACTGTGATTACTCCCAGCAATGCAAAATGCCATCGCAGCGAGATTATTATATGCTCAATAGTGGAAAGGTTTGGCAATACCCACAATGGAGGAATGGTTGGTGAAGATGATGGAACTTGCTAAGCTGGCCAAATTGACCTCCTTGATTAGAGAAAAGACAACATCGATATTTACTGCTGACTGGAAACTCCTTATAGAACTTTTGCATGAAACAAAACAAAAAAAGAACTTTTGCTTTGTGGTTTTGATCATTAGAAAATATTAGATAATAGGAAAAGAGAGAGCCTTTTCTGTAACTGTTAAGAGGTAATTTTGTAATCATACTTGTCTTGCTGCAAAGGAAATCAGAAGCTGCTTTCTATTTCTTTTTATCTTTTCTTTTGGTACTTTTGTCCTTTCCTTTCTTTCTCCTTTTCCTTTCCTTTCTTTCTTTACTTTGTATTAGTTTTTGTTAGTTTTTATCTTCTTTTTAAATACACACACACACACAATGCAAAACGTCAGGTTTTCCAGCCCTTACTTGAAGATACATTTTGTATGCAAATCAGGGGTTCGACTACCGAGCTACATTCTTTTAGAATTAAAACCTAGGCATAGGGCAAGTGGAAATAACTTATATCATTTCTTCCACATATTCCTTGAACGACTGAAGAAGTTAATTTGCCTGGGTTGCATCAGTCCAGTCAACCCTTAATGAATTCTCTGAAGAAGCTCGCAATCTATATTTTATAGTTTGACTTCCATACAGGACGCCACTTCTTTTGGTTAAAATCTTAGAAGGTAGAGGTGTCCTTAAGTTGATCTCAGCTGCTGGTGAAATCAGGGACACTATTATTTTTCACTTCCCAGTCTAGCCAAAGTCTTGGGACTGTTTGAGCATCTTCTATCAGACTTACCTGGTCTGACCCTATTTAGTTGCCTATTTTTTTTTAACTCAGCCAAGGCTGGTAAGTGATCCTACTTGCTGAAACAGTAGCAAACAATCGAAGTCCTTAAATTAGGGAGCAGAGTGCTCAAAATTGCAAGGCAACAAAAACAAATGTCACCTTTAGGGAACCTGTTTTTGGGGGGAGGGATTCAAAACATGGATTAAGTTGGGCATCAAACTTCTGTGGTTTCAACTTTATAAGCCAGCTGAGGACCTCTCTGCATTATACATGAATGATTGTACATGATTCTTCTAAACATACAATGATTCTTCTATACATCCATCTACATGGATGGCTTTACGTGTGATGAGGTGATGATTGTTCCCCCTCCCCCCACCATTTAGCTTCTTTCTTCTTTAGTGTGAACAGCAAAAGGGGCGGTTTGATTCCCTAGGGGATCCTTCCTTGGAGGGTAGCGCTTTCTGCCCCGAACCTTTCACAGGGCCTTCAGTGCTCATTTGCATTCAGCAGATTTTATGCTGAAATATAAATATGCATTTCCCCTTAATTCATAGCCTATAAAGAATTCATGTTTGCATATGAAATAGGGCCTCTTGTTCATGCTAAGTTCCATTTTCTATTTTTCCTCCTCCTCCTTCAACCCCTTGCTGTTTTCCAGCTTCCCTGCTATACCTCCTTGCCTCCTTTGCGCTGGGATTACTCAAGAATAGTGAGTGTGTTGCTGTGTTTGTGGGGGTGAGCACGAGTGTGTTTTAATGCAGCTAGGGAAAGGAAAAGCTCTCACCTCTGTGAATTCCAACCCATCCACTGCAAAGCCCATGAGCCTTTGGGACCTGGATGGCAGCCAAAAACCTATAAGTTTGGGCAAATGGTTTTCTGTAATGCACCAGGCAAATGTTTTGGTTTAAAACCCACAGAGCTATGGGAATTGAAGGGTGAGGACCAAGGAGCTTGCTGTTCTTTTAATTATTTATTTATAAAGCGCTTGAGTGGGCAAACCAGAGGGAATCACAACCATTTTTTTCACATGGTGTTAGCTCTTGGCAACCAATGTGGTTGAGGAAGGGATGAGCAAAGAGGAAGGGGGAGAAAGGATAGGAAGGTGATTGTTGAACCCTCCTATTTTCTTTGTGAACCTCTGCCACTTAAACTATTTCCCCCCCTTCTTTTAGAAAAAAAAATAACAAAGGAAAAGTCATGTAGGAGAGCAGATACTGATGCAGATTTGGAAGACAGCCACTTCCTTTTTCAAACATTCCTCAATCCCCAAGGCACTGACCCATTTGCTGATACTTGTGTCTGAGTGAAAATAGCCAGGGTAGCAATTAATTGGTGTACCTTGAGTTTTGTTTTTTGTTTAAAAAATAATAATAAGAGGGCTCCTTCAATCTTATGGAAGGAAATTTGCTTTCAGCATTTGTTTTAAAGGAGAATTGGGATGAAATTCCCATGGATGAGAAATGGTGTTGTTGCATCTACTTACTTTGAAGCTAAAGTCCTATCTTTTACTGTCCAATAATATAATCAGATGACTATAGTCTCCATAGTTTTCCACACATGTACATTAAATCCCAAACATAGATAGTAGGATGGAATTCTTCCTATGGGTCTTTCTCTGTAGTGGTTTTACAGTCTCACTCTGAGTGGGGCCCATCAGAGTCCTTGGGGAACAGGGTCAAAAAGAGCAAAATGGTAGAAGCAGCAACATAATTCAAGCCCTGCTCCTTTTGGATGTCCATCATAGGTATGTTCAGATGGGGAGGGGTTGACATCATGAAGTCACTTCTACCAACTTGTCTCTCCCCCCACTCCCCTGCAGATGTAAAGGGTTGGGGCTGACCTTCAGTCATGCTGGACAATTTCCATGTTGGACAGTTTCTCCCTTCTTTGGTGAAATTGCAAGCAATTGTCCTCTCAACTTCCTTTCTCACAAACTGATAGAATGTTTTGAAAGGCCATTTGTGTCCAGATCTTACCATGATTTGGGCAAAACCAGTGTAGCTGAGTTTCAGCAAACAATAGAGACATCTGAGTCAGCAGTCAACAGCTGTGCCTTTTAATTGTGCCCTTCTTCTTAAACTATGGCTTCACTGAAGTCCTACTAATTTGCCATAACTTCAATGCAACCATGGAAGAAAATATGGATTTTCCTTTGGAATATTCTTGAGTTTCTCATTAAACTTGAGTTAAACTAAGTGGAGAGGGAGGGGGGAAATAACCTGACATAACCTGACATAAAAATGACATAATCTGTCAGGGTTGGCAGAGCAAAATATAGTTGCCTCTGTGTTTTGAAACCAGATGAGTTTTAGGCTGTGCAGACTAAACCATGCAGTAAGATTTTTTTCTCTCTCTCTTTCTGCAAGGTAAGAAGAAAAACAGAAACTCATTTGCACATGGAGAATCCAGCAGAAGCAAGCATCTAGGTGGTAGAATACATCTCATGAGAACAAAGTTTTGGTAGGTAGTATGAATATTATGGCAGAAAATTAAGGAAGCAATTTCAGAGAATTCTGATTTCTGAGCAGAAGTGAATGGTTGGAGACAGAGCAGCTTCCACAGGGAAATCAAAATCAGCCATTGCAGTTTTATGATATAAGCCACACCTCTTTTATCCATGGGTCAAAAGAAGTGGGGCTTGAATCCTGCTGTTCTACCATCTCCCAGCTTGCCAGTTTTGTTCCCCCTTCCTCTCCTCCCCACACTGCAGATGTCACTGAGGACAAAAATAACCAAAGAGAATGTTTGTGGAAGATCAGCCTATCCTCCACCTTTCTCCATAGTAATCTCTTCATGTTCCTATATTCCAACAAGGGATCCCACAAACAGGTTGTGTGATCTGAACTCACCATTTTGGTAGCAGTCTGAAACCAGTCCATTCTACCACGTCATTCCTTGGAGTGTATGAATTGGACTTGAGGTTGCAATCTGTAATTATAAAGGAATTAACATATATGTGTTCAATGGCAGAATCTCCAGTACTGACCAATATTTGATCTGACTCATAGATATTCTCGGGGGGGACTTTAACTCTGAACAAAACAGTGGGTGAGTTGAAATGCGAAATTACAAACTCCAGACTACTCCTTTTACATTCATTTTAATACCTATGGCAATAATTTTCAGTAATTATTCTTCTTAAGTTTTAATATGAGGCAAGAGAAATATGATTAAATCCATGCAATTGTATTAATGGTAATTAATCTAATTTATGAGTGTGACCTTTTGGCATAAAAAATGTTGCCTACCCCTGCTTTAGATGTTCAGAATTAGCGATGAAACCTTTGGCATACCAAATAGAAGTTGCATCTTGCTATATGGTATGTGTGTGTCTTCTCCCCTTGGTCAGTCATATCTTCTCCCTGGCTTCCTACCCTTCCTTTAAATTCCCAGGAAAGACATTTAGAGGGAATTCATCCCATGGATCTTTCTGAAATCAGAAAATGTGGGCAGTTAGGAAGGTTGCAGAGAGATGGAAGGAGGGTGAGGTAGAAAAACAGAAGCCTCTTTTACAGGAGAAGAAAAAATTGCTGGAAAAGGAGGAGAGATGTTGGCATAAAGTTAGTTCTGTCTGGAGAGCCACCATCTGCTAGTTCAATCATTTTGCTTGTTTTTCTGCATTGAAGAGGGATGTCTGAATAGTACAATGTCCTACAGTATGTCTTATGCACATAAATAGCCATATAGAGAGAGAGACATCAGAGTGGAAACCATATTGACATTACAAATCACATTTCCTTTCTATGTATAGAGTTATTTAAATATTTGGCACTATGGTGGGTGAGCACAGAGGGGTGTGAATGCTAGCACTATAATGAACCCATGTTGATCTGGATGTTTTGCCTCTCCAAGGAGTTACATAGACATGGAATATGTGGGTCTGGGCTGTATGTGTGTGTTACATATGAAAGTTAAAGCCAGGCCTAGCAAATCCCACTTTGCATACAAGATCAAGACCGTATGAAAATTTACATGTTAATAGAACATTGAGGAGGGGGCATTGCCCTTTGTCAATTGATTGTATAAATATTTTATCAAATGTAATATTAGGAAAAGGCAGGGATGGAAGCATTTGCCGCTCCACTCTTTTTTTTTTTTTCTATTCTTTTTTTTTTTCCTGGAGGAAGAAATTAGGACATTATTGTTGAAGAAATAATATAAAATGGGGAGCTACAAGCTCTTGATCTAAAGTGTAAAAACCATTCATGCACTCTGGCAGAGAGAACAGATTAAATCCATAATGAAATGGGTAACTTTAAGTCTGCATAAATTTCCCGGACCGGGCTCAATTTCTCGGGAATCTCTCTGGGCTAGATTAATGGCCAGCAGCCTACCACATAATGAACTAGCTTTCCTTGGCAGGGTGCTCATGAATTTATTATGGTGTCCACCAGTGTGTATGCAGCCTAGACATCTTTATAAATCCTGGATTTAGAATTGCCGTGATGAGCTATTTCAGTCCTAATGGTAAAGTTGATTTATTATCCATGGTCGTCTCACTCCACCTCCCCGTTTCTCTGCCTGACAGTTATAAAAAGGAGAATGCAGGTCATATCACTGATGCAAATGCAATGTGAAGGTAATTAGATAATGCCAAATGACTATGGGAAAGGGTGCACTGTTGAAATGTTAAATATGTTGGTAATTTTTTCCTTGGAGCAATTATATCAGGTTGATTTATTTTTACAGTTTATAATCACTTAACTACCTGTGGCTGATTTTTACCAGATCTTGTGCCTATCATGATGGAAAAGTGGGGCTTTTCACCCAGTAATTGTTTATTGTAAATTCATTTATCTCCAAATACCTAATTTATTATGCAATTTGCACACGTCACACCTCATTGCTGATGGGGAATAATGATTACCCATTTGGTTTTCTTGTAAACTCCTTTTCTTGGTGGCTTTAGAAAAAGAATTGGCTGTCAGAATTGCAAAGATTTAAACAACCTATACATTTTAATACATTAAAAGAGAAACAAGAGTGAGAAAGAAAGAGAGAAAGAGGGATTCTTAAAATGGGATAAAAGGATATGAAAACTAATAAACAATTTATCTGACATTTATTAAAGTGCTCTGAAAATCATCACAATAAGAAAAGTGTGTGTGTGTTCAGATAGAAAGATAGATGCTGTAGGTAATTCAGTTCAAAACAAATAGATACCAGATGCCGTTTAAGAAAGGAATCATTGTTGTAGCAGAGCTAAAAAATGCAAGTTTTGACAATTTATTTATTTATTTTATTTTATTTTATCCCATCTTTATTATTTTTATCAATAACTCAAGGCAGTGAACATACCAAATACTCCTTCCTCCTCCTCTTTTCCCCACAACAACCACCCTGTGAGGTGAGTTGGGCTGGGAGAGAGTGGCTGGCCCAAGGTCACCCAGCCGGCTTTCGTGCCTAAGGCGGGACTAGAACTCTCCTACCACGCCTGATTGGCTCTTGGGCTGAGAGAGTGTGGCTGGCCCAAGGTCACCCAGCCGGCTTTCGTGCCTAAGGCGGGACTAGAACTCTCCTACCACGCCTGATTGGCTCTTGGGCTGAGAGAGAGGGACTGGCCCAAGGTCACCCAGCCGGCTTTCATGCCTAAGGTGGGACCAGAACTCATGGTCTCCTGTTTTCTAGCCCAGCACCTTAACCACTAGACCAAACTGGCTCTCTACTGAGAAATTTGATTTCCCTTTGACTTTTGGCACTGCTTGGAAAAATCTCAGTGCATGACTTTGTATTCCTTGAACTCTTGATTCTTTGTTGCCGTCATTACCATCACTTGCCCTTACCCACTTACCATCATTGGTTGGCCATATCAGCAATGAGAAAACTAATTTTGTCCAGTCAACCTTGAGAACCAGCAACTGCATAGACAAAGTGATGCCAAAGTGGGTGGAGCATAGGCTCTTCAATTTGGGAAAAAACAAATACTAGCAGGGTTAAAGATATTGCCCAAAGTTGCTTGTTGTATTCAGGCTAATGGGGCAGTTTGACACCATGTGGGCTGTTGGACTGCTGAGCACTAAAATCTTGCAAGCTCCTGTCAGTTGGTTCCTTTTAACTACTGGGAAGTTGCCCCACTAGCATTAATTCATTTTAGTTTTTAAAAAGACTGTTCTCCTTTTGTTCAACTTTATGGTCATTCTCATCTTCCTGAAACAAGTTGGTATTCCTTTTATTTGTCCTCCCTGAAGTACATTTTTCTTAGAAATCCAAATGACCTCTCATTAATCATGCACACTATTACAAGATAGCAAACAATGGTAACTTCCTTCTCTCCTTCCTTGCTTCATCCTAATTCTTTTTTATCACATTCATCCCTCTTCTGCACTTTTTTTTTTTTGGTCTTGTGGAGTAAATAAAATACATAGTGGGAGGATTAAGCTACAACTGGACTAATGGAAAGGAAGGAATGAAGGGTGAATATTTCTGAAATGCTACCAATGTTAGCCTTGATGACCTTCACACACTGCACTAAATCCTGAAGTCTTTCATTTAGTTTTTGACTTGGCATGTTTTGTGACTCTAACACTGTGATCTGTTCAACATGGCATATGGTACAATGTGTGAACCAAGCCAATTGTAGCTTAATTAGTAAATCATGGCTTATTAATCCTTCTCTCTTACCCTAACTTGTCTCAAAGTGTAGATGTGGGGGAAAATAGGAGGAGGCAGTACTGAGTCTTCCAGTCTCCTTGTGAAAGGCAACTGTCTGGAGTGTGTGTGGGCAACCCCAAGTCCTCTCCTTGTCCAGAGAGGAATTCTGAGAAGCTGGTCAATTCGCCAGCTCCTTGTTTCACAGTGGTTGTTGACTCTGCTTTTAGTGGAGTAGTCTTCAGTTCGCCATTGCTTCCCTGGAAGTCCAGACCAACAAATAATGCTAAGATAGTAGTTAGCAATGTTTACTCTTTTCTCTGTACAACATCCAGCAAACTTGATATTGCTCAGTTCTTAAATTCTGCCTTTTCACATCAGTCATTCCCTAGCCTGCATTCAGAATAGATTTGAACAGAGCTATATTTGATTCCTGTATCGAAACAGGAAACTTGAGGTAAACTTTTCTTCATAATACAAAATAACTTTCATACTGGGATTTTTACTCTTTTTATGATTTTTTTTATACTGGGATTATTTTACACTAACATTATTTCAGGCTCATATTAAGTTACTGCTATTTTTTGGTCCCAAAGATGCTTGAAATTTGCCTGAAATCATATTTTCAAAGCACCAGCTGTACCTTTTCTAAAATATGAGTTTATTAGAAAGTGGGGGTGGGGTGGGGTTGCTTCTTGTTTTGTTTTTGAGAGCGGGAGAAAGAGATTTTTCTGAGAGGAGCAGCAGAAATTAGATTCTTTTAACTTTTAAACTTCTTTAAAAAGTTTAAAATGCACATTTTCAGACTTTAGTGGGGAAATTGCATGAGTACATTAACATTTATTGGGTTCCCTTTTCCTTCTCCCCCTCCCACCTTTATTAAAGATCTTGAGGTTTTGTTGTATAAATGAGCCACTCACCCCTTCTCTGTATCAAACTGTCGACACAGAGAATGGCTTACATTTTTATGTAATCTTGATAATGATGCATATTTGATAAAAAAAAAAATGTTTTCCAACTTGCCAAAGACTCATCTGGCATCTCTTTGAAGATAATTGCCACTGTCATCATTCTGTACTTTGCTCCTGGTTCTCCCCACCTATCTGGATGATCTCCTTCCTAGTATGATTTATTTTGTGGGGTTAAACCATTATCACTGAAATCTCTAGAGCTTCAGCATTTCTGTCCGAAGTTCAGAGCCTGGCTGTGCATGTTTCATACACCAAGATAACCTAAGAGGACAGGAATCCAGTTTGGGAGACTCTGGCCCTATATCTAGATAGCCACCAGATGTCAGAAAAAGAACGGAATTTTCTATATATGTTTGCTGTCATCTTGTGGTTATCCAGATTATTCCACCCTAGATCTGGTAACCTTAGTTTCCTCCAACATTCCTACTCTCATAGGTTGTGGGTAGGTGAGGAACAATTGATCTAGGAAGTAGGATCAGCAACTGACAGGAATTCTTGGAGAGAATTATTTCTAACTCTTGGCCACTGACAAAGAGTTTGATGGTGAGCAAGAGAGGAATGGCCCTGGGGAGTGATAGAGGAATGAAACTGATCCACTTCCTTCAGTAGATAATGCTCTCAGGTCATCTTGGAGATTGTCAAGATTTCTCAGGCGGGTAACTCATTCTGATCAGCGATTCCGTATCTTCGTCACCAGTTGGCCCATGCTCACTCAGAGATTTTGGATACCTGATTTCTCGCCCAGTACAATGACCTCACAGCCCATCTGTTACCATTATCTCTGTTTTTCAGAGACAAGTGTAATGGCATGCCGAAAATTACGCTTAGCTGAAGTTTGAGATTTAGCAGATAAGTCCTGTTCAGTTGACTGATCAAATAGTCATAAAAGCTTTTTTTTTTCCTGAACTGTAATTATGTTGATTCAGTTCTGGCCTTGATTTATTTTTTATTTTAATTGTCAGCCCTGCTCTGTCATGATGCTAATAGAAATGTTATTGCAGCAAGGCTGGACTAAAATGATGTCTGATGATTATTAATGAGAGCAATAAGGAGGTATCTTCATATAAAGTCGGCATTAAAGGAGTAATTCATTTTACCAGATATAATTGGATTGTAGCATTCAAATAGCCTGGGACTTCCTCTTAATTGTGATTAGTTGTTGCTTCTTCCTTTCAGTGTAGCACGAACTCTTCCTTTGCTCCTTTATCCTGCCTAGCCCCCTGGTTCTTTTATGAAGTAATTAAACATGAATTGCCCAGTGTCTCTTAATAAATACTTCTGAGGATTTAGTAGCTATTAAATATAATAGTTGCCTCTTAGAAATATTTATGGTAAGCACCCATAGTTAGCATCAGAGAATGACTTTGGGGTTTAAGAAGATGCTTGGCAAAGTGTAATGATATAAATCCATCAGTCACTGTGGAGAAATTCACTCTCTACAAAGACAGTAATGACTTAATGCTAAATAAAAGGTACCTTGGTTCCCAAAGGGAGTTGTTGCTAACCAGAATTTTAAAAGGCTACTTTAGTTTATTGCCGTACTTGGCAGCAAGAGAGCAGGGAAATGTCTCACACTCATAGACTCTCGAGCCTGTCGATTTCCTGTGCTTTGTATTAAGGCACAAAGTGAACACATGGGCCACTGCCAGACCATCATGTTGTCATGTCCACTCATCTATTGAACTCTAAGAAGGGATTTTTGTCGCTGGTATCTGATTTGCTGACCTGATTCCCCCAGTGTCAGAGAAGAGCAACAGAGACAAAATAGTTGAGGTGCTCAAAGGGTAAAAGCTAAGGTAGAATCTCCTTTGATTGGAGCTTGACTCTGGTAACTTATTTATTTATCTATCCAATTTATCACTGCCCACCTCCCCCACAAGGACATTTTCATGTCACTTTCTTGGAAACCACGTAGAAGTGCTTCACCATTGCCTTCTCCTAAGAAGTCTTTTAATGCTCTGGTGTAACATTGACCCCTGCTCCAACCTTGCTTTAGCTTTTGGAAATCAGCAGGTTTGCTAGGTGTTGTCCCCGTCAGTTCACAAAGGAAACTATAGGATATACTGATTCTATTAACCAGGTATAATCAAGACTTCAAAATATGCCTTGGCTGGAAAGAGGCAAAATAAATTTCATTGCATTAAAAACTAGGGAGGGGGGTTATCAATTGTCAGAAATGTACAAGGGGAAAGAAGGTTTGCTGGTGAAGAGGCTTGACAAGTGTGTTAACTCCTGGGAACTGTGCTATGTTGTGATATTGCCCTCTTCCCAGAAGAATGTTGGGAAATGAAACAGCAGCTGTTCAAGTGAACAGGAGGACCTTTTATCAGGCATGATGTAGGAGAAGGTCTTCTCCTTCCTTGCTCCCAACATATGGAATATGTTCCTTTGGAAACCGGACACTCTGTGTTTTCAGGTAAGGAATCCAAACCTATCTTTTCAATCATGCCTTGTTAGTTGGATTGATAAGGATTGCAGGTGCCCCTTTTTCTGGACCTTATCTTGTTTTATTTGGGTTTTTCTTTGGCCATTAGTTTCCTTGATGCCCAGTGAGAAGAAAGGCAGGACATACATTGAATAGTGATGGTGATAGAGATGATCTGGACCCCAAATTCTGGAGAGATACCAGTAGGGCAGAATTTAGAAGCACACCTGGCCCTAATCTATCTGAACTTGCATTTATATCTTTAGTTTTACCAATAAATATGAGCTATCAGGCTATTTTTAAGATTCCTCATGTAGTGGGAAGTACACTTGTTGCTTGAGGAAGCAGAAAAAAGACAAAGAAAAACAATTACCATATATGAAAGTACTTAGGTGAAAGTACTTAGGAGGTAGCAATTGAATTGAGGGGGGCTCAATAAACTCTAATGAATTAACCATGGCTGAAAATTGAAGTGGAGAAAAGGGATGGATTTGTTAATTTTCCTAACACTGATTTTTCCAGAGGAGAATGGGCATTATTTGGGATAGCACCCAATGTTTTTATTGAAACTTGCTCTTTTGGCAGAGAAAAACAGTGGGTATGTTGATTCTCATATCAATAAGAAATGCAAGTGACCAATTGTTGCACTATTTCTGTGAATGGTTGTATTGATGAATGCACAGTCTGTCTCATACTGTGATATTGTCTCAGAAAATATATATCTATATATCTCTTTTTATACTGCTCTTGAATATATATAAGCCCCTTCCCTACTAGGCATTTGGAAAGCAATCAAGATTCATCTGTTCCTCATAGCACAGGAGCAGGTTATGGTTGAAGTTGGGGTACATAGCTTTGTCTTCTCCAGCTTTCATGTTTCAGACAAACAGTAGGCATAGACCCTTCCTCCCTCCCTCCCTCCCTCCCTCCCTCCCTCCCTCCCTCCCTCCCTCCCTCCCTTCCTCCCTTCCTTCCTTCCTTCCTTCCTTCCTTCATCTCGCTTTGTGGTTGTCATTTTTTATGATGAGAATGTTAGCCACCCAATGTTGGAGCAATGGAAGAACATATGGAATAAAGGTTTGAAATTTACTTTGAATTATAACTTAATAGAGATTTTTTATAAAATGATGTATTGTTGGTATTTTACTCTGAATACATTGTCTAAAATGTATAATGGAGTAACAATTTTGGGGGGAAATGTTGGTGAAGGAACTTTTTATCATCTTTAGTGGACTTGTGAAAAATTCTGGGACCAAATATGTACTAATATTCAAAAGATCCTTAAAGAGGACTTACAAAAAAAACCCCAGAACTGTTTCTCTTGGGCATGATGGAGAAGCAGCTCAGGAAACAACATGAGACTTTGCTTTTATATATGATCACAGCAGCAAAAATTTTATATGCACAAAGATGGAAAGTTCCACAAATACCTTCAGTGGAGGACTGGATTATTAAACTGATGGAGCTGGCCCAGATGGCCAAGTTAACAGCGTTGATAAGAGAAAATACTGTTTCTGGATTTGTTTCTACATGGCAACCACTTTTAGACTACTTGCTTGTGTCAGAAAAAAATGTAGTTTTGATTCTGGGTTTTAATGATTAAATGGCTTGATTTGATAGAAATAACGTTACTGAGGTTTAACTAATGGAAAGAGATTATACTTGTAAATGTATTCATATCTGTATTGGAGAAGGTCAGAAGTCACTTTCTGTTTCTTCTCTCTCTGTGTTCTGCACTTTTATAGTTCTTTATAGTTTTTCTTTTTTTTTCTTTAGATCTGTACTCTATCTGTTCTATATTCTGTATTTTGTATTTTAATTATATTTGGAAAATTAGTAAAATTCTTACTTAAAAAAAGAGAGAATATTA
This sequence comes from Candoia aspera, assembly GCF_035149785.1. Classification (NCBI taxonomy): domain Eukaryota; kingdom Metazoa; phylum Chordata; class Lepidosauria; order Squamata; family Candoiidae; genus Candoia; species Candoia aspera. The sequence continues at coordinate 20,922,948 of NC_086163.1, read as the reverse complement.
GCCACCCAGAGCTTTTGGGATTCATTCATTCCATGCATTTATATCTAACTATCTATCTATATTACCTTCCTCCCCAAAACAGAGAGATATGTATTTATGTACAGTATGTATGTCAGGCCCAGCCCAAGAGTGACCAAGAATCAGTCCAGCCAAACTCTAGTTCTTTATTTGCTCACACCGTATAGACAGAATCTTGCCAGACTAAAGCTACTCTACCTGAGCTAAGGGGAAATAATCTGGGAAAGCTCTAGGCCAAGGCTATTCTGAACCTCTTCATTTTCCCACAACTGCCCCCTGGACTATGTTTCCTCTTAACTTGTCCCCCTTCTTGGAATGTGCTCCCTCCTTCCTGAGAACTAGCAGTATTACTGAAATCTACCACATCACTTCCCACTTCAGAGACACTTTGCATAACAATGTCTATGTGCATACATAGGGGAGGAAGGTAAGATAGATAGATATAGATATAGATATAGATTTCTGTTTGTGTATAAAATATCCCCCCACCAAAAAACCCAGACAGAATACTAATTATACTTACTGACTTCCAAGTGTTATATAAGGCAGGACTTTTAGCTAGAAGAGAGAACAGACCCAAGAGAAAGGGGGGGAAAGTCAAACTCGTTTCAGAATTAGGATTGAGTGTTTAGATGAAAAGGTTTTTGAGAAATACAGCATTGCTCCCCACTTCTGCATCTTTTCTGTAGCAGGAGTCAAGTAGCTGACCCATTTCTGCTTCTTGTTTCAGGATGCTTTTCTCTTTAATCATAGGTCAAGGAGAGGAAATCAGTTCTGAGGATCTATGTTTATGGGCGTTCTTTGCCTATGCAAATGAAGACTTCCTCTGTTTGCTGTGGGACTTTTGTCCCTTTGGGGATACTTACACAGCAAATGTATTGCCAGTCCTGTTTTTGCACCAATATTGATCCTACCTCACTAGTAATGAACTGTAACAGCTACTCTATTACTCCTGGCCACCTGATTGGCTGAGGATAATATGAAATTAGCTGGCATGCATTGGGCCTGTCAGTATTGATTCTACTATCCAGATTTCTTGTTACAAAAGAATAGAGCTGTCTGTGCCATAATTGAACAAGTTAACTCCTTGTCTCATAAAACGTAAGCCCATATTGATTGTGTACTGTAGTATGCAGGAGGAGGAAAGTTGTAATGGTATTTAATTGCTCATGGGCTGGGAGAGTCCTTCCTCACCTCTTCCCCTCCCTCCCTACCTGTCATCTTCTTTGACAGCCATGTGACAGCTGCGGTAAAAATTCTCCAGACTCCCTTGCAAAGCTGCTGGGTTGCATGGAATTAGTGGGGTCACTGGAATTGGACTGGGGAGCAAAGGTCCAAGGCCTCAGATCCCCCTGAGGTTTCAGATGACCTCCCAAAGAGCAGCAGTTGATGAGATTGTTACAGGCTTGCCCCCATGTCAGCTTCTGGGCTAGTGTGAGTACGCTGTGACCCATTATTGCTGGTGCAGTACAGTACAGAGTACAGTATTCTTTCTACAGGTTGGATAAGGACAGGGTATCAATTATACATGATTATTTATTTCTTTTACATAAATAGATGATTGGACTGGGGAGATAGATGATAGATAGATAGATGGATGGATGGATGGATGGATAGATAGATAGATGGAGATAGATAGGTAGGTAGGTAGGTAGGTAGGTAGATAGATAGATAGATGAGAGAGAGAGAGAGAGAGAGACCATTTCTACCACAAATGATTGAAGAAGCATCTAAACCTAGTAAAAGAAAAGCATAGGCTTATTCCCAGATAAACATCCTTCACAACAGTGCATTGTATTTCATTCTCATAGGCAGGATGGCATCAGGATGTAAGTGACCTTAAAAGGTGAAACAACATGTGCAGCCTATTTTCTTCTTAAACACAGTTGGCAAGCTGCCCTTTGCTTTAATGCTTGTATGAGAAATCTAATAGTGGCTGCACACCATGGAATTGGAGGCTGAGTGATCAAAAGAATACATACGATCATATGAAAGTGGGGGGGGGGTTCTAAAAAAAAGAAAAGCAGTCCCCCTCTCCCATTTTTGAATGCAGTTAAGGGCTCAGAAATGGCCAAAGTATTAAAAATGATTTTTCTCATTGTTAAATGCATAGAATAAGATGGAGCATCATAGTGCAAGATATCCACAACATTTCTGGTAATTGGGGTCTCCTGTCCCATCTCTTTCTTCTGACTGAGCATATCTGGTCCACCCCTTCATGCTTAATGCAAACAGGATATCGGATTGTTTGTTTCTTTTGATTAATAAGAATGTTTTAAAATTCACATTCTTCATAAATGTAGTAGAAAACATGTGAAACTTAGCAAAATGGAAGAGTGCTAGCCTGGAATTGCAGTAAAGTTGAATTAGGAGCTGTCTTTCTGTCTTTCTCCCTTCTTTTTCTTTTGATAGGTCCTTATCTTTAATAACTCCTGGAGTAGATATACATGTTTAGGTCAACAGGTTCAGATGGCTAAGAATGTTGTACTTAGGCTAACTACACCCTAAAGCTGTAGAGTGTCTGAAAGAATTGAGAGTACAAATTTCTGGTGGAGTTAGAAGCTGACTGATACATCTCTTTCTTGGTTGGGAAAAAAAAACAGCCTCTCTTGATGGTCTCTGTTAAACATACCCAATTCTATTCAAGAGCAAGGAATATGTTTTATTCATACACGTCTGTAGGACAAGAAGGTTGGGGGAGGGGAGAGAAATGAGAAAGAAGAACCAGGAGAATATGAAATACCTGAATCTTTAAAACAGTACATATGAATGATTTGGCACCATTGGAATTCTAGGTCCTGAGCTGTTAGCTATCAAAAAGTTGGCCTCAATTTCTCACAAACATCATAGTGGAATTCTTTCTTACTTAGAACTGATGTCATTTCCAGGTCTAAAATAATCTACATTCTCCCCTGAGGCCTAGTTTGGTGTAGTGGTTAATGTGCCAGGCTAGAAACCAGGAGACTGTGAGTTCTAGTTCTGCCTTAGGTATAAAACCAGCTGGGTGACCTTGGGCCAGTCACTCTCACTCAGCCCTAGGAAGAAGACAACAGCAAGCCACTTCTTAAAATCTTGTCAAGAAAACTGCAAGGACTTGTCCCAAGAGTTACCAGGAGTCAACCCTGACCCAAGGGCGCAAAACAACAGCAACAACAACAAGATATTCCCCTTGGCTATTCTTCCTTCCTGAATTACCCAATTTGTTCTGCTACTTCTTCTCTTCTACTGCCCGCTGGTCCTCTTTTCCATGCCTGCTTACCAAACAGTGGTTGGAGACAAATCCTTCCCCTGTCCCCAAAGACTTAAGCTATATATCTATGTTTCTGACCAGAATGGATCTGGGCGCAAGAAAGACCCTTAAGCATCCTGGGAAAATTGAGATGGCAGACACAGCTAGAATCTTGGCAGGCACTCCTTTATGTAACACATCAGCTGAACTAAATACTGACAATCAAAGGACACACTGTGTGGCACTTTGAATCTGTAGTAGGTTGCAGCTGTCCATCTTGGTTGTGCACACCACGCCCATTTCTGATATTTGCCTCATGTTCCTGGAAAGTTGAGGACCAAGGTAGATTATGAACTGCCATGTTTCTAACCAACCTACTATTCTTGATAGTTTTTCTGGGTTGAAGTACAATATATCCCATGTGAAACTTCTTAAAAGATGGAATTAGTTTATCTTTAAAATACCTTCAAACATCACTTGTAGAACATTAGAACTGGGTTTAGTGATGAACAGCATTCACCTGTTTCGATCTGGAACAAGCTGTGTCTGAGCACTTCAGAGCTTTCTTTGAAAAAAAGCTCTTCCAAACACTCAGAGATGAAGACTCCAGTGTTTTGGAATTGTTAACTAGCACCCCTCCTCCAAATTTGTTTTAAAAGTAAGAGGGAAACAAGCCAAGTAACCTGGAAAACTATCAGCTGCAGATTGTCAGAACTGTGACTGTCTTTACAATATGTAATACAGCTAAATATTTAGACTTTTTAACTGTGGTATTCTTCAGTGTACCCTCCCCCCCCCCACACATAAAGTATTAAAAGGGAAACTATCCCCAATTATTTTAAAACTGGGTTATTGTACCTTCTCTACTAAAATCCAAACTGCTTAATTTTAAAGGGGAATTTAAACTAACTTTTATCTTGGCAGATTTTACAATATGTGACATAGCTTTGTAGGTGTTTTTTTTTTTTTTTTTAATTGTATTTCCCTTCATGCCGTATTTTCCCAAGTTCTCAGTCTTTCAATTTGGGGGCGTATGTTGCTATCAAGAGGCAAGGTAAAATTCTGCCTATTGTGGTAGGCAATTGTCTGTCTAATAACCTTGCCTGTAAGCAGATGAGTATTTATTTCAGTCAGTTACCCTTTATAATTACTATATTGAACCTAGTTGTCTATAAAATGGATAGTTTGCTTATACAGTTTACCCAAATAGTTCATTAGGGGTTAAACAAAATGAAATCCCATTTGTGGGGTGTATAATAAATTGTTTCATCTGTGAATTTAGCTGTTCTCCCTAATGCAGACATGGATGTTACAGTGGTTCTCCCTTGATAGGGTTATGGGTTAATGAAATGCTTTTTCTGTTGCTTATTTTCTTCTCTTCTGTGTTGAGTGATAAGTAGCTAACCAACGAAGCTTGTAATTGCAATCTTACAGAAACCGGCCCGATCTGTATATAAATCTCACCATCCAATTACAAGATGTAATAATTTTGCACTCAAGCTGGTAATGAGGTCTAATACTCGCGCACGTGATAATCCCCTCTGGATGCTGGCTTGATCAGATGTTGGCTTTGTAATTAGACGGGCAGAAAATCATTATTTCATGTTCAGGAAAAAAATTAGGTTGGTGGGAAGTTAATTTTCTCTCCGCTCTCTGAAGCGTAGACAAGAATTTAATGATTTAATCATGATTGTTAGCTCTTTTGCAATCAATTTGTAATGATTGTGTAGAAACTCTCTTCAAGAGAAGCTACATCAGGGAGGAGCTAACAAACAGCTGACTTGGAGGGCTGATTATAAACAGTATTGCATTCCTCCCAAGCCCATTAAAATGATATTTGTGATGATAATGCCATGCTTTATTTCAGCCAAGAAAGCTGAAGAGAAGACCTGCGCCATAATTTATTAGATTTCCCCCCCACACACACACCTTTTTTTGGTCTTACTTCGTTTAACCAAACTAGGTGATTATCTCAAAAAGTTAGAACATTCTATGGTGTGATATTAAAGAGTTTGAAATTCATCTCAATGACATCCTTACATCAAGGATCTTCACTGTGCCCTGTCCCCCAAATCACAAACATTCTTTCTTGCAGGTTGAGACAGTCAGATCAGATGTCTACTAATATTCTTGGGAATGCTCTAAATTGAAAATAGGGATTGAAAAGACTGCAGAAGGCATTATATATTTGTGCAAGCATTTGTCTAGTCCTCCGATGCCCCTTCTTTAGGTTAGCCTTGCCTGTTTTTGTTGCTATTGTTTCAAATGTCACTCACTATTGTTTCTGCAGCAGTTTTCACACTGACATGTTTGTCCCCATTTGACTGGCACACGGTTGGAACAAAGAGACATCTTTGAGCATGCTTCTTTTCTATTTTGGTTGCACTGAAGCAGGGGTTACCTAGTCTTAAACTGTTTAAACATCTGGTCAGTCATATATGCATTTCCATCAGGATATATTGAAGTTATTATAGTCTCTGGCAAGTTTAACACATTATCCAGATAAAAATATTGCAATGATACATTCACGGTACTTTAAAAAATATATATTATTTTGGTTTTTTTCATGGCTCACAGATGGGTGGCTGTATAAGTCTTTTAAATAAATAAATAAATAACATCTTTGCATATTTCTTATTTCCTCCTTTGCTGATTAAGATTAGCCTTCTAGCTGGCCCATTCTGGCAGTGTCCCACTGCCTCTAAAACCTTGTTTCATGCCTATTTAATGTCTCAGAAGTGCTTTCAAGTGGCCTTTGATAAATCATTGTAAGTGTTATCCGAGCCACTCAATTGCTATACCTGCTCAAGAGGCTTTTTCTCTGTTCCCAAGGCAGCCATTCCCTTTCCCCTTATTTTACCAGTGACAGTAATTTACTCCACTTGAGTTAGCTAGTGTATTCTACATTTACTTGCATGTTAGGAGCAATGTTACTCAACTTACCCTCCAGACAGAAAAAGGTTTTGGAGATAAACATGCAAATACAAAGTCACAAAGACCCGCTTTAAAAAAAGGGATGAAGGTTTACATTTGAAGTCAATATAGAAACAGGAGGAGGAGGAGGAGGAGGAGGAAAGAAGAAGAAGAAGAAGAAGAAGAAGAAGGAGGAGGAGGAGGAGGAGGAGGAGGAGGAGGAGGAGGAGGAGGAGGAGGAGGAGAGGATTATTTTAGAATTATCCCAATCATTCAATATATGCAAAAGAAATGATGTGGCATAAACTAGCATTACTCCCATGAGGATTTGTGGCATGCTCATTTGCTCTCTGTGTTTCCTGCCAGTTTAGCTTCCCCAGTGCAGAGTTAAATAAAATATTACCCCATCAGGTCAAGAAAATAATTAGTCCTGTAATATTGCCTTCTTCCTCAGCAATCAAACTTGACTCATATGTATTATGCATGCTTGGTACCTTATACCTCAGGAAATGTGGGCAGGGAAGGGGAGGGAGAGAAAGGAGAAGAAAAGGGAAGATGCATTTAGACTCAGTGGCTGGATAACTGTAGCCTAACCCCAAGTCCAAGAGAAAGGACTTGTCAGTCAATCTAGTTTTCTAGAAATCTGAGCTCTTATTTCATCAGACCAATGACAGTGAAGAAGTGAAAGGGTTTGGTGACCACATGGACCAAAATTAAAACAAAAAGAGAAGCATGGAATAAGCAGATATACGCTGCTTTTGTTGATCTGTCATTCCCCAACTTGGTATTTGATAATAGATATATTGAATTAAATCTCCTAGAATTCTATCCAGTCAAGATTGATCTATATCTGTCTGTCTAGAGCAGACAGACATAGATTGATCTTGAGTGGATAGAATTCTAGGAGATTTAGGGTTTCTCCACCAGGGTTTCATGGCACCCTCAGGTTCTGCAAGGGGTCACTAGGGGTTCCCTGAGAGATCACGATTTATTTAAAAGATTATTTCAAATTTGGGCAACTTCACATTAAAGAGGTAAGTTTCATTCTTTGTTTTTAATTTAAGAACACTGTTCATGCATCTATACATGCCTACCCATGAAACGAATATAATACTTTTGTAACTGCTGGCCTCTATTTGAGCCTGAATGTGCAGGGGTTCCCTGAGGCCTGAAAAATATTTCAAGAGTTCTTCCAGGGTCAAAAGGTTGAGAAAGGCTGGTTTGGAGGAAAGAAGAAAGAAAAGACATACAGGAAGTCAAAGTTCTACTGGTTGGTTATTTGGAGCTTGAAATGATGGTTGTGATTTTCCCAAGTAATGCTGTTTCATAGATTTCATAACGCTGCCATTCAAATGCTGCTGGGCCCTTGTTGATATCATGATGTTACACAGTTAATCAAATTTAGTTGAATGATGATGAGACTGAAAGCAAAATGAAGGGCAACTAATGAAAGAAAGTGGGAAAATGAAGCTAGCTAATGAAAGAAAAGTGGGAGACAGAAAGGCCCAAGGAAACAATGTGAGCATTTCCTAAGACTACAGTGGAATGAAAGGTCTCACAAAACAGCCAAAGATATCACTGAACATTTCACATATTCTATTTTCCAGATTAAAACTGTAGTTCATCCCATCAGCTTGGAGAGGAATCTACCTGACTGCCTTTGATAATGCTCAATATTAGTGGATCAGATCACATGGCCGTATGGAAACGTGCTTCCTAGGCAAACCAGAACAGGCAAATGGTCTCACCATCCTTGATAGATACAGTTGTTTCCAGAGGTCAGTAAGCACATCCATGAAAGGGCAGTGAGAATGGAAGTGACCACCAATCCCTTTTTACTTGTGACATGAGACTGGTTCAGGGCCTTCCGTTACATTATGCTAGCAAGCCACAGAAAGAACATGAATGCTCTGGCACTGTGGATGAAAAAGAAGAGGAAGAAGGAGAAGGAGAAGGAGAAGGAGAAGAGGGTTTCTGCATTTTTTATGACACATAACATTCCCAGAGTTAATAATGGAACAGGCTACTTTTTCATTGCTTAGAAATCAAGTATCTAAAGACCTCTCAGCTTTGATGTTTCTGAGACAAAACAACATATATTTGAACATGGATAAAAGCTGTTCTTTTAACAGAAGATCCTCCAAGTCATTTTGGACAGAATTCAAGAGCAGCCTTTTGGAAAAGATTTTTTTAAAAAAAGCCAGAGAGAAGAAGGAAGGAAGGAAGGAAGAAATGCCTCAATGAAAAGGAGAAAGTTTTTCCAAATTTTCAGATTTCTTACCTGGGCATTTTATTTTTTCCCAATTTAGCATTCAAATCAGATGGTATTTCTAGGTGGCTTTTCAGGAAGGATGACAGAATCTCCAACCCATTGTTTTATTTGGCTCTGGAGAGTTTTGAAGCTGTGTATTCCCCTTCAAAAATAAACACTGGGGGAAAGATGGAAAAAAACCTACCAAGTCAGTCAGAGTGGACTGATTCTCAACCCACTTTCTGCATGACATATTCACAGCCAACACAGAAACTCTCACTTCTAAGCAACAGTGTATATTTGAGCTTTTTCTTCCTTCCTTTGTCTCTTCTTCCCTCCCCCTGTGTATCACAAAGCATTTCTGATGCGGTTGCTAAAGTTCAGAAGAAAAATTCCTTGAATCCTCTGTACTGCATCTCACTTTTAGCTATGGTTTCCCTTTGATGTTTTAGAAGCAGGTAATTTGGAAATGGACTGTTAGCCTGGGAGCCCCCAAAACTTCTTTTGAACGCTCTGATTATGGGCAGTAGAGGAAGGAACTTCAGGGACCGGAGGCCTCACATTCTGTTTGTACTTCCAGGTAGATTACAACCAGGTAAAAAGACAAAATGGTCATCAACTAAAGGTAATCCTCCATCCCCACCCCAACCCTATCTAGGAGGTCCTTTATTTTAAGAGCAGAATTCATTAATACTAATTAACTAATCTAGAGAGCCAGTCTGGTGTAGTGGTTAGGCTAGAAACTGGGAGACTGTGAGTTCGAGTCCTACTTTAGGCATGAAGCCAGCTGGGTGGCCTTGGGCCAGTCACTCTCCCTCAGCCCTAGGAAGGAAGCAATGGCATTCTACTTCTGACCATTTTGCCAAGAGAATTGCAGGGATTTGCCTAGGCAGTCTCCAAGAATCAGACATGATTGAATGGATTTTTTTTAAAAGAATAATCTACTTGGAGAAGTCCATATGAAAGGGAGATAAACAAGATGCTCTGAATCTGCTCTGGGGTTGACAGGTTGTACTCCATTGGCAAGGGCAAGCTAGTAGCCTTGATTGATTAATGTGATGAATTTCTAAGAAGTAAACACTAAATCCCAACCTTGGCCTCTAATACCAGCCCCGAGGAAAAGCGCCCTTGCAGCACCCTTATTCCAAGATGAAGGCCAAACACCCACCTCCTGTTGGGCCTAAGTGGTCATGTGAATTTGCCTTGAACATGTCAAACTTATTTCTGTGACAATGACCAAACAAATGAGCCAAGCTTTATAAAAGGAACAACAAGCAGCGGTGGGAAATTAATTCATAAGATGGCATGGCTGTTGTTAGTTTTACAGTCGGAGTGGAAGATTTAGGTATTGCTATTGTCTGTTTGTTTCTTTTCTTTTGTTTAAGACTTTGGGACATAATAAGAAATCTGGGGTGTTATCCTCTAAGCGAAAATGCCTTGGGAACTGCAGTTTTAAAAAATAAGCAACGATGAAATCAATTCGGCTTTTGAGCAAAAAGGAAAAAAAATGTCTAAGTTGGAGTTGAGCTTATGAAAATGTATATGCTGTTATCAAGGGGTTGGACTGAAAATCTATTTCCTACAGTGGGGTGGACTTCAGGGACCAGCATTAATGACCTCTTTTCTCTTAACTTGTTCACTTTGTGGCTTCCTTGTGTTGGGGAGGAAATAGCTGAGAATTCCATGGAGTAACGTGACAAGGTCTCCATGAAATCAACGATGTTTGGAAATGTTTTTATAAAAAGAAGGAGAAACAAACTCTGCTTTCTCATTGAAACAAGTCTGGTTGAGGGAGTTGCCTATGTATGCTGTTCATTTATAAATAACGGAGGTTGCCTGCATACCTTGTGACCCGCGACCAAGCCAAATACAGACAAACCGTCTATGCATTGGACTTCTAACCAAGTTAAATTGGCCCACTTCTTGGGAAAAAGGGCCTGGTTAAAACCGCGGAAACTCACCTGCAGTCTGTATCACACCGGTGTGCCGCATGGCCATTACTGCAGAGCTCCACGATTGCATTATCAAAAAGTTTGGTTCATCTCACACCTCTGCTGAAATCCTATCTCCAGCTTCCCAAATGTTTTCTTTCCCTCCTCTCCTCAAGAACGAGGCTTCTGATTTCCTCTCTCAATCTCAAAAGGGTTTTAGAATGTCTTTTCATCAAACAAAGGTCAACATTTTTTAGCTTTATTTATTGCAAAGTGATAAACGTCGTTAATATCCCCCCTGCCGCAGCCACCAATTTCTTTCCACCATTCTTCCTTCAACTTCTCTGATTGCCACCTTCTCTCAGGGAAGTGTGTGTGTGGGTGTATGCATAAAACATGGAATTATTCATGCATATTTGTATACGTGCGTACTTTGGTTAACTTATAATTGATGCGCAAGACCCCCAACCCTTATACAGAAGAATATCACCAAAATGTTATTCTCCTTTGAAGAGAGAGAGAGAGAGAAAAGTCTTATTAAATGGAATAAGAGTGACCCCCCCCCCCAAAATGCAGATGACATTATCAGCAAAGGATGACTTACTCATTAAACTTGTCACCTGATAAACCTGTATCTACAGATGTAACTTGTAAGCCCAATTTCTGCTGTTAGAATAGCCAGAAGGTCCTTTTGCTGAAATATAGAAAACTATCATCAATTCTATATGCCTAAATTATGTCACATTATTGACACACTGCAATTATATTACAATCTCTGCTGTAATTGCACAACCTTATTTGCTCCATTTATGATCACCAGGGTTCAGTTTGAGGATTTATAGAAGTGTTTTAAATATTAACCTCTTCCACTGCCTTGCTTAAGCTGATCCAATGACTAAATCGATGGCTGAAGGAATGCCAATGGGACTGGAATCAATAGGCATGTAAAATTTATCATCTGTTTTCATTGGGCAAGATTAGATTGTGCAATTTTTTTTTCCTTTCTTTTTTCTTTTTTGCCTTCTGGGGCTCGAAGTTCCCTTTTGGATTGAAATATGCATTCTAATATTATGGTCTGTCTGCATGATATTAAAATTTCAGGAGCTGTAAACTGAATATGTTCAAGTTTCCATATTGGGAAATACTCATACAAAGTGTGAGCCTGATTTTTCTCTTCTTAATCCAGTAGTAACTTTATCAGAGGGACATGATTACACATAAAAATGGGTTTTGTGTTAAGTTGGAATCAGACCTCCAAACCTATGCTTAATTATTGCAAAATTCAAATTTGTGGATTTGTGGTTCCTCCATTCAGCGCAATGATGCCTGTTCAGAAGAATTAGTCTGATCAATCAGGACTCTGTCCAAGATTCTGGTCCATATCTGTCATTCTGCACAACTCTTTGGAGACTTTTGAAAACTGAATGTATATTGACGTATGGGAGTACAATATTAGAAGACTCTTGAGGAATCTGTAACTTCAAGTCCAAGTCCAAGTGCCATGTCGATGCCATGTTCAGCTTCCATCTGCCTTTCTCTTGGGCCCTGGGCTTCCCACATAGCACTGGTGGCAGCTGGAAAACTGACATCTTCATGTTCCTTCAAGGCCCTCACACATTTTTAAAGCAAGCGGTTTGTATCTGACCATGTTGCCATAACTTTCTCCTGTCATCACCAGAAAGATTATGCCAGCAGGGCATGTATAGATGGTACCTTCCTTTTCTTTTTCATGAGTTTTCATGAGTTCATTAGGCTGTGGAGCATTCTACTGGCTCATCACTGTTTCTGGTTTCGTTTATATCAGGAATTTCTCAAATATATTTATTTTACCAATGTACTGGCATTCTACCAGCAAATGATGCAGCTATACTGTGCCAAATTATTACTCCATCTAGACCAGTGTTGCTTATTCTGATTGGGAACTTGCATAAGAAAGGAAATACAGTATATATTCTTTTTGTAGGTAGCAAATGCTGCATGAAGAAGCAAGGTTATCTATCATCTGTCTAACATCTATCTATCTATCTATCTATCTATCTATCTATCTATCTATCTATCTATCTATCTTTTATCTATCTATCATCTACAGTATCTATCTTCTATCATCTATCTGTCTGTCTGTCTGTCTGTCTGTCTGTCTCATGATGGCTTGGAGAGTTCAGGTGAATTTCCTTTTATGTATTAAAAGCACAAGAGCCATGTCAAAACAAAATAAAATTCTCCTGCATTTTTCTCTTACCACATTCATTCAGTTTGATGGAAGAAAATTTGTGTTCAAAAGAGGAGAGAATTTTGATGAAATGCTCATACAGTAGGTACAATGTGGGCCCATGCTGGGAATTATAAGAGAGCCTCCTGTCTTTAATTGGGTCGTCATCTCACCTATGCTCTGCAGGTTCCCTGGCTTCTCATTTGTTGTTTATTTGTTTAGTTGCTTCCGACTCTTCGTGACTTCATGGACCAGCCCACGCCAGAGCTTCCTGTCGGTTGTCAATACCCCCAGCTCCCCCAGGGACAAATCCATCACCTCTAGAATATCATCCATCCACCTTGCCCTTGGCCGGCCCCTCTTCCTTTTGCCCTCCACTCTCCCTAGCATCAGCATCTTCTCCAGGGTGTCCTGTCTTCTCATTATGTGGCCAAAGTATTTCAGTTTTGCCTTTAATATCGTTCCCTCAAGTGAGCAGTCTGGCTTTATTTCCTGGAGGATGGACTGGTTTGATCTTCTTGCAGTCCAAGGCACTCTCAGAATTTTCCTCCAACACCACAGTTCAAAAGCATCGATCTTCCTTCTCTCAGCCTTCCTTATGGTCCAGCTCTCGCAGCCATATGTTACTACAGGGAACACCATTGCTTTAACTATGCGGACCTTTGTTGTCAGTGTGATGTCTCTGCTCTTAACTATTTTATCGAGATTTGTCATTGCTCTTCTCCCAAGGATTAAGCGTCTTCTGATTTCCTGACTGCAGTCAGCATCTGCAGTAATCTTTGCACCTAGAAATACAAAGTCTTTCACTGCCTCTGTGTTTTCTCCCTCTATTTGCCAGTTATCAATCCAGCTGGTTGCCATAATCTTGTTTTTTTTTTGAGGTTTAGCTGCAAGCCAGCTTTTGCACTTTCTTCTTTCACCTTCATCATAAGGCTCCTCAGTTCCTCTTCGCTTTCAGCCATCAAAGTGGTATCATCTGCATATCTGAGATTGTTAATGTTTCTTCCAGAGATTTTCAATCCAGCCTTGGATTCCTCAAGCCCAGCATGTCGCATGATGTGTTCTGCGTACAAGTTGAATAGGTAGGGTGAGAGTATACAGCCCTGCCGTACTCCTTTCCCAATCTTAAACCAGTCCGTTGTTCCATGGTCTGTTCTTACTGTTGCTACTTGGTCGTTATACAGATTCTTCAGGAGGCAGACAAGATGACTTGGTATCCCCATACCACTAAGAACTTGCCACAGTTTGTTATGGTCCACACAGTCAAAGGCTTTAGAATAGTCAATAAAACAGAAATAGATATTTTTCTGAAACTCCCTGGCTTTTTCCATTATCCAGCGGATATTGGCAATTTGGTCCCTAGTTCCTCTGCCTTTTCTAAACCCAGCTTGTACATCTGGCAATTCTCACTCCATGAGTTGCTGAAGTCTACCTTGCAGGATCTTGAGCATTACCTTACTGGCATGTGAAATGATTGCCACTGTTCGATAGTTTGAACATTCTTTAGTGTTTCCCTTTTTTGGTATGGGGATATAAGTTGATTTTTTCCAATCTGATGGCCATTCTTGTGTTTTCCAAATTTGCTGGCATATAGCATGCATTACCTTGACAGCATCATCTTGCAAGATTTTGAACAGTTCAGCTGGGATGCCATCGTCTCCTGCTGCCTTGTTATTAGCAATGCTTCTTAAGGCCCACTCAACCTCACTCTTCAGGATGTCTGGTTATAGCTCACTGACCACACCATCCAAGCTATCCCCGATATTGTTATCCTTCCTATACAGGTCTTCCGTATATTCTTGCCACCTTTTCTTGATCTCTTCCTCTTCTGTCAGGTCCTTGCCATCTTTGTTTTTGATCATACCCATTTTGGCCTGGAATTTACCTCCGATGTTTCTAATTTTCTGGAAGAGGTCTTTTGTCCTTCCTATTCTATTGTCTTCTTCCACTTCCACACATTGCTTGTTTAAAAATAATTCCTTATCTCTTCTGGCTAACCTCTGGAATTTTGCATTTAATTCGGCATATCTCCTCCTATCACTGTTGCCTTTTGCTTTCCTTCTTTCTTGGGCTACTTCTAGTGTCTCGGCAGACAGCCATTTTGCCTTCTTGGTTTTCTCTTTCTTTGGGATGTATTTTGTTGCCGCCTCTTGAACAATGTTGCGGACTTCTGTCCATAGTTCTTCTGGGACCCTATCTACTAAGTCCAGTCCCTTAAATCTGTTCTTCACCTCCACTGCATATTCCTTAGGAATATTAGTGAGCTCTTATCTAGCTGATCTGTGGGTCTTCCCTAATCTCTTTAGTCTGATCCTAAATTGTGCAAGAAGAAGTTCGTGATCGGAACTACAGTCAGCTCCAGGTCTTGTTTTTACCGACTGTATAGATGTCCGCCACCTTTGGCTGCAAAGGATGTAGTCAATCTGGTTTCGGTGTTGTCCATCTGGGGAAGTCCATGTATAAAGCCGTCTCTTAGGTTGCTGGAAGAGAGTGTTTGTTATGCACATTGAGTTGTCTTGGCAAAATTCTATCAGCCTATGTCCTGCTTCATTTTGTTCACCCAGGCTTACCTGTAATTCCAGGTGTCATTTGACTGCCCACCTTAGCATTCCAGTCTCCCGTGATGAAAATAACATCTCTCTTAGGTGTGTTGTCCAGTAGGTGCTGCAGATCCTCATAGAACTGCTCTACTTCAGCTTCTTCAGCATCTGTGGTTGGGGCGTATATTTGGATCACTGTGATGTTAGATGGCTTGCCCTGAATTCGAATTGAGATCATTCTATTGTTTTTTGGATTGTATCCAAGCACTGCTTTAGCCACTTTACTATTAATTATGAAGGCTACTCCATTTCTTCTGTGGTCCTCTTGTCCACAGTAGTAGATCTGGTGGTCATTTGATGTGAAGTGGCCCATTCCAGTCCATTTCAGTTCACTTGACGCCCAAAATGTCTATCTTTAATCTTGACATCTCACCAATAACCACATCCAATTTGCCCTGGCTCATAGATCTTACATTCCAGGTTCCAATGGCGTGTTGATCCTTAGAACATCGGATTCGCCGTTCACCACCAGCACCGTTGGCCGCTAGCCGTCCTTTCGGCTTTGAGCTAGCTGCGTCATCACGTCTGGGGCTAGTTGAACTCATCCTCTGTTTCTCCCCAGTAGCATTTTGACCATCTTCTGACCTGGGGGTCTCATCTTCCGATGGTATACCGACATATCTCTGGTTGTACTGATCCATTTAGTTTTCACGGCAAGAATACTGGGGTGGGTTGCCATTACCTTCCCCAGGGATCGCATTTAGTCTGACCTCTCTGTCATGACCTTCCCGTCTTGGGTGGCCCTTCATGGTTTAGCTCATGGCATCATTGAGGTGCTCCAGCTCCAGCACCACGACAAGGTAACGATCCTTTGCTGAAGTGGCTTCTCATACTTCATTTAAATCACAAGGGCAGACAATAAGAGGCAACTTCTCCCAGGGGACCTCTTGCATCAAGATGGTGGCCAGAGCTGCTTCTGAGTAATGGAGAGATATGCAACAGGAAAAAAGAAAACAAAACAAAATCACCAGCACCAGCAATAGAAGCCTCTGCCTGATTGCTATAAAAATAAGTTCAAAAATACCCCTAAGAGAAATACTTTAAAAATTCCCAAGATCCTGGTAAGTCAGCCTGGAAACAGAAACCATTTTAGCAGGACAAGAAAACGAGGAGAACCTCTGAGGTGGGTGATGTACTGAAAACAACAGATGGATCACCAAACAATGCATTTGGTGAGCAAGGAAGGATTGCATATAGCGCAGCCGTGAGTTTGTGGAGGGATCTTGTCTGGATGGAGAAAGGCAGCACAGGCACAGGCAGAGGGAATATGGGGATCGAGAACCAGGGTGTGCACATCTGGAAGACTGCAGAAGTTTTTCATCTGACTAGAAAAATATGAGCCATTCAATAGGAGGAGAAGGATGATTTAATACCCAACCTATGCTGGAACTACAGCATATCTTATCTGCTGATTTGGTTTCCGAAGTAGTACACTTTAGCTCCAGCTAGGTTTATGGATGCCTACCAGATCCATTTTCCATCAACAAAGAGATCCATCCCATTAAGTTTGAAAAGAATTTTGACATCTATAGCTGGATTTTAGAGCCCCCCACCCCAAAGACTGGGGAAGCCAACAATTATTTTCTTGATTCTTCTCACTTGTATGGAAGAGACAGGGAAACTTCACTATCATCTAACGTTGCTTCTCCACCTTAGTGCTACAAACCTTTGACATTTTGTGTACCTGCAGACAGCACCCCTCTCCCAACAAATACACCATCTACGACTGTGACCTGGTGCAGATACGACATTTTTAACCACTGCTATTTCCTGACATTTTAACTTTCCTCATAATGAAGAAACATTGGGCTGCAAGAACTTACAATGCTGTCTGCTAAACTTCAGATGGCCCAAGTAGATTTTGGACTTTTTCCTCTCTTTCACAATCCTACTGTTTCCAGTTCTGAAATTCCTTTTCCTTACTGTCCTACCTTTTGGATTGTTAAGGATCATCGGAACAGACAGCAATGATATAGCTCTTTTGTGGTGCAAGTGGCTTTAATCCAGTTTCATCTTACTTGAAAAGCTGGCCCTTGCTTGCAAACTGTCTGGCCAGTAATGCAGATTGCTTTGCTGACCTTCCTCTGCATCCCTCCTGTCACACAGTAGCAGCATTTTAACAGAAAGATTACAGTAAATTTGTTCTCTGGTAAACTTACACCGAGTGAAAGAAGCAGAAGGCACTTCCCCAAAGCCATAATGACTGTGTGTCTCTCCAGGGCGGCTCACGTATCACTGGAAATGACAAAGTGGTTTTGAAGCTTGCAAGAACATCAAAAGGGTTTCTGTTTGTTCAAGGTCTCCAACATATGGGAGTGGGTGCACAGGGAGCCTTTATGAAAGTTATGGTTGTTTGCCAACTGGAATGGGTGAAACCAAAATTGGATCAAGATGCAGATGGAAAGGCAGAATGTTGTATGAAATGAAAGATTAAATTGGATTGCTGTGATTCAGCTTTTTCCCCCCTCAAAAAAAAAAAAAAAACAACACTGGGCAGGGAAGGGTAAAAAAAAAACCAACAATAAAAAAGAAAAACACCCAGGAATTGTCTTTTTTAATCATATATGGCTGGTTACATTTAAAAGAACTAGCGTCTGAATTTAAAACGTGTTTAGTTACTTTTTAAGCGTATTTAATTCCTCCTGAAGCTGAACGGATTTAGGAAGGAATTACACATTGGCATGAAAGGTGGAACTGCCACTGAAAAGATGATACTGTCTGTTTAATTCTTTGTTCTCATCTATGTTTTCCCCTGCCCAGAGAGACAGGGTGTTTCAGGAGCATTCAGTGCGATGGAGTGAAGTCAAGAAGGCTAGTGTGATGAACACCTACCCAAGTTTCCAACCAGACTCACACAAGAAGCTTAGGGATATCTGATTTATTACTGGATAGTATACAAGTTCAAGAGCAAAGCTGAGAATGACAAACGTGTGGGTCTTTCAAACAATTAAAGCTTAGACAGGTCCAATCCCTCCCCCCAGAGTCAGTAAGAGTCCACTCCCCGCAGCCTGCAGGTGTTCCTAACGGTTCCTGCCGGTCTTCGGGAAAGTGTCCTTGAACAGGCGAGATAACCCAAACAGACATTCCAAAGCCTCTACATCAGTGCCTGGTACAAAAGAACAAGAGCAGCGCCCTCCCAAACAGTAACACGTGTCAGCACCAGCATGGCATGGGAACTGGTTACGATGTTCACAGGAACATTGGGACAGGAACCATGACAGCTAGACTATAATATTAGGATGTAAGTTCTTTGCAGCATTTGGGGGTGGGGATGAATAAAGCCCAGCATACCACTTTTTATTTGGTAACACCTGTATCTTCTATGCCAGGTAAAGTTTTTTCCTGAAATCCTAGCATGTCCATATTTTTAGAAAGCAATCACTTGCAAGGGACTGGCATTCTTTAAAAATGGATCCTAAGGATGGTGGGCACATTTGGAATCTTGAGAACAAGAGGGAGCAAATCACCAATTTTGCATGATGACAGAATCATTCAAATGTCATGACACATGGACATGTGTCAGCTCTCCTGATGCAAGTGTGTAATTGCTGCATTTGCATGATTGTGTCTTTGTGCATGGGTTATCATTTTGGTTATCACTGTGGCTGGCTGAGGACACCACTGATGGGCACTTGGATGAAATTGCTGCTGTTGGGATGGCTTGCCCTTTTATACAATGGTTGCCCCAATTAGTAGAATGGCAAACAGGATATTCTCTATCAACCCTTGGCTCTCACATGTCTTATTTCTAGGTTGGTGGATAGGTTTCTAAGAAAAGCATGGACTGAAATCATGTTCCCTTTGATTTTCAAACTCTAAAGATGAGGCCCATTTTGACCCAGAAGAGGTTACATATATTCTTGGAAACCAAGATATTTTCAACCACCTTCTTTTTTCCTTTTTTAAAAGATGATGTGAGTGTTTTGAAAAGTTTGCCTCTAGGTGGAAAGTACCAAAGGACCATTTGCAAGATCTGTCCAACATAAGTTGCAGCATGGCATGAAAAGTGAATGGCCTATTTTCCCATCTCCAAACCTTTAAGATCTCTGAGACCCACTCTTCAAAATCCATTCTTCCCTTCCTCTGTTCTTAAAGCAAGCTGTCTCAGCCTTGCCCTAAACCTTTGTCATCTGTGATTTCATTTTCCAAATACGTATAGAGAACATCCAGTGGAAAAGAAGATCATGACTTTTCAAAAATACCTATTTAAAGAAGATGTCCCTGTAGGGCAAAGTAATCCTGTGTAACTTCCCTAGGGTGGCCAGAGCCCACAGCTTCGTTAAGTCAGACTCAGTCAATCAAATCTGAAAAGGTTCCCCAGCACATATTTTATCATATTAATTCCAAATGCCTTTTTTTATTGCAATATAACAGGATTTACTTTAATTGAAATGGCCAGATGGAGTGTTATATTTTTAGTCACTTAAGTATTGGTTCAGAAGCCACTAAATTATTACAATGTCATTACTTTAATTTATGGAGACTATTTAACCAACCTGTGAAATCTCCAGGAGTGATTTAATTTTATGATTGAAGATTCCTAGAATATATATTTATCTGCCGTGTCTGTGTCTTAACATTCATTAAATTAAGTACACTATCTTTAAATATCTTTCTTAATGTGTGTGTCTGTGTATGCGTGTAAAGGACTTAATGCCAGGCATGAATGTTCATAACCAAAGTTTTTAATTTTAAATCCAAGGGCTGCAAAATGACCCAGTATATGAGTGGCTTCTGCTTCTAAATCCTGGAATGTGTCTTTTTCTTTTAATTGATTAGTATAGTTCATACATGCTCATAGACAGAGGTGACTCGTAAGATGATGGATGAGATCCTCTTATTCAGCAGCAATGGGTGGAGAATAAGGTTATGGTCATGGAATCTGTTAACTAACATCAAGCTCAGGGCCAAGTGCAAAGAAGATGGTAGGATCTCAGTCTAGGAAATTTGGCAGGATCCCTCGCTACAGTGCAGTCCCTACTGATATGACCACTGCTGCTTTCCATATACTGTCATCTGAAATGCCAACTGGGATTTTTATGCAACTGTTCCATTAGTTGCACTGACTCCCCCATTTTTGAAATTTGTACCACTAGTTGTAGTAGAGTCTGGAAGATGCTATCTCATCTTATCTTTGCATTACTTTCCTACCTTGGATGTGTCTCCTGCCTTTGGCCCACTGAATCTCTTTTTATACCTAATTCTGGCTTCTCTATCTCAGATCCTTAATATAAGAAGAGTCTAGTGGATCAGTCAAATTCTTGGGTCACCCAATGAATCTAAAATTTCAAAAATAGAATCAAAGAATAGCTTTCTCCTATTGCTGTTGACTAGCAATTGATGATTCCTTTGATTAAGGAAGCAGCACATAGCCATCCAGATTAGTAGTTGTTCAAAACCACATCCTCTATGAATTGTCTGAAACCCATTTTTTTTTAAAAAAAAAAACCTAATTTAATGGCCTTCTCATCTTTATGCATATTCACAGGGTACGGAGAGTATGCACTGTTTAAAAATATGCTTACTTTTATTGGTCCCAAATCTCCCTGTATTTTGCTTAGTTTCTCATTTTATTCCTATCTTAAATTGGTTAGGTATTGTTATCATATCAGCTTGTCTTTTTCAAAAATTGTTTGCAAAAATCCATTTTCTGCTTTGTGTGCATTTCTCCTAGTACATGTGTTATCTATGCAGTTTTCCTTAATACATGCACACTAGTACGCACTTTTCCAAGTTTTGTAGGTGACTTCGCCTAATGCAATGCAGTTTGGGGGGCATTTTTTCCCTTAATATGAACATCCTTCATGCCTTTTTTAGAAACAGAATTGTATCACACTTGGAAAGAAACACATTCTCATCTTTTTTTCTTTTGCAAGTGTCTAGTGGCGTGGGGCCTATATTAATCTGAAGTAACTAAAGTTCTGTCTAAAGAGATTAGCTACAGTTTCTTAGGGTTTCCTGATGGGACTTAGTTTCATCTTAGTTCTTCCCTTCTTCTCCCATATCTAACCGCATTTAATAATTACGATTATTCATGTCTTATTGAAGTGGGGGATGGTAGGTGGAAATTCCAAATAAGTTCCCCATAAATCTCACTCTGATTATTTTCAGCACAAACTAAATGAAGAAGTGTTTTTGTAAAACAAGGAGAACAAAAACCTTTCTGTCAAGGAGTGATGAACGATCAAGCTTTCTAGTAAGGCGTCAACGTCTAGTTCAACTGATGCCTCGTGTTTAACATAGTAGTCACTAAATGCATTTGCGGCTGGCTCCCCTAAACTATGTAGAAGGGGACATTACATGGAGACATTCTGAGGTTACCACACAGTTTGGATATTCTGTGTCATTTTTCCTGTAAACTCTTCCATATTTCCGTGCAGCATCCAGTCATTAGGGTTTGTGGCTCGGCCCTCCAATAATGTTCCCTGATGTACATTAACCAAGAAAACAGATGCAAAATGAAAGGGAATATTGAGACATACATGACCAGTTGGTTGATTTCTCTGTCATGCTTGGGCAACGATGGTGCCTTGGATTTAGTTTCTTTTCCATGAAAATTTGTGTTGGCTTGTTGTTAGAGGGTTTTTTTTACAATCAGTTTGTAAATCTTATTTTATAACCTAGTAATTGTTCAGAGGGAGGAATTGGACCTCCTATGTGTTAGCCATACCATCCCCCAGACTGTAACCTATGCTTTTAGAAATCTCGTGAGAAATGATAGATGGAATACATTTGCGTTGGTGAGTCACAAATTACTGAACTCTCCTCTTGGAGAACATTACAGCAACTCTTTTGCTTGATATTCAGCTGTGGGTCTTCTGGTTGCATTAGGGCATCCATTGAAGTATCCCACCTCTGTAATATAAATGCAAACAAGTTGTCTCATAGTGGCACAATCTTGAAGGTTCATCTAGTCTATGATAATCTTTTCAATAATGACCCATGCAGATGACAGTCTCTGGCCATGACAGTTTTGATTTGCATTCATGATGAGTAGATCTACCATTTTCCATATATTTTCTAATTCATATTTAAAGCCATCTAAGCTAAGGCCTCCTGTTCTCTGGAGAAGGATCCAATGCTGGGAAGGTGGAAGGAAAGAGAAGAAGGGGATGACCAGCAGCAAGGTGGAGGGACTCCGTTACAGTGGTGATGAAGGCACTATTGGAAAACCTGAAGGACCAGGTTATGGGCGGGCAGGCAAGCAAGCAAGCAAGCAGGCAAGCAGGCAAGCAGGCAGGCAGGCAGGCAGGCAGGCAGGCAGGCAGGCAGGCAGGCGACTATTATACATCTGCATGGCAGCAAACTCCCACCAATTAATTATATTTATATGCTATAAATTTTGTTTGGTCTTTCCAGAAAATACCATGGAAGTGTCTTGGAAGATTTATTTGCTTGTGTGTTCAAATAAACTTTTAAGATGAACTGAAATGCTATAAACAAATAAAACCCATCACAAAATGTTATCAGATATTAGTTCTAATATCAGTACAGTGATCGTCTATATGAATAGCAAAATAGCCACTCAATTACTAACAAAGTCATAAAAGGGATTTCCCCTGCTTGTTTCCTTCCTTTCTTAATACAAAAAGATGCACATCCTGTTTTCTCCAAGTTCTATCACTGCATCTTTGTCTCAAGGTTCCAGCATAAATCAGCTAGTTTAATAGAGGCTATGACCCAAAATAATGTGTGTAATGTGTTATATTCTGGTTCAGAATGGCCCAAAGTCCAGCATTTTTCTTATTTCATTTACTGATTCTAGTTGTAAAGGTTTTTTTTTTTAAAAAAACTATACAAAAAAAAAAAGGAGATAGGAGCCCTCCCTCCTAAGATTCTTCTTGCACCTTGCATTAAAAATATTTAAACTTTGCCATTTCTATTATTATTTGGATTTAATCTCTGAACCAAGCAATGCTTCCTCACACAATAACCGCTAAGATGTGCAAGCAGATGAATAGTTGAGGTTGTCACCAAAGTGTGAAAATCAGGGGAAAGGATAATCTTCCAAACCCATTCACTCCAAGGAAACAGTCCCATTATTTACTTAATTATTTGCTTTGCCTTGCTGGTGTCATCCAGACTATTAGAGGAAATCGACGAGGATTTATGGGGAAAAGTCCTAACGGTTCTCACGGAGGCACAGCGCTAGAGAAATGATTTCCTTTGTAACCCCATATTCAGCACACTTGTCATGTTTTGCCTTTGGGCATATCGTGGTATGCCTTCTAAGACAGCTACTAAAGAGACACATGAAGAAAAGGACCAGTTCATTCAGTTGTAAGAGTGTATATGAATATATGCATACCCACCATGTGCTTTCTTTTCAGGATAAGCAATATTATGCAAACGTAATATAGAGAGGATTGAATGGATAAGCCCACTCTTTATGATAGTTATTTATCTTTCCTTCTTAACAAGTCAAAGAGCCACCTTTGGGATATTAAATAATAATGCACCCTCTTGCAACATTTTTCCTCCATCTTATGGGAAAGGACTTGACATAATGAACAAGGGAAGGATGATTTTTTTTTTCCTCCTTCAGTTTGGAATGTGGGACCTTAGTAGTTCTATGTTGTCTTTAAGTGGGAAAGGGGAAGCCCTTCCTTTCATATGCCCCTTACCTGCCTTTGCCTCAAAGGACATAAAATCACTGGGATCCCTATTGTTCTGCTCTGCCCAGTTCCATCTTTTGAGGAAGAAGGCCTGGAATTGTTTACTTCCTCTTTCTCCCAAGAAGAATATACAGCATAAACCGTCCACCACTTACTGGACCTCTGGAGCTGCCAGAAGCAAAACCACAGTATGTATCTTTTGCCCCCCAAGCCAGGAATACCATATCACCAAATTCCCTGGAGTTATTGGCCAGCTTTTCTTTTGCACTTGTAACAGAAGTATAATTTTACAGTGAAGACATGAGTTTTGGGGCCTGAGCTCTCAAAACAGCAAGGAGTACCAGGTGCTCAGTATAAAATGAAATAGCAAGGAAGAGTAAGCAGTAGAGATCTAGTCAGAGGCATTTCAGGACTAAGGATAGCTCCCAAAGATATGAGAAGTTGTTCTGAAGGTCATCTACAGACACATCATCCATGTACATATGGATATGAGAAACAAGATCAGGATCAGGACTGTATTTGCTGCTGTTACTCCCAACTTACTTATTTTGTTGTTCTAATCTGCATAAAAATTAGGAGTGGAGGATCAGCTCTGATTTCACTCAAAACTGCACTTCATTTTTATTTTTTTTTAAATGAGCTGCTTCACTGTCCCATAGGCCATTTTATTGACCAAATCATAACTGCATGACTGCTTCAAACTGATGTTTCTTCTTCTAGGACACTACTCGAATTTGACATCTCACTCTGAAATGAGTCACATCCTTTGACTCTTTGTCAAATCAAAAGGCCCCTTCAAATCTTTGCATGGCATTATTATTAATTTTTTTTAAGTACCATTACAGGCTATGTCTTTGTGAGTGGGACCCTGCATCTTAGCACAGTTTGCCTGTACTCATGGTAAATTATCCCCTCTAAAGTTTCAGGCTTCTGTCTCACACCCAGGTCACCTTTCCAAGTTTTGGGGGGCACTTAGGCATACTTTCAAACAGCTGGTTGCAATCATTTAGTATTTGTCATTTGTAAAGGTGCTGGTAAGTCTTCCATGGGTTCTGAAGGCATAGTTGTAAATAAAATTTACGATAGACCCTTGAACTTTGTTTTATAGCAAGCCAATTCTCAATTATTACTATTTAATTTTAAAAAAAATAGTGTAGTGTGATGCATACCCTGGGCTAGACATTTTTGCAAGCTGGAAGGGAATGGGGGATTGCAAGGCAAGTCTTCTATTGATTGCTGAGTTCTCCAGCATTTTGCCCACCAGATAATGCATGCTGATCTCAAATCCTCTTGGCATTGATACTCAAGATGCTCACATCAGAGCTGACCTGTTTTTATTGTCTTAACAAAATTACAGAAAGACAATATATTTGACTGTATATATTTGTCAGATGTATTGCGGCACCTTCTTGCAAAGGAGCCCCCTCAAGCGTGTTGCAGGGCAGGCAAGGGGAAAGTTTATTGGAAATTATTATATTTGAAAGTGCTCTGGCTATTCCCCAGAAAGTCCAGCTTTATACACAAGGTTGATTTCCAGGTTGACCCTATACCACAAAGTTGATAATGGCCTGTCATTGCTTATCATATCTTGAAGCTGATTTGTCAAAAAAGCTCAATAAATCTGCTATTAGACGAGGGAAAAGTGCTTACAAGCATTTTCTTCTTCTTCTTCTTTTTAAAAAATAGACAACAAAATAAAAAAAAAGATTGATTGACAAGACATCAATAAAGCTTCTGGTATACTCTGCTGACCTTTTTTCTTTGCTCTGCAATCTGTGTTTATTAGAATTCTGGTCCTATAAATAGGTTTCTATGGTTAAAGAAATTTGATGGGGGAAGGAGGAAGTGAGCTGTGTTTTATAGATGTTTGCTCAACAGATTTCTAACCATTTAATACATAGAAGCCTGTTGAATTCAACCTGTCTTTCCTTCTAAAAATCCCATTGAAATCAGTAGGGCTTCATGACTAACTTGAAGCCCATTGACTCTCTTTCCTAATGCCATATTAAAAATGTGTTTCCTTACACCAATAAGAGGAAAACAATCGTTCCATGGGGAATATCTCCATTTCTTTGACATATACGTTACTCACTTTTCTTTCTTCTCTTTTTCTTTTTCAAGCTGATTGTTCTGCATGCATTTTCATTTTCATCTGCATGACAGAAATGCTTTGTTCCTGTTTTAAAACCTTACAACCAATTGGAAGGGTTTTAAATTGTGGATGGAGTCATGGCCATCCACAGGGAAGATGTGACTTCACCCCTGTCATGAAGTCCTTGTGCAGATGACACTGAACTGATACAATTGGTGCCAGTCACAACTGACATCATTTGTGTTATTTGTGCATAGCGTTATGATGCACAGTTTTCAATGTGGCTTCTATGGGCCCATGTACATGGAGCAGAGTTCAGTTGCCCTATAAAGCAGAAGGTGTGGCCTGTTGGAATTATCAGGGGTCAACTCAGCATTGTCTCATAAGCATAAGGGGGTCTTTCTAGTAAACACATCTCTATTGTGCTTGTGGGATGTCACAGGGGTCACTGATTTCCACTTCCCCCTTCTTCTTGGGTTTGGGGATTAACGATCTCCATTTTACCTTTTGGGCACGCCTGCAAGCAGGAGGAGCTGCAGAATGCAGCTCTCGTCCCTTTCATCTTGCTTGCATGCAGACATTTCTATTCCACATAGAAAGTGTCTACAAAGAACCAGTGATGAATACGTGCTACTTGTATCCAGATCTACTGAATAAATGTAAGCTACCTTTTTTTCTCTCTTCATCTAACTACTGTGTGAAGACTGAATTATTTTTCTGAACGTAACTAAGCTTAAAGTGCAAGTTCTCTTTTTGGTTCACGCTTCTACTTTGCAAGATTGTTGTTAGCTGCTTGGAGTTCTTTTATTAACCTTTAAAAACTCCATCATGGCCATCATTTGCATTGTAAATAGGCTTGAAGGGGAATGAGGTAGTTCAAGTAATAAAGATTCCCCTACTGCAGAATAATCTTGTTGGATCAAGTTGTTTTGAGGGAAATCAAACATTTATATTTTATATAAAGAGTCCCCCTTTGCGGGAAGATGGGCGGTGACAGACATTTGAAATATACAATAAATAAATATATGGTTGTTGTTACTCCTGACCTCAGTGCTGTACTTTGGGGCTTCAAAATGGGATACTTCCTTCCAGCTCTACAAAAATTTGGCGAAACCTACATGCCTACACACCCGAAGAAAAGACAGGAATGGGGGAGATGAGGTAAAATATTGGAAGAAAATATTTACCCTCCATTCGGCTTAGCTGATGCTGTTTTTGCTATGTCTCCCACCAACCTCCTTCATGCATTTCTCTCTTTTCTTCCACTCTTCTGTGGAAGCCTTTTCCTCTCTGAAGAGCAAATGGCAGAACTTGAGTGAACAATCTTCCCACATGACTCTTGGCAGTAAACAGTAAACGTCTCACACTATTCCCTCAAGTAGTTCTAATCCATCCATTGGTTAGTTAATCAGCAGGCTGCCAGGGATGTCCACCAAAAGAATTGAAAATTCCTTCATTCCCATCATCATTCATATGCAGTGAGAATATGGCAATTTTGCTTTCTTTCCTTGATGAAATAGGAAATCCTGCTGATATCCCTGTTCCTCCCAGTGAAGAAACTGAACATCATGCCCTCCCCATTGTGAATTAACGTGTGTATGATCATAGGTGAGACGAATTTGAGCATTTGTGGGATATATTTGTGGAAGTGTATGCATGTCTGTATGCCTGGACTCTCATGCAGCTGGTAGATGATGACCCACAAAACCTGACAGCACTCCATAGAGTTGACCATTTTTGTGGTGGACGAACACCAAGCCAGACAGCCAAATCATAACATTTTGGAGATGCCAAACATAGCATAGGTCCAGCCAAATAAGAGATAGAGAACATCAACACATTCTGTTCTTGAGCACCCTAGAGAGACATTTTTTTAGAACAAGTAGGTATCAGTATACCTTGTAAAACAGTTCTTATGTCTGAGAAGTCCAACACTTGAGAACAACCAGAGTGGTTGATTAGCTTACATTGGAAATTACTGAATCATGTCTAAAACTTTTGCCCAATCTCGATTATGTGACAAACCACTACTCTTTTTACATTCTTGCAAAGGCTAACACACCACAGTAAATTCTGTTTTCTCAATCGGTTCAAAGATAGGAATGCATATATATTTCTGTAAATGCATGCTTGATACAGGAGTTACTTGGTGGAAGACACATTTGGTGAGTATCTTGTCTACACATCTGCATTCATAACATGAAGTGTAAAGCTAAGTGGACCATTTCCATTTCAAAGGATCATTTAATATCCTTTCTGCCAATTTTCTAGTTTGTTTAATTAAAACTTAGCACTCCATTCCACTTCATTAGATCCATTTAATGTTTTTATATATCTAAGCACTTTTGCAAGTATCTAATTAAAAGAATAATTTTTATAAAATTGGTGTTTCTCTGCCTTCAAGCCTTCTCTTCACATTTAATATGCTTAAGAAAGAAACTGATACATTTAATGGGGAAAGTTTGACCTAGCATGCAAGAAAGCAAAGAAGAACAATGTAAAAAATCTTCACCATTGCTGGACATCATGATGAGATGAATGAAAAGATGCAAGATCCAGAGTTTCAATGATCACATCACTGGAAGCAAGGACTCCAATATTATTTAGACTCTCTATGTAGAATAAGAATGAATGGGTTTCTACCACCCTGTTCTTTTATTAGCCCACTTCTTACACTGTCTTATTTCAATCTCCTTGTAATTCATTTCAAAAAAGGGAATTTGGGAGAGGTTGGATACAGATCTTTAGCAATCTTACTTGTTCTTCCAGGAGAATCCAAAGGCAGATAAGTTGCTGGGTCCAAATACATACTGCCTGAAGTTGTGTTTGTAGTTCTCCCCTCCCCCTCCCTTCATAACAGCTTGAACAATCCATGGCACCAGGTGATAGGAGATACCTTCATTTGAAACTTTGGAGATTATCAGATGTAAGGATTGCCAGTGTAAGAAGACACCCCTGGTGATCAAATGGCATCATGTCCAGTGGCTTGCAACCCAATATCCCTCCATTTTTTGTGGGGTGGTGGTACATTAGAGTCCCCTTTTCAGGAGAGATGGGCAGTGATAGAAATTTGAAATATAAAATAAATGAATGCATAAATAAATACATTACCATTGAGCAACTGACTGCCAGTATTTCCCTCTCCCCCATTCTGGATGCAAATCCCCAATAGCTTTGCTGATGGCTGCTGTAAAGAATCCCTGATGTAGTTTCTTATTAACAGTGATATTCTCAAAGTATGCCTTGCATTAGAATTGTTTAATACAATGGGGGGGGGAGGAGAGGAGGGGAGGGGAGGGGAGGGGCAAGGCAAGGCAAGGCAAGGCAAGCTAAGGTCAGAGTAATTCCTGCTTCTCCAAGGATCCTTGAAATAATTCATAAGGGTTAAGATATTTCTCCACTTGTGAATGCTGTTAAACAAATATTAATCATATATAATGAAGCTACTGTGTATTATTATCTATTTATTTAACACTCTGTAGAGAAGCTGATCAAACTTGCTTATGTCAACGGGGGTCCTTTCATTGCTCACCAGTAGAATTGAAACACGCCAAACATTATTTTTTCTTCTTTGTTCTGAAGAATTGATTTGAAGAGTTCTCAAGTTATCTGCCAGAATTACAGCAATGGCTTCCCTGGAAAAGTTCACCATTTCCCAACCTTTAGAAAGGTGGACTTCAAAATCTGTCTCTTTTCTTTTCAACTTTGCTTAACTGCCAAGTCTCTAATTTCCCCAAAGGAGAGCTGATGCACTTGAGTAACACACAAAGAAGATTTCTGTATGTTAAATATTAAAAATTGGAGTAAGAGGTAGTGTTTCTTTTCCTCAGCATTCTGCAGGAAAATCATTATTATGACAGTTGTATTCAGTTTGCCCTAGTACCACTGATTCTTTTGTTAAATGTTTGAGTAATGGGCCATTCAGAAAATAGGTGTAAAAGATTTACAAACAAACTTCCATTAACATGGTAATTTCCTTTCATTCCCCCACACCGCATCTCACAAATATAAACAAGAAATCTCATACCGACATTTTGTTCTTCCTGTATTGGTTAGTTCAAGGTGTGCAAATTGGAGCTGTTATCAATTGGAGGTGGGAATTACCATTGTAATTGCAGTACAGTACAACTGGTTCTTCCCCCATTCTCCAAATGCTCCTGACCTAACATCGCTCTATAGCATTATTGAGGGCAAGGGATATTATGGTCACCACCAGCATGACATGGAAATATTTCCATAAAATACCTGCTATTTGGTGTCTCCCACTCTCTACCATCCTTGCTGGTGAAGAATTCTTCTATGGTAGAGGAAGTGTTTGGAGGATAAGGAAAGTTTAGATATGACCTATCCAAAGTCTGACCCAGTCTGTCCTTGGCACATCCCAAAATGCCTCTTTTTCTCCATATTACCTATGGGTCATTACCTATGAACCAATCACAGTAGTAAAGCTTGCCATCATGGGCCAACAGAGGGCTTTGCTAGGGTCCTTTTTCTCCTCTATCTGCAAAAGTGGAAAACTTCAGAGCCTCCTGGCCCCATGGGAATAAATACTTGTTCTGTGTGAATCATGCAAAATCCTATTCAGATCATCAATTCAGATCATCAGTTCAGTCAGCTTCAATTCAGTCAGCTTCAATTCAATAATTCAAAGCTAGTCAGAAAATAAGTTCATTCTGATTCAAACATACAAACCAAATTGTCAGATCAGGCCAGTGGGATTTGGAACTTGGAATTGATTCAAAAGAAATGGATTTGAAGATTCAATAGAATTTTTTTCAGGCTAAATATTTGCACACTCCTGAGAGCCACAAAAATCACATCCTAATGTTTCTTTCAACTCTCCTAGCAAGTTTTTCAGTGGGTGGTGGATGGGAAAGAGGGCGAGAGATTCCTTCATACTGAAAGATAGGCTGATTGTAAGAATTGTTTGACAACAGGCTTTTGATCTCAGCTTTTCCAGCTTTGGGAACATGGATGGCATAACAAAGTAAAACATGCAGCTTTAATTTTTTTAAAAAGCTGCCAAGTTATAATTAACACATATTCCTTCAAAAGGAGCAAAAGGGGAACTAATTCCCAGCTCTGTCTTACCTTAATGCATTGCCAAGAGTATACAGCACACCACAAAACAAACACACACACACACCTATAAATAAAATGTTGATAGTCTATTCCCAGATGTTAGACATCACATTTAATTATAAGGTTCCCAAGAAGTTTGGTAACTTACAAGAATTTACAGGCTTTTCTGTAACCATCTCATTGTCCTGTTAAGCACAGAGGAGGAGACTGTTATAATCATAAAAGTGAGATATTGGACTAGATAAATATTGTGTTGAAGGCACAACTGGATATAAAAAGCAAGATGACAAATGAAAACCATTTGTCTGCAAGTCTATTTTTGCCTTATTTAAGCATCTGCAGAAGGAAATGGCAGAACTGTGAGTCTTGGCAGATTTTTCCCTTAAACTTCTTTTTTGATAGGGTTGGGGCTAGTTATGAGCATTTCAACACTGAGCTTGATTTTGACACTCTCAACTGTTTGCCTACCTGAGCTGGGAAATTACAGAGCAAATAACAGTGTGAAATCAGTGGAGGTACAATTCACCATTTTAAAAGCCCTGTAACCTATGAAACTCATTGCTAGTGAATATCAAGGTGGACCCAAATAAAGATGTATTAATAAATTGATGCACATGCAGATCAAATGCAGACTCTAAAAAGTATCATAAGAATCATCTTGTCTTCCATTTTTAAAACAAGTATGTGGCCTGCTAAATCCAGGACGCCCTGGAGAACCTTGATCATTTGGATTTGTTCCAATCTTGATTCAGATCTAGCTTTAGTGACAATGCAGCAGCTACGATTATTTTATGGTGCAATCGTATGAATTATTGCTCAGAAACAACATCAAAGAGGTCAATGGGACATCCTTCTTAGTAAGCACGTAGAGGTTTGCAGCCCTAATATGTGATATCTCGCAAGAGCTTGGGAGAGTGGCACACTTTTGCAGAAGGGCTATAACATTCTAATTACCAAAGAACTCATTTTTTTCTTTTGATGTATAATAGTACGGAAGAGAAAAATTATGTGATTTTGTAAGATGTATTTCCTCTCATTCTTTCTGGTATGTCTCATTATAATGTATGGGATTGTTTAAGCATGTCTTTGCTTTGAAATAGCAGGAGGCTGGCATTCTTCTCCCCACCCACATTTACTCACAGCCTCTTTGTTTTTTTCCATCTAAATGCAAAGCTGGCTAGCAGGTGCTGGCTTGACATCCTCCAAGCTTTAGTTGCAAGCATTCCCATGACATCTGTTGGTATATTTTTCAGAATTCTTTGGGTCAAAAGACCCGAGATCTTGTAGAAGCACATTGTGCAACCAACAAGTACAAGCTAGAGGGGGGGGCAGAGGTTAGCCTCTAGGTCTGTATGATTCATTAGAGTAAGTTTGCTTTCCTTATCCTTACATGATTTAAAGCACAGGTAAGCAACTCAAACATGGCTAACCAGGAAGGCTATAAAGTGGCAGAGTGGCAATTGTACAATCACACTTCTGATCTTGATTGTTTTGCATCTCAAATGAGAACTAGGACACTGTACCTCAACCATGACCATTTCATCAATTTTTACCTCCCTTTGGAGGGAAAGCGACAAGAACAACTTCCAGGAGCTGTGTCTTTGCTAGCAAACTGAACGAGAACAGTCAAAATCTTTTGACTCAGCATTCATATTAAAAAACCCTTTTGGACTGCCAGAGCAACGTGTGCTTCAAATTTATATTTCAGGAGGAAGAAGTGTGATGAACAGATGTTTAGGAGACATTGCCCTTTCACACCCCTTCCTCTTCATAGGAACAGAAACCAGCTATCGTTGCAGATTTAGGGTGGAAAACAACATTGCTATCCAAGGACTCTGATTTTCCAAGCCACCATATTTCTTGCGTCAGTTTTGTTGTAAACACTGGCTCAGAAGCAATTAGTCACTTTTGCAAAATTTGTTGGTTTACATTCTTCAAGTGTGAAACTGCAAGGGGAGGGAATGGTTGGAATTTCACTCCTGTTTCATAATAAAAGTCTTATTGGTGACTGAGAACCAGTTAAGGTTTACCTGTGTGTGTGTGTGTGTGTGTGTGTGTGTGTGTTTACCATGTAGATAATGTTGGTCAAATGGCCATTTCTAAGTGGTCACATAGATGTGTAATCTTTGACTAGCTCAACAGATTAGTTAAAGAAAACTGTTGAAATATAGCCTCCAGTGATTCAGCGATGTTCCAGGCTTCAGAAAAGTGTCAAAAGTTTCAACAGTTTTTTTTCCCCCCAGTGTTGTGACATCAAGTACCTTGTCATAAAATAGACTCTTCAAGGGCACTTGGAAGAAACAAATTTCTACACTTCTCTGTTTATGTATATATGTTTATCATTCACCACCTCTGACGTGGTTCTCACATTTGTGTGTGTGTTCTCTACTTCTAACATTCCCATTGCAGGATGAGCTAAACTTCAGTAATAGCTTTGACATGGTTTAAGTAGCAGATAATTGGTGGCAACTGTTACTGTTAATAGTAAATACTGATGGATATTTTTAATTGAGGATTTTTTTAAAATTTTGCTTACTTACTGAAGTGAGCAAGGAGTTGTTGAAACTGCCATAGCTGTAATGAAAAGTAGTAAGCCTAACAGCCTCACCAGTTTTCCAAAGACATAGAATGGCTACAGCAAGCCAGCAGCAAGTAAATGCTTTCCCTTCCCTCCTACAAATTGATAAGGACTGAGAGATTGAGGAGTAACTCAGTAAAATTACCAGGTCCTCCAACCTGCCACAGGACCTACTAAAGTACAGGGGCTCCAGGGTGGAGAAAAAATACAGGCCCATTCAGCCTTGGATAAAAAGATTAGGTTTCTCAAAGTTTAAAGGAGAGGGCTAGAGAAAAACCTGTGCTACTGCTATCTTTATTACTAATAAAGGTGGGGAGATGAGAACACAAGAGAAAAAAAAGAAATTAGCACCTTGTTCTGTATTGTAAATAACATCCTTGTCACCTTTAGTAAAGGTAAAGGTTTCCCTTGACATGAAGTCCAGTCGTGTCCGACTCTAGGGGGCGGTGCTCATCTCCGTTTCTAAGCCTTAGAGCCGGCGTTATCCGTAGACACTTCCAGGTCATGTGGCCAGCATGACGACACGGAACGCCGTTACCTTCCCGCCGAAGCGGTACCTATTGATCTACTCACATTTGCATGTTTTCGAACTGCTAGGTGAGCAGGAGTTGTAACCTTTAGATATAGTATTATACAGATATATGTATGTAAGTTTGCATAAAATAAATAGGCTTTAATGCACTAGGGATGTCTAGTTTGTATAATAAATCTGCCTCTTGTAAATACTAGAGAAGTATCCAGCCTCCTGGTCTGTGGTTTTTACCATACCTTAGTGTAACCCTGCCACATTGGCCAATGCAGATCCCACATTCTGGGAGAGAAGAAACTCAGGTTATTTCCACATGAGTGACAAGCAGTGTCTTTACTGCATCACCCAGCCATTGTTGAAGCAATCCACATTGCTTATCCACATTGCCATCATTTTGGCCTAATAGATGGTGGTCATCCCTTGCTCCAACAGCAAGACCCAAGAACAGCCACTAGAAAGAGGAACCCAAATATGACAACAAAGCCTAATGAATATGGAAGACCATTTCCTACCCCCTTGTCTTTTGGTTCAAAAGCAATGAAGTCATCTAAAACATTGCATTTAAAAGAAGGCAACCCAACCACAGCTGTGATTTGCAGGCCACTTCAAATACTTGGTACCACATTTAAACATATATTTAAAAGTCTCTATCTAAGCTGAATGAATGTAACCTATTTGGCTTCATCATAAATTTAGCACTCTTCTGGGAATCTTTATTTTATTTCTTTTATAGTATACTACCAAAAGTGGAAGGGGGAAAATCTGATGGGAGGTGTTCATTCTCTGTAATCCTGACTGGAACGTAAACTGAGTTTTGTTCAAAGGAGGCTAAATAAAGCTTTTTAGTGTGACACTCGTCTGAGGAGTAGGGCTCAGACTAGACAACGATCCACAAAAACAAACTGTAATGAGAAGAGTTTCCTGAATCATGTAAAGATATGCATAAAAATTGAATATGTACACTTTAGATCTCAGATCTGATAAATATTGCATTACATTAAAGAAATGCACTCTTGAAGCTTACCTGTGTATAAAACATAAGGCTACATTATGGAGTTAACGAAGGTGCGCTGTCAAATTAACCCACTTGGGATCTCACATTTGTGTCTGTCAAAGGAAATTGTTCTAAGGCTAAATATCAGGGTGCCTGGATGCCATGTGATCAAAAGAGGAAGCCTTCTGAAACAATGGAGTGGCTGTGATAAAACACTAAGTGAAATCTTTATGACGAAGTCTACTCCTACTAAGTGGATGCTCCTAGGGAAACCAGAAGGTAGTTGTCTGATCTGAAGGGCTGCATTATGTGCAAAAAGAAAACCAGAGCTAGTTCCAGAAGACAATCAGGGGGGGAAGGAGATAAGGACTTCCTGAACCATGATTAAAATTATTAAAAATATGCAGAATATATTTTTAAATTATCTAATTTATCTCAGCCCACATCCTTGGTTCCGTAGTCAGAAT
Organism: Candoia aspera; assembly: GCF_035149785.1. Taxonomy (NCBI): domain Eukaryota; kingdom Metazoa; phylum Chordata; class Lepidosauria; order Squamata; family Candoiidae; genus Candoia; species Candoia aspera. The sequence goes on along the minus strand of NC_086163.1, from coordinate 20,887,440 downwards.
TACTGATAGCAGGAACATCTCAGAAGGCCAGTTTGGGAATGCTGGTTTCAACTTCAAGAGAAAATGAAGTTCTCTGCAGAGCAAGTCTACCATCAGTCCACATGCTGCTGATAAGAGCACAGACCTGGTGGGCAGGTCAAGTCATCTGGGCAAGCGCATACACAAGCATTCCTTTTTGGGAAACTCTCTGCTGAAAGACACTCACAGAAATGCTATGAAGACACACTAAAGTCTTCCCTGAAGTCGGCAGACATAGACATGACCACCTGGGAAACTCTGGCGCAAACCGGCCCTACCAGGTCTGGCCTCACCCACAAGGATGTCAAGCTTACGAAGCAAGGCGCATGGCTGAAGCACAACATAAGCACAAGCTGTACAAGTCTAGAGCCACTGGCGCAACAACTGCAGTGCCTACACATGTCTGCCCAACATGTCCCAGGCCATTCCGTGCCCAAATTGGCCTGACCAGTCATCTTCGGACACACCACATCCAGTTTTAACGTGACCGATGAAGTTGAGGTCTTCCTCAACAACAATGGACAAACAGATTCAGTAAACCATCCACTGCATCATCATTTTATTTGACTTTTCTTTTGAATGTAGATACAGAAACTTGCCATTCTGTGCCTTCTGAGCGGGGGCTTAGCTGAGCCTTAGAGCTTTAGATGAGAGTTTCACTTAAGATACATGAATCATGGAATACAACTGTTGGCAGGGGGCTACAGGCTTCCTGTCTGAAATCCTCTAACAAGGGGGACAGTCCACCACTGCTCTAGTCATTTTTTTCCACTGTCAGTGTCCTCTTTATACAAAGATGTTTCTCCTACCATCCAGCATCCACGTTATATCCCCTAGATAAAGATTGGTCCTGCCTAGCTAACCAAAAATCATTGTGTCTTGTTATTTTCTTTCTGTTCTCTTTTTGTACTTCTGAAACAAAAATCTCACTCTCCCCACACTAAAATGAGATATGACTTCTTTGTTTGCAAGCCATAATGTACACTTGCTATGGTTTTACACCTGGAAGATGAAAGAAAATATTACCAATCTACTGAGTAAGAGGACAAAATAAACAATATGAACTTTGACATGGTATTTGCCATATTCCAACGATTAAACTCAATTCATGTTTAACATCCAGAAAAGTTTCTGGGCAAAAGGAGGGACTTGCCATATTAAATGTCGAGATCAGAAATGTTCAGTGCTGACTCAGTTAAGATGGACTGTAAGACAGCAACTTAAAATCAAGAACATGTGGCAATATTTGACTCAACAAAGGGGTGGTTTTTGAAAATACATACAGGGTTTTTCCCTCCTATAACTGTAAAGAAATAAATATCCAGTGTTCCAGCTTACTGTCAGGAGTATCAACTGGTTTTGATCTTGTTGCTTAAATATTAATATTCTGGTCCATCTCCTTTGCTGGCATATTTTGGGGTTTTCCAATGCATAAACAGACCAAAATATCCAGCCTTCACTCCTGCTTCATCCACTTGTTTTTTTGATACGATGCAAGCCAGAGCTATTGCTGTATTCCATATTTAGCCTCCTGTTCCTAGTTAACATCTGGGGACAAATTGTGAGAAGCAGGTCAGCTGATCTACCAAATTTGCTTTCAAGGAATAGTTAGGCAGTTGACAGTTGCTCTAGCCCCATCAGGTCAGGATATGCTTGGAGATCATAAATTTTGAGTTCCTTCATTCTGGCTTTTTTCAATGTTTTGTCTCCTATTCTTCAGACAGTCCCTAAACTTTGTTGGTTAATCTTTGATTCAAATAAACAAAGAATATGAGTTTAGAGGTAATGTATGGCTTCATGCAGAAACTGATGATTGTTTGGGGCCAGTGGATTTTTGGGAATGTTCTATGTCTGCTCTCACAAAATTACTGCTGTGGGAAGGTTGGATTTGCCTATAAATAAAACGGCTGCCATGGTGGTCATTAAAAATCATCCACTTAGAGAGGGCAAACTGCTGATATTGCTTCTGCCAAGAATGGTAGGCTTCAGAATGGGCTTTATTGCTGGTTAATGATTGCAATAAAGATTTATTTAATTGGATCATCAGAATGTGTTCTCAATGCCTCCATCTTGACTATCCCTTGTCTTTTTTCTAGCCAGGTGGCCGTCTCTTGAACAAAGCATTTTGTTGCAGCCATCCACCATTTTTTTTATTTTCTAAGAATACATTTCTGCACATGAAGGTGATACTAGAAGCTGGTGCTTTGCTTTGCCTAATGCCTGCCTGCCTGCCTGCCTGCCTGCCTGCCTGCCTGCCTGCCTGCCTGCCTGCCTGCCTGCCTATCTATCTATCTATCTATCTATCTATCTATCTATCTATCTATCTATCTATCTATCTATCTATTTATTTATTTTAGCATGGATTTTTTTTTTAACAATTCACAATCAGATGGGAAGGATGTCTGGGGCATACCCAAGGACATTTCAGCAGGTACATTAGTGTCCATAGGTGCCATGTTGTCTATTGGTGACTTAGTCTTTAAGGTGCCAAAAGACTTTTAATTACAGATGCTAGGGATGAGCTTTAATTACCCATAGTTCACTGTAACACATTTATTATGGGTTAATTATGGCATTGTGTACCAGAATTCACTTTTTGCTTTGGCTTGAAGATCATCTGGCGAAGTGAACTTCAGTGTGCAAAAGTGTAAACTGCATTTATACTGATCAGTGCAGTATAGAATACTGAAGAAGCCTAGAGAATAAGAAGAGTTTCCTCATTAATTAGGGAAAAAATGGTGCAGAAGGTCATAAGATTGCCTACTAGTTTGGGAATTCACCACCTGGAATTGACTACATATATTCAACCCCATCGTTTTCCAGGGAAACAGATTTACATAATCTAGAGTATGGAGACATGTAAAACTGTATTTTTTTTCCTCTCCCATAACATTATTTCACCCCGTTTAGAAGTTATGAACTCTACAACAGAGGTCTAGAAGCCTTTACCCACCACCATCCCAAAAAAAGCGCTGTCAGAAATTTCTGTGGAAGTTAAGACTCTTCAGAGGTTGAAGAGCTGTCATTACACAAAGACCTCTTGGATCTCTGTGTCACAGCTGGTAATGTTACAGATCAATGAGTGACAAGTTAATGTCTCCTTTTGTAAATGTTGTTCTGACATTAAAAATGCTCAGATACATTTTTATTTAGTTAAAAACAGAGGCCACAGCATCTGTGGAGTGCAGTGACTCCACTTGTCCAATTAACCTTCATGAGGAATATCACAACTCTGAAACCCTCACTCATAGAGCACTCCCTCCCTCCCTCCCTTTCTCCTTCCTTCCTTCCTTCCTTCCTTCCTTCCTTCCTTCCTTCCTTCCTTCCTTCCTTCCTCCCTCCCTCCCTCCCTCCCTCCCTCCCTCCCTCTTGGGGATCCATCCAATTTTTTTCAGGGCAAGCTTGGAAGGAAGAAATGAGTTATTCAGAGTATGCCAGTGAGATGAAAATGCCTATTAAGAATTTTAAAGATATTTTTAATAATATAGGAACATAAGCTTTTTTTGGGGGGGGGGATCCAATTTATATTGATCTGGTTGCTGTTATCAGCCCTTATTAGCAGATATCACCAAAGCTTTGGGCAGGGGGACTATCCCATCTCCTTCTTTAGGGTTTACACTTTTTACAGACATGTTGATGCTATTCACTAGGCATTTGATCATGGATATCTTGGGCTTTTAAATCCAGTTGGTATCATATGCTTCCATATGCTTTCATTGATCCAACCAGAAATCCCACATAATGTTTTGTGAAGGCAGGAGCGTGTGGGGCTCTCAGATCTGGGGTGCTCTTAGATAGTAGCAAAGAGGTCTTGCTTTTCTGCCCTTTAATGGTAATCCAGATTTTGCAATCCAGATCTAGCCCTAGGGTGGGGCATAGACACAAAGTGCTGACCCATTCTAAATAATAGAGCATTTTCCAAGGGCTTTCATTAAGTGGGGAAAAGAAAAGCTGATCTATCTCCCCATAACTTAAAGCTTGGACCAGGTTCATCCCCTTTCTTGTGGCTGGTATTTTACAAATGTCCCACCATCACACCTCATCCAAACCTTATACCAGCAAACCTGGGGTTCAAACATCCCGTTCATCTCTGAAGCCAACTGGCTGCTCTAGGTTCAGCTTCATTATCTTCTTAAAGTTGTCTACCTTGAAGGGTGGTGAAGATGACCTGGACAGAGGGAGATAACTGGGGATACCATCTTCCATTCCTTTGTGGAAGTAGCATGGATAAATCAATAAGAAAGAACATTCCCAAGGATAGGAGGAATCCAACATCTCTTTTCCAAAGCATGTGGACATCAGCATAATACAAATCCAGTCTGGAGCAAAGGCAGAGTCTTTAACTGTATAGTGGTGGTGGCGGCATTACAATGTTTGGTGTATATTCTGCCATTCTTTTACTCAGAGCTTATATACTTCTGTTCCAATGCAAATTAAAGCACCCATGAAAAATCATGTTTGTCTGTGGTGCTACAGCACAATACCTTGTAGAAACGCAAAGGTCAACCTTTGCTTGGCAGTGATTTATTGTAATTCAGCCTCTTCCTCCACCTTGGTTTTTTTTTTTTAAATATCTGAATGCTTTGCATTGGGATTAGCCCAGCTGATACATTACTCAGCTGCTGGATAAAATGTAAAGTTGTGCAAGTCTAGTTAAACATTGTGGTTGAGAGATGACCCTGTGATCTGCTCCCGGCACTCTTAGGTCTTCCTTGATTTATCAAGCCAAACTGGTAGGTTTTAAAAAAAGGATGAATTAGTTTAAAAGATATCCACAGGATAATAGCAATAGCAAAACAGCTATCAGAGGACAATTTGTCAACTGCCCTGGCTTGCCCTTCCTAATTGCAGAAAAATTGAGAGCAGATACCTCAGGCACCTGAACATATAAATCATACCAAACCAACTATGTATTAAACAGGATGGAGCATGCCTGTCTTCACTTCAATGTATAGCCAGCATAGGATGCTTGAGCGAAGCCCAAAGCTGAATAGGTGCAAAGCTGTACCAGCCTTTGTGGCCAAACAAAGGCAGCCTGCTGCTGATTCCAAATGCCTGGAAGATGGATACAATTGCTGTCTGCACCTTGTATTTTGGACCTTCTCCGGTAGGATTCTTCCTGGAACTGCATTGCTTTGAGCAAGTACTAGACTAAAGCTTGGAAATAGTGAAGGCTGAAACATACCTAAAGGTGGATAGAAGGCAGTTCCAGATGAGAAGGTGACATCATTCCAAAACAAAGCATGTCTGAAGAAGAGATGGGCTACTTTTTGTTTAGGGGAGCCATAATACATAGTGCAAAGGTGAAAAGTGATTGGGTCCATGTGTAGACTAATCCAGGTCCTCCCCGCTCTTAATTTCTTGTGAGGTTTCTGGATGGAGGACTTCCTTTCTTTAAAAAAAACCTCTTAAGCTTAAAGCTGTGCAGAAAAAGCTCTTGCATTATTTTATTTTTTACCAATCCTCATTCAGTTTGATAAATATGAATTTTATTTCAAATAAGAAGAGAACTTTGGTCAAATTCTCATGGGAAGATTGTGGCATTCTTAAACTTATAGAGTTTCAAGAGGGTCAAGGAATGTGTAAATGTCCTATTTTTCAAGGTGCAATCGTCTCTCCACTGGCTTACCACCTCCCTGACCTCTAACATTTCAGTTAAATCCCATGGGAAGGCATTAGGAAGGAAGTCCTGGAAAGCTTTTTCAGTAATCCTAGTACTATTATGCTAAGGGGAATTCCTGTCTTTGAGAAATCATTGAAGATCCTTTCTATTCCCATGGAGAAACTTGGAGAAATCATCCACCTATTTTTTCTACCCACCCAATTGCTGGAGACTTTCAAAAGTGCTATTTGTTCCCAGTTCCAGCAATGCTACACATAGGACCTTTGTTATGATTTTCATGTATTTCTTGCATCAAAATGATGCAAAATTGCATACACTTTTTAGCAATTGCAACACCAAACTTTAATACTATAGTTTGATGGGGTGTTAGATGTTTCAAAAGCAGGTAAATGGGGCTACCTCAAGCTTGGTGCAAAAGCATGTGCTCACCCTTGCTTTATGTGCAAAAGTTGTAGGTTCAGCCCTAGATTAAAGAGATTTGGTGGAAAGTAGATAGTCATGGAGAGCCAGTTTGGTGTAGTGGTTAAGTCACCAGGCTGGAAACCAGGAGCTCATGACTTTTAGTCCCACCTTAGGCACAAAGCCAGCTGGTTGACCTTGGGCCAGTCGTTCTCTCTCAGCCCTAGGAAGAAGACAATGGCAAACCACTTCCAAAACCTTGCCAAGAAAACTGCAGGGACTGGTCCAGGCAGTTGCCAGGAGTCAACACGGACTTGAAGGTACACACACAAACACCAAATATACACACACATACATACATACACACACACACACACCTGATTACCGCCTATTTAAAGCCTGTCATAGTATAGGGCCCGGCGATCATTTGTCTCCAATAGTATCGACTCATCCTGGTATGATCAGTCAGAATTGGCAAGCTCCAGATCCCATCATACGAACAATATCATCTGACGGGATGTAGGAAGCAGGCCTTTTCGGTCATAGCATCTACATAGCATCTCTCTAGAGATGTATATGTCCACATTCCATCCTTGTTCAAATAGTCCTTAAAACCTGGCTTTCCCCTGTAGGTTGTGCATTTTATTGTGTGTTGTGTGTTCTTTCTAGATATCATTATTTATTTATTTATTTATTTATTTATTTATTTATTTTATACACACATACATACAATACACATACACACATACATACACACACACATAGATAGATAGATATAGATATTAGGCTTGTATGCCACCCCAGTTTGCTATGGAGTTTGCTAACCACGGAGTCCTTGGTGCTCTCTGAGCTTGGTTGCTTGCTTACAGATGTTTCATAACCCAAGTAGGTAACATCATGAGTGCTAGGGAGTGTGGGGTTTTGGTTTGGGTCTGGTTTTCTCCTTGGTAGTTCCTTGATTAGGGTGTTGCTTTCTGCTTGATTGTTCGTCTACTTGATAACTACTGCTTGGTAGTTTCTTGGTTAGGGTATTGGTTCCTGTTTGATTGTTTGTCTGGTGTTAATCCCTATTTATCTGGGTGTTGGCTGCTGGAGGGAAGAGTCCTGGTTACAGTAACAGAATCTTGCAAGTCTGAAAGCTCTTCTTTTACTTTCCAGAAAACTAGGGAGGGTCCCTTCTGAAATGCTTCCCAAGCTTCTTTTCCTCCAATGGTTTTAAATACCTTTTCCATTATGGTTGTCCAGTCTGCAGCTCTTCCTCCTGCCTCCCAAGGTCATTCCCATGTATCATTACAGCAACAGCCATTATCTAAGAATCATCTTGCTCTGGGAAGGGAGGAGTGGGTGAGAAAGAAACTCAAGGTTGCTCTGCCTTGATTCTCTTGGGGGAAAAAAATCTCTTTCAGGCTTTCAAGTTTCTGTTATTTTACCTATAACAATAAAGTTCCAGTAATCTGTTACTGTAATCTGTGCTATCTGTTTCCTGATCTGGTCTACCTTGAAGCGTTGATATATATATTTTTTAATTTATTTATTTATTAATCAAATTTATCGCTGCCCATCTCCCACAAAAGGGACTCTGGGCAGTTTACAATAAAACATAGATAAGAGGAATATAAAACTATAAAATAATATAATACATAATAAAAATAAATATAATAGGAACATGATGGCTAAAAGTTCTCTGTGATTTGCAAGCGGAGCAAGGTCCTTCTAAGAGACTAGCCATCCCCAGAAATGACTATTCTCCCTCCCGCCCCAGGCACGATGACAGATATCATGCCTGGTTTACCATGTTTCAGTTATCCTACCACAGAAGGCACTGCCTCCCACAAGGCATGATCCTGCATTCCCCTGTGCTCCCTTTATCACCTCCTCAGCCGCTAAACCCTTCTTAGCAATTGCACCGCCTTGCTACTGATCACCCTGGTCAGCTTTTTCATTTAGCTCTTCTTTCCACCATGTGATGGTTATTTTGCAATGTACAGCTGTTTCTATTATGGGCTGTCCTCTGACCAGGCTGAATACATGAGACAGATTGCTTCACTGATGATGAAAAATCCCTTCAAATGAATCTCAGGTGTACGTCTTAATTTTTGGCAGATTATCTGTCCACAGTGTGTAAATACAAATGATTATAGATTATGATTTTACTTTGCGCCCTTCAGCGTCGTGGGATCTCAGAGTACCCTCATCACTGGTGATGCATGAAAATATATATATATATATCACCAATAAATGTGATGCCTTTTGAGCAAAACAGGAGCTTCCCACACAGCTGTGGACAATGGAAGCTCTTCCCCTCCTCTTTCTCTTTCAAATGGTTGAGGGTCATCAGGTTGGCCCTTTTTTTTTTTATTAGAAGATGCTCAGGGATTTCTAATTTCCATCTGGATGATCAACGGTGACAGACAGAAAGGACCACAGTTTAATGTCTCAATGAAAGAACCGGATGAATGATTGTTGGGTGATTAATGGATGGTCTGCTGCTGAAAGATGACAGCATCTTTATAATGGAGAGGGCTAATGTGCAATTTTCCCCATACTGCTGTTTCCGTGCCTTAGCAGGCACATATCTTTTGGGTGGCTTATACTTATTTATTTGTTTCTTCATTCATTTATTCATTTACGTGCCCAATTTCTGGTTTAGTTTGGTTCACGGAAAGGCTGTGCCTCAACAACCTTTAGAGGAAGCTCCAGGTTCAGTCATTGATACTGCTGGGTAGAACAAGAAACTACTATTCTGGAAAGTCTCTGTGAGTGACTGTGGGGTGAAACATGCAACTTTTGGGGCTTTGCCTTTTGGAAGCATGCTATGGGCTGTCCACCAAAGAGAAAGTGGGATCAGGACAATAAAATGAGTAAGGCCGTGACAAACAGACCCTTAACTTCGCTTCATTTAAATGTAATTAAAAATAAATTGAATTAATATGATTACTTCCCGTGTATGTAATCAATTTTCGCTCTGTCACATTACAGATTACAGTTTGGGAACTGCTCTGGAGACTTCATTCATGGGTTTTGGTAGTCAAACACAGACTTGGGAGCTCAAGTTTTGCTCCTCTGGTAGATATGGTTTTGAGCTACATTGACCACAGGTTTAACTCATAAGGGTGGGAGGAACAAAACAAAATCTGGCACCCCAAGGCATCCAGTTGCATTTCTTCTTTATCATAAGTATGATCATTATGGTTGTGTAGAGTTTGAGGAGTAATTTAGAAAATGTATTTCTGAGGGTATGAACATAGCAGCTTCCCACATCTCTTTAAAGCTGCTGCATCTTTTGTGGAAGATCACATGGCTGACCTTTGTAGCTGCCATGTGACCCTGGGAAAAGATGTGACTACTTTAAAAAGTAGCAAATGGAGCTGCATCCACATGCCATGTACTCTGGAACAGTTTTTCAAATTGCTTCTAAAGTGTTGCACAGTCTTCACTTTCCTGATTGTGAGGATTCCACCTACAGTATAACCACAGAAGCTCTTTGAGGAGTCTGAAGTTCTACCCTGTGAAGAAAAATAAAATACAATCAGTCAATCAAAGCAACAGCCCACCCAATATGTTTATTTATGGAGTTTCTGCTACTAATAATTCTGTTGTTGTTTTGTGCCCCAAATTCCATCTTGTTTGTCTTATTTGGCATACTTCCCAAGACTGCATTACGGGTCAACTGGGAGCATATTAGTGCTGCAAAATTAATGAGAGAGCTATTTTGCATCCAAGCACATTTCCTTTCTCCCATAGTTTTAATTGTTATTGCTGCAGTAAGCTGAGTAATTAGAATAGTCTCTTAATCAGTGCTTCATTCTCTACCAGTTCTCACCAGGGCTTATCACTGAAAGAATGCATGTTCATGAGAACTTGATTCTCCAAGTCATTCTGGGCTGTTCTGAAAGGGCAAGCAGCCATTTGTTTATAGGGCCAAAACATCAATTTGATGGCTGCACTGTACCAATTCCTTACCTAGACCCAACCTCACTCATGCATCTCCATCCCACAGAGATCTTAGATGTCATGTCAAAATCCAGAATACTTATCATGATGCTCAAATGGCATGTGCTTCTTTCTAGATGTCTGAAATTGCACCCCGATTCATACTGGTACATTTCTTTTTCATTTTTCCAACTATTCCCCTCCCTTTCAACTCAACTCCAATCTTTATTATGGTCCTAGACCAACATAGCCTCCTTTTTACTATTTTAAACAGTATAATATTTAGCCTGAACAAGAGTCCAGCAAGCAAACACTTATGGCTTGGGGTCAATCTAATAAAAAAATTATTCTGTACATTTTTATGAAAATGGATTATTTTTATAGTATTTATAAAAATCTTCAGTCTTTTTGTCAGCAACGGGATACTGTGTTATTCTCACCCTTTTCTGGCAAAATTTCAGATTATCTCCCATCTTTGGAGGAGGAGGCAAGGTGATATAACCTGTCCTCTGCCAAAATGTCTATAACACTTGATAAACACTAGATTGTTGAAATTTTCATTGCTGCTTCACTGCTGCTTGCACTATGGCATTAACCAACAAAACTCATTTGACTATGTACTGTACAGTTTCCCCAGGCTGAGACTTCTTTTTACAGAAGAGGTCATGAAATCTACAGTATGTCTTTCCATTATATGTATAAAATCCACAACGAAAGCTGTAACAGGGAAGATGAAGACAGGACCAATAGTAGTTTTTCAACAGAACAATATTGCAGCCTGAAGTGGAATAAGGCACCTAATAGAAGTCTAGAACGCATGTTTGTGCATGCATGCATGCATGCATGCATGCATAGGTACAAAACTTATAAAATCTATCCAATTTGGCTACCCCAAATTATTCCAACGGCGAAATCTGGATGCGGTTAAACAACCTGTGAAAATACCCAAGTGCATAATACACTTTTGTACACACCCAAAGTGTGCAAAGGCAGCAGGTCTTTATAAATAATTCACCCATCCTTCACACACACCCAAAGAATCTTTGTTTTGGAAGAACTGCAATGGTACTAGCCTAAACAGTGCACTGATTTGTAATTTCTCTGTTTCAGAAGCATAAAACCTATTTAGGCAGGAGAAACAATACAGTTGGACAACTGGATCAAGACAGCATTAGTGGGTTTGGTTGTCCACGGAATATTTCCAAGAGGTACCAGGTGGCAGAATACAACAATGCCATCTGCTGGATCAAAGTTTAGCGATTGAGGTGGCTTGAAATTTATGGCATTAGAGGGGGTGATGTGGGGCTGGGAGAGAGGACAAATACTTACCCTAACCAGTTAAAGGGTTCAAAATCTGATTTCAGTTTCAGGAGTTTCCAACAAGATTGATGTGCATCCTTTTATTACAGTGATTTTTTTCCCTTTTCTTTTTCCCCTTCTAGTCATCATTGCATTTCAGAGTACTATGATAATTAATGCAATAAGCTGGCAAGATGTAACAGAATGAAATATTTGTGGAATTAGAAATGTGTTTCCATTCATTCGCTATGAACATATGGTAGGATATTGGGAAATCAATAGACTAGCTCAATTATATATTAACAAAGGAAATTTGGTTTTTTTCCATAAAAATAATGATTAATAATAATGAATTTCCTCTTCCATATAAATATATTGTGTAATGACACATAAATGTATTATGTAAAACTCTTTGCTTTCCATGCATGGTGGCAATGCATTTTAACATTTTTGTTTTACTTGCACAAATATATGGTTCTTGGATTCTAGATACACATTGGAAAAAAACAGCTTAACTATGGAAACACAGGTGTCGTTCTAAGCCAACATTCCCCCACCTGCTGCCCTCTAGATATTTTGAACTTCATCTCCCATAATTCCCAGTCAAGAGGTCTAAGAACATGCTACTTGGGGATTATGGGAGTTGATCTGGCATATTTGGAAGACTTCAGGTTGGGGAAAGCTGTTCTAAATATAATCTTTTTGTGAATAGCATGCGCATTAACTTAAATTTGCAACTTCCTGTGAATCCAGTTGCTATGACTTGTAACATAGGAATGTAGGAAGTGACCTTGTACAGGGTTAGATTATTTCTCCATCTGAAGGATGTACCTCCTTCCTTCCTTCTTTCCTTCCTTCCTTCTCTCTTCTATCTATCTATCTATCTATCTATCTATCTATCTATCTATCTATCTATCTATCTATCTACATTATCTCTCTCTCTCCATCTGTCTCCATTCCTCCATTTCCAGATCTATCCATCCATCCTTCCTTATCTATCTCATCTATCTATCTATCCATCCATCCATCCATCCATCCATCCATCCATCCTTTCTTCCTTATCTATCTATTCTTCCTTATCTCTGTCTCTCCTTCCTCTCTCTCTCCTTCCTCTCTCTCTCCTTCCTTATCTATCTCTTATCCTTCCTTCCTTCTCTATCTCTTATCTCTCTCTCTCTCCATCTGTCTCCATTCCTCCATTTCCAGATCTATCTATCCATCCATCCATCCATCCATCCTTCCTTCCTTCCTCATCTATCCCTTCCTTCCTTCCTTCCTTCCTTCCTTCCTTCCTTCCTTCCTTCCTTCCTTCCTTCCTTCCTTATCTATCTATTCTTCCTTATCTCTCTCTCTCTCCTTCCTCTATCTATCCTTCCTTATTTCTTTTCCTTCCTTCCTTCCTTCCCTCCTTCCTTCTGCATGGCAACATTCTGTCTTCAGATATCTTCACTTTTGTGAGGTTTCTTTTTTTCTTTAAACTGTGTTTGGCAAATCTAACAAACAAGACTTTTTCTCTTCCTAAGGTACATTACTGAGATTTGCAACCTATAATAATAGGAATCCAAAAACATGAGAGAGCAACCAATTTATACTTACATTTGGTCAGTGTTTTGTTTTATGTGGTTGTACCCTGACTATTTTTTGACTTGTTTGTATCATACTAGATGAACACTCCTGTCCAATAATATTTCATTTCAGCCCAACCAGTCATTTAAACCAAGTAATGGGCTGTTTTTGCTATTGAATTGAGGGACGAGGTCTTCCATTATGGTCAGTTGTTTTGTGGATTTTTGGTACCCACCCATTTATTTTGGTTTGTTCTAATTTATATTTATCTATGGATGACAAGATGAACTTGGAAGAAAAGACCATGTTTAATGTTGCATTCCAGCTCACAGGATATAAATCATTATGGACTTCAAGTGCCTCCTAAGTTTACTGAGCCTTTCTTGTTGAAAGACCAAAATTATTGTGTTTTCAAATGCTTTCATAGTTTTATTTATCCTTCTAAAACGTAGTTCATCTTGCTTACTGCAAATATACGGTACTTTCCAATAGAAGAATGTCCTTTCTTTCCCTCTCCATATAAAGGTATATAGTGGAACTTGTTCATCTGGTCCTTAATTTCAAACTTTCTTACAATGAAAAATCTTCTCCCCATAAACCTTTTTCTTGTGGAACAGCAAATTCATGGGCACACCTAGACAGGCATGATGAGGTTTGGGAAAGGAATAGCCATCCTTGCATCTCTCCCAACTCCACACAATGACAGATACTCCCCCATGAGGCATCTGACCCCCTGAATTTGGTTGTACCTAAATTATCTGGCAGATGGTGCTGTTGAGCAGGAAAGTTGCCCTTTAAACTTCCTTGTTGATCTTCATGAGCCCCTTCCATATTTGAGATGCTATCTTCTTGTGAAATAATGCAATAGGGATGAGATTTCACACTAGGGTTCAACTGTAAATCATAGATCTTCAGAAGCTTAATCCTTGATTGGTATTGCTTTGGCAGAAGATTTTCAGACATGACTCAGCTAGATTCAGATCCTTACTATAGACAAGAATGTAGTCTTATGATAGTGGACTATCCACTGCAGTACAATGAAGTCAAAGCCTTTATATATATTTATGCTCCAGAGTTTAAACTCTAGGGTTTTATTTTCTACCCTTTGAGTCAATGAATACTTGACTGGGATCTTGATGGCCCTGGGTGGCAACTGAAATGCATTTTCATAATACTGATTCCCACCTTGCCAGTCTTAGCTCTCAAGATATAGAGGCTGGAGTGGTCACCAAAGCATGTACATGGACAGGTGAAACTTTAGAAGGCATATTGAACAAAATAGATGCAAAATAGATCCGAGGGGCCAAATGTGCAGAAGATTGGTGGAAGAGATAATAGCCCTTTCCAAGTGATACTTTCAAGTGTATAATAAAGTAAGAGATCAATAGAGTCCCCCCTTTGGGGGGAGATGGGCGGTGGTTAAATAAATAAATAAATAAATAAATAAATCTTGAGCCACACGTTACATGATCGACCCATTAGGGTCCATATAAATACACATTTTGTGTGTGGTCAGAACCCAAATATTACATATAATTCAGCCTTTTATCTGAATAAAACAATAAAATTGAGAACTGCCTCTATGGATCTGCTTGGGGTAAATTGTGGGGGTGCTACAGAGATAGGAATTGTATTTTCTTTTAGTTTTGCCTTTTATTCTGTTTGGTTAAGTATGGTCTTATTATTGCCTTGTATCTGTTTTTATTTTGATATAGCCTCATAGCTAAACCATCAAGAAATATCATCATCTTCTTCATTATCATCTTCACCTTCAGGTACAGATTTCAACAGCGTATGAGGGTTACAGCTGTTCCCACTTGAGGTAATTGTGCCACACCCATGGACAATTGGCTGTTCTCCAATATGTGGCTTTTTAGAAAGGAGAGTTTAAAAAGCCCCTTCCCCATCCATGCAACACTGTCACCTGAGCAGAGCTAACCTTTCCAGTTCAAAAGGGAGGGTCATGCTTGACAGTTGAATGTACCATGGGAAAAACACCCAGGGGCCTATGATTTTCCCAAGAATAAATGTTACAGAAAACTAACTGAGGTTACTGCTATGTGCTGTTTGACAGTTGTCTTGGAGTTTTAGCTAAAGATCCCCCCACCAGACAAGAGACAATTTTTACATAAGCATTTTGTTTGTGTGCAGGTGTTTTCAACCCATGGCAGTCTATAGTGCATGTGCGTGTGTTTAAACTCCAGACCTGAGGAATACAGTTATGTGTATGAACTATTCGGAATTGAGAAATGCATTGCACAGGTACCTGGCATACTCTTTGATATCCTTTTCTTTTTTTCTCTTCTGCAAATGCTTTCCCCAACATTGGTGGAACACATGCCCACCTCAAAGTAAGAGCACTCCATGTAGAGTTTTTTAGCCTGTAGGAGAAATAATGAGGGGTGATAATGTTAAGTACTCTCCTTGTAGCTGGTGGCCCAGTACGATAACCTTAGGGTTACAATGCATGTCTGACAAATACAATTCCATTGTGGCTTGTACCTTATGGCAACTTAGGAAGCGTATTCATCATTTTACAACAGACTTCTGCCAGAGATTTTGCTTACTTGCTCTTAACTGGTATACAGGCCTATAGGTTTATCTCTAGGGCTCCAGCCCTAACAACCAATAATAAAGTGCTTAAGCTCCAAGTATGTGAGTAATAGGGTTTTGTTATACTCCAACGGCACCTCGCACTCTGCTGATAAGACAATATGTCTTTGAAAAAATGAGGGATTTGCTTAAGCTGATCCCATAGCTGTGCAGTATATGAATTGCTGTCAGATATGGGAGCAAAGATCAAGTTTGCCTGGTTGCTGTTTTTTTTAAATGGTCCAACCCCACCTGCCAATCTGAATGCAACATGGGTAATCATCATGAAAATTATTTAACTTGAGTTTTTGGTTTTTAATTAATCTGAAACATGCATGAACACACACACATGCATGGGGGTGGGGGGTGGGGGGTGGGGGGTGGGAGAGACACCTGTAATCTTAATGATATCCTATCTTCCTTAAAATGTTGACTTGCTTATGATAAAAGATGGAGAACCTGTTCTGATAGGAGAATATTGTCTTTTTAAAGGAATATCTGATGGACTTGCCTGGAGAAATTTTAACAGGAGGAGGATTTCAGACGAAAAATTGAACCTCATGAGTATTTTGCTTCTCATAATGGCCTGGTGGATGCTTCAAGGCAGTTGAAACAGTTGGCATCCCACTTTCTCTGTGGCCTTTTATTTGTTAATGATACGAATCTGTGATAATTCTGTTTACACTCACCTTTGTTATCCTTTCATGTCACCTGCAAGTCCAACTGTTCCACCAGACTTGGATTGAATTTTATGGCTTTATACAGTTACTTTTGCAATTGTAGTTGGTCCATAGTTGTGTTTGATTTCACTCTGCTTCAGGATTCCTTAATGCCAGGATGGATTGCATAACTTGCCTATAAAATCCAACCTCCTATCTGAAGCTGGTCCTAAGAGAACCCAAGAGTCAAGATCAACATCTGAATGCTGAGATAGGTGTGTCCCAAATCGATAACAGAAAATAAAACAGACAACTTGATTAGCTATAGAGATTCAAAGACTTTTTTAATAACTCGGAGTCTTCCAAAAGGTCAGATCTCCAAAGCAATGTTTAGAAATTAAGTTCATAACATTGCCTTAGGAAGTCTTGACTCAAAACAGTGGGATCTGGAAAACAGAGTTTAATTTTTGACACAAGGGGGGGAGGGGGGAAGGAATGATATCTTTATTTCACAACAAATAACAAAAGATTTTTTTAAAAAAAATCATTTCTACATGTTACAAAGAAAGACATTTATATGTAAATTACCCACATGTCTCTTGGTTTGTGAGCATTAATTAGATAGCGGTATCCAATAGAGCTGCAGACATGGAGAAGCTGTTCCCATTTTAATAACACAGCAAACGTGAAGTGGCTCACCATATTGTTTTCAACCTATTGGACAAAGAGAAGAAAAACAGACAAAGAAGCACACAGCATGGATGAATGCAACCATCCAATCCCAATGCAAGTGCATTGTGCACTTAGAGTTCAGATCTTTACAATTCTGTGCATTTCAGCATGAGGGGTCAGTATCTGAGAAGTGCGCAGTTGAACAAACATGAGACTTCATTCCCATTTCTCTTCCCATCCCCCCTTTAAAATAGGAAAACTTTTGCTATCTTCCCTGAGTCTTTGAAATCTTTCTTTTTTCAGTATGTTTTTTTTCCTCCTCTTCAGCAATGATTTCTTTGTGCAATTTTAATCAGGTTTTCGATCAGAAAGCCTTATTTCTTGCTGGCATCCGATCAAGACAAGATGCCTCCTTTAGCTTTTGTATTCCTTGATAATATTGGTTCTGTTATTTAGTTATTCCATCAACTTTCCCACGAGCTTAAAAAAAATAGTTACCAGGAACTGCATTCGTTTTCATCCTTCTATGAGATGCAGAAAGTTTAATAAGGCAATATCAATTAATGATTAATGTGATTGTCAGGAAAAAGAATGGTTGGCCAATATACATAGAGGACACCATATTGTGGGGAAATGCCCAAGGGCAATTCATTTCTACTTCTATTATTTTGAAGTGACCATAAAGTTATCTTTGCTAGCCACTTGTGTATCTTCGTTGGTAATGTACCAAAATATTTTGAGAAACCTTTTGGACATACACCAAAAAGAATAAGACAGACATGTCTTCTTGGGTAAATTATAGACTGTAAACTTAAGTACAATAAGTAAATAAGTAAATAACAATGTTATGGGTTAATTTGATTATAACTCACTTCCTACCTCTGTAGTAGAGTATCTTTTTAAAAAAAAGATAATGGTATGTGTTATTTAAAGTGATGTAATAGTATGTGAGAGCCAATTTGGTGCAGTGGTGAAGGCACCAGGCTAGAAACTGGGAGACCATGAGTTCTATTCCTGCCTTAGGCACAAAGCCACCTGGGGGACCTTGGGCCAGTCCCTTTCTCTCAGCCCTAGGAAGCAGGCAATGGCAAACCACTTCTGAAAATCCTTGCCAAGAAAACTGCAGGGACTTGTCCAGACAGTCTGAGAATTGGACTCGATTGAACAGATTAAAAAAAAATAGTATGTATTATTGGTTCGTTATTTTGATAGAGGGGACGCGGTGGCGCTGCGGGTTAAACCGCTGAGCTGTCGATCAGAAGGTCGGCGGTTCGAAACCGCGCGGCGGGGTGAGCTCCCGTTGTTAATCCCAGCTCCTGCTCACCTAGCAGTTCGAAAACATGCAAAATGTGAGTAGATCAATAGGTACCGCTTCGGCGGGAAGGTAACGGCGTTCCGAGTCGTCATGCTGGCCACATGACCCGGAAGTGTCTATGACAACGCCGGCTCCAAGGCTTAGAAACGGAGATGAGCACCGCCCCCTAGAGTCGGATTCGACTGGACTTTACGTCAAGGGAAACCTTTACCTTTACCTATTTTGATAAGAATTAACAAAAATTTGCAAATATATTCATAAAGTGAACAGAAAGAGACTGAACTTTAAACAATGGGAAAGAAAGTAAAACTGAATGATTCCTCAGACTATTCTGCTCACCAAATTTATCTACCAGAGTAAATTTCAACCTGTCTGAGCTTGTATTAGTTTCAAGGAACTTCTCCATCAACATATCTGGGATGGAATATAGTCTTGGCCTTGGGAAGCGGGAAGGAATAAGTAAACAGTTAAGAGGATGGGGGGCTTGACAAAAGATTACTCAGTCTGATTACTCAGAAAGATTACTCAGTCTGTACTCATTACTGAGAAATAGGAAAGTGTGGGAAAGTAACTCAAAATACACCTGCCTTGATTTTGTTTTGTAAAAGATGGGGCAGAAAGAAAACATGAGCTTGCAAGTTCTGTTATTCTGCCCTACAACAATGAAGAACATTTCTGGCATCCCTGCTGTGCCTGTTTCTTGACCTTGCCTACCGTAGAGGGCTGACAATATCTGACAAGACTTAAGCATGCTGTCAAAAGCCACTGCTGAGTCTCATTAGCTGTAAACTCCCACAGACTCCCTTTAGAGTAACATCCGTATTTGCAGCATCGTTATACATTCATTTGGAAGTTGGGTTGCTTTTTGATTTCAAGCCACATGGAACAATGTTGGTGGGTGTTTTTTTTTTTTCCCCCTGTTTAAAAATATGCTGTCTTCAAAGTATTAATGGAGATCTCAAGGTGGCTGGCTGGATTTCTCTTTAGATATGTTTAGATGAGGTTGCATTTTTTTTTTTTTATTGGTTAACAGCAGAGTCTGAACCCAACCAATATCAACCAATGTGTGAGAACTTCCCAAGCCAACTGATTCAGCCAAAGCTATATAACTACCTAGTTATTGGATACATTAGTGGTAGAAGACTAAAAAAAAAAAAAAACCCTACAACTGAAACTCATCCATGGCTTGTATTTGCTGTTAATTTTTCCATAACAGAATAATGGCTGTTGGACTTGCATCTTCTCCAGATTTGTTCTTTGAGGGAAAACACACACATGTAAGCACACTCAGTGGCTCGATGTCCTACACCATGCAAAAGTTTAGCAGAGACATTAGCACTGACATAAGACCAAAGGGTATTTTTAATGGAAAGAAGAATGTTACATGTCCATTCTTAATTTCCATGCATGTGGGCAAACCAGTTAATCCGGGATGTGCTAACCTGTCCATCAAAACCCCCAGAATTAGGTGGTGCCTTTCATTTCAGCCAACTTTCCATGAATAATTATCATCTGTAAAAATATTTCTTCTAGAGTTGGAAGTTTTTTCTCTCCCCAGGGAGGGAAACAAATTCTGACTAAACACTGTCGCACTCCTCTGTTCATATTACTGAGGTTTTATTACTGAGGTTTAAAGTTTGTCTCTTCTCACAAAATTCTTCAAAGCTTTAACAAGCCTCTTTTGTAAGCCCAACATAGGAAAATTTATCCAAGTTACTCTCTTGGTTTGTAATTTGTATATGCCTCCTAATTATTATTCTAATTATCAAGAGATCAGCTGGTTTCTTTTGTATGTCCAGTGTAGCATCTTTTTCCTTATCATTCTTGTAGCCTGTCATTCTTAAATCCACTTTCAGTTCAGTCTCAGTCTTGTCCAGTAAAACTTATCCCTCTTCCATAACATCTTCTAAACACAGTCAAACTATACAGGCAGACACTCTTAAAATTAACTTCTAAGTCCATTGTTCAAAAATATCCTTCAATATATCTAATGTTAAAATATTGTGCTCCATTCTGTATTAGTAAGTCAAATATAAGCGTTCTTCTCCTTTAATTGTAATCTTTAGTTCCTTCTAGTTCCCTCTAGTGTCCAACCTTCAAAGTCCCTATCATGTTTTTTTTTTAAAAAAGAATTAAAAGCAAAAGCAGTTTCCCATGGGAAGGATTTTGATCATTAATTCCAAAATGTGATTTCAAATCCATCTGGACCCTTCGTCCCTTTATAACTTTCCAGAATCAAAGTTCTAATCACCCTTTTGCTCTTTATTCAAAAATTGTTTAAAAGAAAAAAATCCTTAAACTTGTATTTGAAACTTCTTTCACTAAGGATTGAAGGAAACTCTCCCAGTGCTATAAAACTTGTTGGTCCAAAGGTTCCTAATAGCTGAAACAAGCAATTTTCAAAAGTGATTAGAAAAGGAAGTATGCAAACAGTGTCCTTTCAGAGTCACTGACCAGTTTGAGAAAGATGGCTATTCCCTCATCTCCCAGACTCTAAGCCCACCAGAGACCACTGTCTTGCAATCTCCTCGTGAGGAGCAACTGTTTGGAGCATTTGTGGGTGATCTCTGATGGAGTTTTTAAAGGTTAATAAAAGAAATCCAAGCAGCTAACAACAGACTTGCAAAGTAGAAGTGTGAACCAAAAAGGAACTTGCACATTAAGCTTAATTACTTTCAGAAAAGAATTCAGTCTTCACACAGTAGTTAGATGAAGAGAGAGAAAAAGTAGCTTACATTTATTCAGTAGATCTGGATATAATCAGCTTCATAGCAGAAAGCACTTATTCATCACTGGTTCTTTGTAGACATTTTCTATGGAAATAGAAATGTCTGTGTGCAAGCGAGATGAAAGGGACGAGAGCTGCATTCTGCAGCACCTCCTGCTTGCAGGTGTGCCCAAGAGGTAAAAAGGAGATTGTTAATCCCCAAACCCAAGAAGAAAGAGGAAGTGGAAATCAGCTGACCCATGTGACATCCCACAAGCACAATAGAGATGTGTTTACTAGAAAGACCCCCTTATGCTTATGAGACAATGCTGAGTTGACCCCTGATAATTCCAACAATCTCAAGTCCTCTCCTTGTCTAGAGAGGAATTATGAAGAGCCAGACTACTTGCCGGCTCTTTATTCTGCTGCGGTCATTGGCTCTGCATTTAGCACAGCCATCTTCAGTTCATCATTTCTTCCCCAGAAGCCCCAGCAGTTCTATATATCTATTGTTTGGTTATCTTGTTGTGTTCAGTATGTCTCTGTGTTGATAACACTTTGGGAAAAGGCCATGGGGACCACTCCAGAGTATGTCCATTACTGAAGCTGGTCACCTTTACAAAATGTTTAGACCAGCACAGGAAATTGTGATGATGAGAAGTCTATCATGGGACATGAATTGTCTGAAGTTGATGCTGGATTTTCCCATCCTATCCCATCTCATAAAAAGTTTCACATGGAATAAAATCTTTAATTGGGTCCAGATGGAGAGGGCAGAATGTTTTGTATCAACATGTACAAGTGATTTAGGAGCACTAAGAGATGGTGCATTTGTTGCTTACTGCCCATAACATCCATCAAGGTGTTTGTCAAATGTGGCATCATGCTTGAACATCATCAAGTGTAGGTCCTTTTTGAGATCTGAGAGGTGAGAAGGCAGGATGTTCCTTTGAATACTCCCTACTGCATTTTCTTCTCATCACATCTCAGGTCAATATGTCATACTGTATGTCAGTATGCAGTGTATGTCAGCCCCACTAGGTAGACCAGTCCATAAAATCAACTCCACAGGAAGGTTAAAACTACTTTTATGGAGGTTGGCTCTAATAACAGAATCTTGCAAGTCTGATTGTGCTGTAGCTCC
Organism: Candoia aspera; assembly: GCF_035149785.1. Lineage (NCBI taxonomy): Eukaryota > Metazoa > Chordata > Lepidosauria > Squamata > Candoiidae > Candoia > Candoia aspera. The sequence continues at coordinate 20,865,513 of NC_086163.1, read as the reverse complement.
TTCCCCTTCTTATAATTCAGTGAATTAGGGAGGCCTTTGCCTGAGTCTTCCAAATGTTATCTTGTAGTTCTGGACTTAAAAAATGCTTCAGCTCCTTTTGCCTAAGCAACAGAGCCTATGTATCTCCATCAAGGCCATCTTCCTTACTCTCTACAAGATTGTATCTTCTTCACTGTTTGCCCATTGAAGCCAATAAGCAGAGTGGGGAAGTGGAGAAAACTTGCAATATTAAAACCTCTTGCTGCAATATTTTAACTGGTTAGTTTGGCTGCCTTCAGTGAAAAATATTGCTCTGTCAGGTCTTTTCAAATACTGAACTCTACTTTCTATGGTTTCCTCCATATTTGAGGCAACTGACCCACTGCATCCTGTTCCCCCCCCACCCAGTTTACGAGATGCTGCCACCATACTTTGGGGGAACTGAAAATAAATCCTAGCTCCTCAAGGAATGTAAACCAAGAATTCTGTTTCTTAATTCTACATGCAGAATGTTAATCTACTGCATTCCTGCAAGAGCTAATATTTCTCTCCGAATGAATCCAAAATAGTTGTTCTAGTTCTTCCTGAAGACCAAAGTGGTGTGTGTGTGTCTGTGTGTGTCTATGCCTGTGTGTGTGTGTGTGTGAGATTGAGCAGGGCCACCCCTCCAGCTCTCCTCTCTGAGACCCTTGCCTGGAAATGGCGTCCTTCAAGAGCATTACCTTTGATGGGGGATTAAGGGAAATCCTTGCTCCTTTGGTGACTTTCAAATACTACCAGACAATGATGCCAGCTAAGAGTGAACTAATGAGAGATTGAAGCCTGGCAAAGAAAAAAAATGTCTTTAAAACAATCCTGATTAGCCTTTTCTCAGTTTCTTAGAGTGCAGGCAGCAGTTGAGCATCAACAAAGACTCCATGCTCTGGCTTCTTATTAGCTGCTGGGAAGAAGAGGCTGCTTTTCAGAGAGTGTTAATTAAAAGCTTTGGAGTCCATTCAAGTTCTACCCTCAGTTCCTTGTTTCATCTGTCCTTTATTTTCCGTACAATTTATTTGCAGTGGGGGAGATAGTCTGCTTTTATGACAGGCATGATGTTGATTTTTTTTTCAAGAGCAAATGAAGGTATTTGTGAGACACCCAATTGGTTGCTGCAATATGTGTATGTGTGTGTGTGTGTGTGTATGTATGTATATGTATGCATGCATGTATGTATGTATGTATATGAATTTTAAGTCATTTTGAAACCTTTCACATCAGTTCAAATTCAAGCTGTTTCTCTGTTCAGGAACCTACAGATTTTCCTGGTTAACTACTGGATGCATGGTTGTCCCTGGAAGGGAGGGAGAATGGTGTGGATCATGACATCACCCATGATACAAATTATGTAATTTGCATCTGTCATGTGCAATTGCCACAAATTACACAATGAGTGCCATTTGTGGGATGAATTAGAGTTGACGGATCATCTTAGGAGCAACCTACCATGTCTTAAGATTGATCAAGAATGTTCTCCTCTGAATCAGAACATCAGAAATGCTCCTTCTACCTTTCAATTTCTTGAGGCTTCAATGCACTTAGCCTAGTTTTTGATCACCCACTTCTGCTTTCTTCTAGCCTTGGCTGACATTTGATTCTCGGCGGGTCTGAGAACTCAGGTCTCTGTAATTTGACTGAGGATGCACAATGATCTTAAATTCTGTGATCATACTCAGTCTTGGAGAACATGTCAGGAGCAGAGCTGGGCAAGGCAACAAGAAAATAGGAGTGGTAAAAGCAGAAGGTGAGCGTGCTTAGATCATAACCAGCTGTGTCCCAATCCATTCTGAGTACATTTATTCCCCCCAAACATAATCCACTTAATCTGAATTTACTTCCAAAGCTCTGTGTTCCTCAATGAAAGCTGGCACAATGAAAGCAGAAACTGAGAAAGGGGCAGGGGGCACAAAGAAATGTTTAGGGAATGGTACATGAGATTTCTGGCCCTTAAGACTGTCCACCCAGGAGGTCAACCTTACGAGTGCTTCAGGTGGAGGGTATTTTTTTAATGGTGAAAAATGGTTTTTGCCTCAGTTATTTGCTATCTGTTTCCATCAGTTACTGTCTAGAGTTTTGCTGTTTCTGAAGAGATCATGAGATCTTTCCTCTCTGTGTTGAAGCAGTTACCCACAGTTCATAAATGTTAATAAAAATATTACCTAGAGAGAGAGGGGGGAAAGGAGGGAGGGAGATCTTCTGTCTTCTCCAACTTTTTCTGTCAGGTGATAACAGCTGTAGGCATAGCTGTGGTGCCTTTTGACTTAATTGGTTTTTAAAGCAAAGAGTGAATTACATTAAGTGTAATTTCATTGTCATTGGATCCAGATGAGTTTGAGGTGGCACAATTGCCATGGAGCCCTAGTTCAGAGGCTACATCTGGATGCAGTGCAAAAATGCATTTACTCCAGAGTAATCCAGAAGATTTTTTTTTCTCTCTCTCCCTCCCCTGCCACCTCCTCCCCTCCCCTCCCCCTTTCAAGAAGAACAGACATAGATTTACTTTTCTGGAGGACTCCAGCCTCTGATGCAATATTTAACATTCATACACGTATATTTACCCATCACACTATTCCCTTTTGTGGTAAACAACATTATGTGAAGTGCAGACAGAGCAAACATTAATAAGCTAAAGAAATTAAAGGCAAGAAAAAGAAATATAGCTAAATCTAGTTTCAATCAAGACCATTCATTGTACCTTTCCATAACTTCCTATTCCTGCAAACCATCATTTCTTCCATCATAACTGCCCAGAGGTCCCCCAATGGGAGGAGATGGACAGAGACAAATTAAATCAATCAATCAATCAATCAATCAATCATGCCCATAGACTACTTCATGCTTTTCCTTTTATGGTTTAAGCTTTTTACCTCTCTCTTCTTAAGGATCTCATCAACTCCATTCAACCCCCAACTGTATCACTCTCCCCTCTTCTTTTGATCTATTCACTCTTCCACCATTCTGTGATTTGATCCTCATTCTTTCTCTCTATATGGCCAAACACTGCCATATATTTGCTGACCTTCTACATTTGTAAGGATATATGGGATGTGTTTCATGACTTGGAAACATTTACAGTATAGGGTGGAAAACAACATAAGGCAGTGAAGTCATTATTTCTCTAGAGTGAACGGGATTGAATTTTTCAGCAGTTCGTGCTTCAGTTTTAAGGGTTGAAGCAATAACCAGAAAAAAAAGCATACTAAATTAACCACTATTTACTATTTTTAAAAAGTGAGGAGGAGGAAAATGACAACAATGAATCTATAGTTGTTTATGGGACTCTTCAACTATAGAAGTGATGAGCAGAATTTAGCTCCTAATATCTGCCATCTATTTTTATTGCAGTTTTGAAATCTGCTAAGTGAAATTAAATGAAAAGAGTTAGCTCAGAACAGACATGTCAGTAGCAGAATTAAGTAGTAATAGTAGTAGTAGTAGCTGATATCAGAACTACAGTATGTTTGCAGTCCTTTCACACAAAAAGTACATCTATCTCATAATCTCCTTTATTTCAGCTACTATTTTGTTTTTAAGTCAGTTGGAAGAAAAAAAAACTTATACTAACAGCTCTACTAAGCAGATTCCAGAATAACTTTTGCCAATCTTTATATACTGAAAGAAGTAGAACAAAAATGAAAACTGTAGATTGGCTTTTGCCATGGAAATCTAATTTATTCCTACAAACAAGCAAAAAAATTACATTTTTTTGAAGGTCAATAAATTAAGAATATTCTCTCCCAAGGACTGCTAAAAATCAAATGTAATTGCATAGATGACTATATTAGAAAATGACTAACAGGGATGTGGTTAAACTATCCATAGTCAAATTAGGGCTAACTTGTCTTCTATTATCCCAAAGTCTGATTTTCTATGTTTCATTTTATGAATGCCTAGAGCGGAAACAATTTGGTTCTAATTGGACTTCCCTGTTTTTCAAATGTGACTGTTTTTAATAGATGTCACAATCATTATGCATCTGAGAGCTTTTCATTTGCTAATGTGTTTTTTTAATGTGCAAATTATTTTTTTTAAAATAAGCCACATAGTATGGCTTACTATGATACCATACTTACTCATATTTTTAAAAATTTCTTAATTGAAGGTGTGTGTGTGTGCGTGCGCGCATGCATAAACACACACACATACACTTAAATGTTATACTGAAACCATGATTCCTGTTACATTTTACATTATTTTAAGGTACGCAATGTCTGTAGCATCTGAGCTGAGTTATTCATGATCATCCACTTTTACCCCAAAACAAAGGTAACCAAGAAAACAATGAAAGGCTATAGAATTGAATAAAAGGACCAGCATCTTTTATCCTGAGTGCGGGCTGAAAAATGGAAGGGCCAATATTTGAGAAAAGGAAGGGAGACGTTGTATGGACCATCTTTACAACTCAGGTTAGTGGGAGGCCCTTTTTTTCCCACCACATGCCCTATTTCAAGGAACATAGGGAATAGAGCCAGTGTGGTGTGGTGGTTAAGGCACCAGGCTAGAAACTGGGAGACCGTGAGTTCTAGTCCCGCCTTAGGCACAAAGCCAGCTGGGTGACCTTGGGCCACTCACTGTCTCTTAGCCCTAGGAAGGAGGCAATGGCAAGCCACTTCTGAAAAACCATGCCAAGAAAGCTGCAGGGTCTTGTCCAGGCAGTCTCCAAGAATCGGACACAATTGAACGGATTAAAAAAAGAGGGGTAGGGAATGGGAAGGAACCTGGGAAATATTATCCAAGACCCTGTGATTCATGAGACAGTTATTCTGCTGGGTAGTTCTGATACTCAAAACTTTACTGTTATCTCTCTATGTTAGGTGAACTATTAATATGCTAGTTGTATCACAGCAGCCAAAGATTCTCCTTCTTGGAAGCCATCATTGGTTTATCACTGCTTTCATCTAGTCTATTTAAGTGTGTGTATACATATTTGTGTGTGTGTCTGTGTTTTGGCTTCCCAGTCTAATCAAGAGCCCTGGGATTCCCTTGAAGTCTTCCATCTAAGTACTAATAAGGTCCGACTCTGCTGAGCTTTCAAGCCATTTCATGGTTGGCCAGGAGCTTTTACAAGCACCACACTAGAGTACTGGAGAAAATCTTTAAGCTAAAGAAAGGACAAGCTGTTTTTGAGGTACATGTGGAACCACCCCATTTCACTCTCTTGGACCTCACCTGATTCTCCCTTTCTGAGCTAGCAAGGCATATTGCTAGCTCAGAAGGAAAAACAGGGTAAGGTGCATAGCATAGTTTTCATTCATTCATTCAATTTGTATGGCCGCCCATCTTAAAAGACTCCGGGCAGCTCACAACAGCAGTAAAACCAGTAACTAGTAACTGATTACCAGTAACCAGTAACTTTTCAACCATTCACTGCCATCTTTCAGCAACAAAAGATGACAGCAGTGAAATGTGGCAACTTAGTCTTGTCTCATCATAGATCTGGTCCTAAAGCCCATTGCTCTTATAATGGAGCTCCCATTTAAGTCAAGCATTCTGGTATTTCATTAACATTCTATTGTTTGCTGTCTTGAACAAAGAGAATCTTAGTAGAGAAAGAATTAAAATCTGTTTTTATATCCATCCAGCAGAGCTTATGTACAATACCTTTTTTTTTTTTTTTTGGCCTTAAGTGGATTCAAGCATTGGGGTTGTAAAGAATTTTTTTCTTCTTCTTCTGACTACAATATCCCTGCAGAGCAGGTTCTCCCAATACGAATATATTTGCCTCCTCTTTTTTTTAAAGCGATAAAAACAGTTTCATCTCTAAAGAGCAAATAATACCTAGAACTCACAACAGATGCCAAGAAATGTTTCTGTTTTGATTTCTAAAAATAAAAATTCAACAGTGTTCAATAAAATGCAGACGCCGTTTTCCTCTGTGGAAATTAAAGGAATCCAAGGAAGTGTAGGAAGATAGTGACCTTCCTAATTAAAGCTGTAGCAACTGCAGGAATCCAGTTTTTACAACCACCTCGATCTTGCTGTGCCGAGAACAAAGCTGCCTTCCATTAATATTTCATTTTCTCTTTTATGCCATTCTAACAATGCTCCGTGTTCTGTCTAAGCCCTGGAAAGACATGCAGAGCTATGTTAGTTACGGTTTAAATAATTGACACTCTGATTGTGTTGTGCCTTCTGAATTGGATGTGGCGTGTCACTAGTTCTACATATAATTATCTTCATTGATTGCCACACTTTTGTGGGGGGACAACATAGAGCATCATCAGGGGTGATAGACCCAGCAGAAAAAACAGAAAGGTTTGTCTGCCAAATGACGTTTGGTGGCTTTTGCGTGTTCTTCACAAGGTAATTTATGGTCAGCATCAGAAGCTGGGAGGCTGTTGGTGTTGATACTTAATGTTTAATGACCATGGAAAAAATCTATGGCTGTGGACAACTGGGCCTTTGAGAAATTATGAGTATTCCCAACCACAGAGGAGATATACAGTACATCAATATTTCCGGCGCCTGCTACCTCTGAGGCTACCAGATCTGGGCTGCAAAAATCTAGACCACGGCTAGATGGGAGTGAACAAATACAGCAAACTCCAGCTTTCTCCTGCATCTAGTGGGCATCTGGATTTTGGCTGACCCACTCTGGTAGCCCTAGTTATCCCTGCAAGATCCAAGGTCCATGTGTCCAGAATGGCAAAATACAGCAGCAGTACTGAGGATGGAATTTGCTTCTGAGGGTAATACGAAGGGCTGCTAAAGGATTGGAAAGTACTCATCTAAGAGGTTACTTTCTTCAGCATATTAAGGCTATCTGGGAAGATCTAGATTTCAAGTACTGTTGTAATCGGGTGGCAACTTATAGGAATCCCTTTCTGAACAGGCACTTGAGATTTGTCTTCTGGGTTGAATTCACAGTACTTGTAAAGCCCTTCATGGCATGGGACTGGGTTATTTGCTGGACCAGCTCTCCCCAGTAGTTTCTACCTATCCCACTAGGTCGGACAGGAGGGACATGCTCCATGTCACTTCAATGAAAGACTTATGGGACCTCAGCCTTTTCTGTCACAGCACCTTCCCTCTGGAGCACCATAACCCCTGAGATCAGAGGGGCCCTAATCCCACTAACTTTCCATAAAGCACTGAACACCTGCATGTGCTCCAGGGCATAGGGATCAGGAGGTTAGATGGCCCATTGAGAGGTCTCTGTCTTGTATCTCCAGCACAGTATCCAAAAATACAATTTTGTACTAACAAAAGAGGGTTTGGGAAAGGAAATACATTTCATCACAGTGGCATCTGCAGCAAACCATGATGCAACAAAAATAATAACATGGATGTGGTGGCATCACCAGACAAACGTTCTCCTGACATATTTGTATCCTGTTGTCTGTTGTAAGAACATTAGGCCCAGCATTTGCACAATCATATCATCACACACAAATCATAATTTGCCCCTCCCCTGCTGCTCCTATGAAGCCCGTATTTCCACATTACGGACACCGGCTCTTCCAAAGGTGTCAGGTTTGATCATGAGTCATAAACCCATCCACACCAAGTGTCACCTTGGAAATGGTGGAGGTGCTATATTTCCATAGGCTGCAATCAGAATTCTCCATTCCTGCTCCTCTCAACTAGGACCTTATTAAGAGCAACAAGCTGTAGTGCATAACATTTTTTGCTACTGGGAAAGGTTTATTTGGGACTCATGTTTGAGCAATTCTGAACGTCTGAAGGTTTCAAGGTGTTCCAAGGGTCTACCATTTAGCTATCACTGTTTATGTTCATACTGTTTCCAGTTAGATTTGTGTCCCTTAATTAAAAAGAGATAAAACAAAAGGCAGCCCTTATTGATAATGAACCAAAGAACTAATGCTATCTACAAACTTTTTTCTTTCTTCTTACTTCTCCAACCTAATCTCGGTGTCTTCTGCTTGACTATCCTGATCTAGAAGAAAGAGATTCTCCAGTGGAAATTAAGGATGTAAAATAAATATTTGAATGATTATTTAGGAAAAAAATCAATTTCATGTTCAACCAGTTTTGTCATTCAATAGAAATCCTTCACACAGATTATGGTTTTTGATGTTGGAAAGATATTGAGGCTCCCAGACTGACTTTGCCAGATTGATATTGAATTTGGTCCCAACCTTACCTCCTTCCTTTAAAACTCAGTCCATATCTTGCCATAAGCAACCCTGCTGCATTATTTATCACAACTGATTAACCACTTAAACTGCTGAGCTGCTGAGCTTGCCGATTGGAAGGTCGGCGGTTCGAATCCGTGTGACGGGGTGAGCTCCCGTTGCTAGTCCCAGCTCCTGCCAACCTAGCAGTTCAAAAACATGCAAATGGGAGTAGATTAATAGGTACCGCTTTGGCAGGCAGGTAATGGCGTTCTGTTTAGTCATGCCAGCCACATGACCACGGAAGTGTCTACGGACAAACGCCGGCTCTTCGGCTTTGAAACGGAGATGAGCACCTCCCCCTAGAGTCGGACACGACTGGACTTAATGTCAAGGGAAACCTTTACCTTTACCTAGAACACTTATTAATGAAAAATTAATGAAAAATTAATGAAAAGAAGAAATCCCGTCCCTTATTTTTAAGATAAGAATGGAATTCAAAAACATTTCCTATGAGTCTTGGAAGAAAGCTCCCTTTTAAAAAAAAAGTATTTTTTTTCCCCTCCCACAAATTCTGTCTCCTATCTCTCTCTCACCTACCCATTCCATTCAGAGTAATAGTAGATGTAACAGTATATTCATGCTGGCAAAATTACTTGCCTGTAGCCAAACGATCGAAAGAAAACTTGATATTGAGATATTTTTGACAGCAGTACAATTGTCTTCTTGACATTCAAATGCTTTTGGTTGTGTTGAGCTTTCCCAAAATCTGCAATGTGGCATTCATTGCAAGCCGCAAACCAAGAACTACATATTCCAAGGCCCATAATTAGAATCCTAACTTCAGTATCATATTAAATTGGAAATAGTCAGTATTATGCTTGAACATGACCCTGAGAACCAGATATACTCATAATATTTTTCTTGGCAACATTATGGAAGCTACAGTGGCTGGATGAGCATGACAGGCCTACCCAAGTCAATCAGAGCCCAGTGGTTGCCTTTGTACAATGTGTTAAACATGGTGTGATGACTGGAATACTCAACTTCCCATTAAATCCAACTCATAAGTATTTACTTAGAATTCTCTTTAATGGTGTGTAGCATTCAGTACAAAGAAAACATTGCAAATAAAAAAATCCCATGCTTTTCCCCATTAAACATCTTCAGTGAATTCAAATTACACCCCCCATTCCCCATCTCAGGTATGCATCCCTCTCTCTCATGCCAGTCACTGTAAAGATCTGCAGCTGTCTTCAATGGCTCCTCGCAGATGACCTTGGCACTACAAGATAGTCCAAACAAGATGATTTCACACTCCAATGATGTTCCCCCGCCCGTGCCTTCGACTCACAAGAGTGATACACGTGTTGACTGACACAATCATGTGAGTCCAATCAAATGTTCTGAGAACGTTTGATCTGGGAGCATGACACATGGTAAGTTTTAAACTTGGTTATTTTTTGGTCCATAATCTGTTGTTGAAACCTATGTTGTGTACTTAGTTTATGAATATACATATATGTATATGTCTCTAATTGGAAATGGTTTGCAAAGAAATATCAGGGTGAAACTGTATGAAATGCAGAAGGAATTGTACGTACCTAGAATTGCTTCCCCATCCTAGAGCTGACCTGTTAATTTTATTCCATTTTGCAGCATCCCATTTGGAGTGCATTGCTTTCAGATATCCTTGATTCCATCTTCCAGTAGTTTAACGTTCTTCTTCTGGAAGGACTGCCAAATATGCAACGATTTTCTAGAGAAATTATTTTAAAGAAGATTGAGCCAAGATTGGTAAGATCTGACTGTCTTGTTTTTAATTACTAGGAATGTTGCCACAAGCTGTAAAAAGCTGCAGCATTCTAGATTTCTCTTAGGTTATCTTGGCGCTGTTCGCCCCAGGAATAATGTTGTTCTTTTTAGGCCATATACATATTAATGAAAAGAAGAGAGGAAACAATAGCTGGACCAAAATCAACTTGTTTTTATTTTTCCTTGTTTGTTTTGTGTTCACAGTACGAATCACTGTTCTATTCAACCAGTAATCAAAACGTTACATAAAGCAAGTAGTGGGTTCAATTCACGGATTGTGTGCCTTAATTTTATTCTGCACATCTGCAGGAAAATGCTGACAAGAACTTAAATAACATTGTCCTTATCATCCTCTTCTTTACAACAGAAAGAAGAAGAAGGAAATGCTAAAAAAGAAGCCATTATACTTGACACAAATGGTACATTTTATAGTAATTACCTGAGGATGCAAGACAAAACACATCCCTGCTTCACAGTGCCTATGAATGTTCTAATGCTGTGTAGATTGGTTTTACATTCTATCTGAAGGGGGCTGATTAATTGGTTTGTTGTATTTCCAAATTGAATGCACCATGTAACCTGGTTGTTTTCAAAGCAGAGAGCCTCGGGGGATGCCAAGTTTTGGACAGGAGACCAGGATCTCCAACAGTCTCCAAACTATTGTGCGCAGCGAGCTGTAAAAAACCATTCAGAAGAGAAAACACTTTCCCATCCTTTATTTATTTGCATTGAAATATTTATCTGTGATGTGAGCCATTCATAATAGATTGTCAATCTTTCGCGCCTTCAGTTAAGCTAGGCGACTGTGTACTCTGAGCATTTTCCCCACCCGTACACCATCACCAACAATTTTATAATTTCTACAGTTACAATATAGTCTTGATTTATTCCTCTGCCCCCAGCAAGGGTGGTGGTAGAAGGTTCTCCCTTGAAAATAAATAAAGAAGAAAAAAATGTTTCAATTTTCCATATATACGCAAAGGACTATGTCTTACCTAAGTGAATTATTAATTTTGGAACCTGAAGATTAAAACTCCATGAGCCTGAAAATTCATGTCTTGCGGTACTTTCCTGATAATTGAAGGAAATTATTTATGTTGCATATTCTAATATTGTTTCATGATCAGATTAAAATATTGCTTTGAAATAGAGAGGACCAGGAACCAAAATAACCAGAATGCCCTGCCTTGTCCTCTGAAAGTAGCATATCGGGTCCTTAGCATCCAAACCTACCAAGGACAAGAAAACTGACTTTCTCTTTTGCTATTCAAAGTGTGCATTTGTTGAGAAGAAGCGGAATATCTGGAAGAAAACTAAGGAACATGTATTTTCACATAAATTCAGAGACAAGGAAACCACGTAAAGAATGATAAGGCTATCAGCTGAACAAAGGTTCCATTTGCTTTGACATCTTTGGACTAGGTCTGTTTATGTCACTCCCAACTTTGTCTGTGTGGACCATGTCATCAGCTCCATGATCATCTCTGAGATGGGGGAAGACAGAAACTGTAATCTTAGATGATCCCTTTGCTCCTACTGGACTCCTCCTTAAAGGATTAAGAATGTGAGTCTTGCTGGATCAGTTGGTTATTTGCCCCAATGTCCTGAGAAGTCCACAAGGAAGAGATGTGACTGTTCTTCTTTAGCAATGGATATTCAGATACATATGAAACCCTCTTGGGGATTTCACTGAGTGTGTTAAATTCAGTCCTGTTCTCTATGACAGCATGGGTCTTCACCTATTCCTTTGAATCTCCAAGTTCTCCACATTGAGCCAGAAGATCAGGATGGACATTATACCCATTTAAACACAAAACTGTTCTCTATGAGATTGAAGAACAGTTTCTACTGGAACAGCCTATAGTTTCTTCCTTTGGCTCAGCAATCACCCAGCATCTTAACTGCATGGCTGCCATCTGAATCTGTCTGGCACTTAATTATGTCACTTCCCCTTTCCAGTTTTGTATCAAGCTATGGGTGAACACCTATGTTCCATGAATATGGAGCCATTACTTCTTAACATGTATGTATGGTACCTGAGCATCCAGAAAATTCAATATGTGTAGAAAATTACTTCAAACTGTGCTTCCAGCTCTGTGGTTATTGTCTGGAAGAGACAACAAGATTTGAAAATAGTCCAAGCTTGGAATAAGCTTTGGGCACAGCTGTCTCACCTCTTCAGCTGCTGTGTTAGACCCACAGCTTAGCCTCGCCAATAACATATTCCCAAATATTCTGTCCCTCCACACTGACCTTCCCTCTAAGAGATATCTATAGAGATCTGTCCAGTCTGGACCTTGTGAGGACTTTTGTGGCTCCTCATTTATTCTCTTGCTTTGGTTACATAGGATGCTGTCTAAGTCAAAATGCAGTCTCTCTGGACATTTACTAGCAGCAATGCGTATTCAGAATTTCAGGTAAGAATTTTTCAAGCCCTTCCTGGAGATGTTGAGGTTTAAACTTGGGATCTTCTTCAGGTAAAGCAGAAGTATGTTTTTTTAACCCATCCAAATATCTAGCTAGCTTCCATCTCTTAGTTCCCACTCTCAGCCTGGACCTCAACTCTGACCACCTTTTCGAATAACAGGAACAAACTCCATGTTCTTCTTCAACATTTGTAGTTGGGGAAGCTGAATAAAGGTTGCTGGCAAAATATCTAGCAACAGGCCCATCCCAATGGTATTTTTACAGTAAAATGAACAAATAAAATTAATTAAACCTAAAAATACACATTGTAAAACTCAATTTTCTGGTCTGAACACATTATCCATGTGCAAGAGATCTGCATGACTAATGTATTTAATTATTTATGTAAAAGATTCTATGTCGGTCACTAATTAGCCTTTTAAATTTACTTGATTAAGATGTTAACCCTCTTTGAGGAAAACTTTTAAAAACACTCCAGAACATGCTCTTCAGTTTGTTTCCTTTTTCCATGTTTAGTTCTGAGATCCCTTAATTCTTTTATCTGTTTTATGGCAATGTCCTATAAGACTGCCTTGAATGTTTAATTATTTACTTGACAAATGCAAGATATTGTCATGGTATTTGTAAAAAGAATGTCTTGGTACTATATGTTGGGGAAGGTGGGAAAAACAGAAAGCACAATAGAGCATTGCCTGGCTCTTGACAAAAGGCTGGATGTTTGTGAATGGAAAGAAGAAAAGGGAATCAGAACAAGATTCTAATAAAGCTGTGTTAGATGTTGCAAGACGTATACAAGTGAATATTCAATAACCACAGGGAATAACATACAAAAGTAATAACATAATTTACCATTCTGTATGAAAAGTGATACCTGAGAAGGAATGGAATTGTTGTTGTGGGGTTGTGTTGTTTTTCCTATTTGCATTGGAGATAATGGTTGGGATTCCTTTGCTGGCAGATTCAATCGAACCAAGAAATAGTTTGCTATACCTATTGCATAAGAAATGTTTTGCTTATTTAATAATTACTGGTTTTCTTTGGCTATTAACTATTCATCCATTGGAGATGATTATGCTGGGATGGTACTTTGAGCCTTTATCAGAATAGCAGAATTGGAGAAGGTTTCTGAATGAGTTTCTGATGAGTTTCTGATGAAGCCTTTTCTGCCATGGACCCTGGCCTGTGGGACATCCTTTCCCCAAGGTGAGGCTGGCTCCAACTCTGTTGGCCTTTCAGAAGGCCTTCAAAACTTGATTTTGTCAACTGGCCTTGGGACCCCATGCCAGAGGGAGCCTGCTAGATGTTTACACGGTGGTTAACTGGAATGCAGCCGCTGTACGTGTAATGGAATGTGGGAAAGACTTTGGGAGACAGGGTGAAGAGATGCTGCCTAGGGAATGTTGCCTAGGGAACTGTTAAAAACAGAAACAAAAATTAACATGAGGGTGTTTGGTTTTTTTTTTTTAAATGAATATGGGGAAAAGCTGTGGGCTTTTGTTATAGGGACACAGCATGATCTAAAGCCAGACTTGACTCCATTGGTAAACCTTCACCACAATGATAGTTCTATAAAACTATTATATGAAATACTGCAACTTCCTTGGACTGATGGGAAGGAACTTTCAAAGGCTGAGAAAGTTTCAGGCAAATACTGTATGTGAGAGATTTGGTAAGAGGGATAATGAAAGCTTCGGCATCTATTTCCCCAAAGACGTTTGTTCATCAAGAGTTGTCTTCTTCTAAATTCTTTTTCTGAGACACGACTGTCACCTTCCCTGTTATTGTCACAATGTACTATACAAGAGAAGAGAAACAAAGAGAAGAAGAAGAAAAGAAAGAAGGGAAGTCTTGATAGTTTTTTTTTTTTTTTAAGGAAAAGTGAATAATAAAAAAAACACACACACCTGACTTCTTGTTTTGGAGAAGAAGGGCCAACTTTTTATATTATAGTAACAGCTTTGAGATCAGCAGCTGTGGGATTACATGGCAGAGGTTTGTAAAAAAAAGAAAAGAATCAATAGCTGGTGCTGTTCAGAGAAAGGAAAAGAAAGGACAGCTAACTAGGCCAGATTGTAACAGTTCTGCAAGCAGCCACATTGCTCACCTTACAACAGCGCAACCCTGCAAATTATTAAATAATAAATCACAAACTGTCGAACAGTCTTGGGTGGACAGAATGTGTTTGACTGTAAAGCAGACAGAGGGCTATGAATTATTCACATCTCAAGCAAAGATAAAACAATCTGGGAAGAAATGAGAGGAATTCTTCCAAATCTTTCTTCTGTTTGTGTGTCTGTATGTGTGTATGTGTGTGCGTGCGTGCGCATGCCTGTGTGCACGTTGCATGCATGTGTTGGAGAGGAAAGAGCTTCAAGTGGACAGAGTTACAACTAAAATGAAGGAAATTACTACCATGAAGGAGAAATACTAGTGGGAAGGAAAGTGCCCCAGAATTAATAAGTAACATCTGAAATGTAATACACATGCACACATGTGCGATTGTGTGCAAAGCATGAGCTGTGAGTTGTGTGCCTGGGCTGAGCATGAGTTGGGGTAGGATGCTTTACCTGATGCTTCAACGAAGCAAAATGACTCTTTGAAACTATGTATACCCATAATACAGTATATGTTTATATATACAGTATCTATGTTTTGAGCAGTCTTTTTTCTAAAATGGATATACAAAAAACCCTATTAACACACATCCCTTCCATAATACAATATGGATGATAGGGAAGCCCATGCCCAAAGAAACTGCAAATTGCAAAATGTGTCAGCATGCAGATGTCATCCTGAAACTGGAAAGATAAAGAGAAGACAGCTGCTTTAGTCTGTTAACTGATTGATTGGGTGATCTACCTACTTCTTTTTTAGGATGTCCATACCACACTTCAGTCAGAACTCTGAGGTCACCACACAATCAAATAATGCAGAAGTATGGTCATGAATCATACAACAGTGGATGGATCTTCAATCAAATTATTATCAAGACTTTGCCTTGGAATACCTGTCTGTCATTGGCTGAGGGTCCAAGACTTCCCCCTCTTCCTCCTCCTCTTCTTCTTCTTCTTCTTCTTCACATCTGAATTCTGAGGTGGTTTTGTCAATTAGCAAAGACATGAATCTGAGGTGATTATTTATAAAATATTTTACAGATGAGGTTGTCTTGGAGTCATTGGAGAAATCATCTTGCTGGAAGGTAGAAACTGCTGGAAAAATCACATTATGCATTGGATTTACTTGAAAGTCTATGAAATTAGATTTTAAAAAAATACAATCAGAATAGAACTTAATGACATGCCTTTTCACTGATGTTTAATTCAGAAAGGAAGTTAATGAAAACTTGCCTGCCTTAAACAGAAGAAAGGAAGGGCTCCTTTGCTCTTAGTAAGTTGTTTAAACTGAATTTCATAATGAAAAGCTAATTTGCCCTTAACCACCAGACATTTTAAAAATACCTTTAAATTACTGTGTGCTTTGTCCAGCATATCAGTGCTATGTGACTAGTCTTCAAAAGCCAAGCTATCCTCAGGCAAGATGAGACAGCCTGATCAAGTGGCAGATTCTAGGCATCATCAGGGGCAGACTTCATAAGTGACGCTAATAAATGACGCTAACTTGAAAGATGGGGATAATTTGAGCAGAAAAACTGAATTGATCCATTTAATTACCCTAAGGTGGATGAACTTAGCCCTGAGCTGTCCCAGGATTTGGGGGAGTTTAAAAGTAACCCACCCTGGTCAACTGAACCAGGGATTAACCAGGGGATTGAAAATGAAAGTTGGGTGTGGCCATACTGTCAACCCTGATCACTTTACAATGGGATTTTTTTTTTTATTTCTTCAGGTCAGTGGGAGAACAAATGGAAGCAAGGTGTGGAGGAGACAGGACCAGCCTTCCAACTTTCTGTGTGGTGGCTGGGAGGAGTCTTTTAAAGGCTGATCAAACTCATGAGCAACCTATGTGGTAAATATTAAGAAAAAGGTTGCTTTGGTCAGTCATGTTGTGGGAAGACAACCAACTTCTGAGCACGCTAAACCAACCACTATCTCAGCTGTGATGGTTGGGAGCCCAGCCTTATTACCAGTGTTGAAGTAAAATTCAACTGCCAGTCTAGTCAGCTTCTATACTTGGACTGAGAAAAGGGTGTCATTTTGTTTTTCGGTCCCACACCTCACCAGTCCATTCAACAAAATATTTTGGTCTGGCCCCATTAAAAACTGAATCTATGTCTGGCCAAAAGATCAGGGTAGCATTGAAACTATTCCTTCTCTTTTTCTCCAGATGATGAGATGTAGGGCAACACCAGTCAGCGAAAAGGTTTTTATGTGACTCTCATATATAAAGAAAGCTTGAGCTGAAATCTTAAAAAAAAAAAAAAAGCAGTAACAAAAAAAAAAAAGGTTTTCTTTTTTCCTCTCTTCTCAACAAATCATTGTATATTCTTTGAATGCCTAGAGCTTAAGAACAGGCTGTGTAGGTTTGACTTAAAAAAAAAAATGAGAAGGTATGTGGACCAAATTGGCATTTTGGCAGACCCTCTGAGACACACAGGATTTTTTTTTTTCCCAGAGTAAAACTAACTTGGACTGTACTCCTCAAAAGTGGGTATGAGGCCAGGTTATAACTGAATGGATATTTAATCCAATTAAATATACTTTGTAATAAAAGAGATGTGATTAATAACTTAATAATTTCCTTTTTTAATCAATTAGGGAAGATGCAATTAGAGACAAAGTGCATCCCTTTGGAAGCTTTGAGTTAAGCATCCCTTGAAGTAACACAGCTCTTTGTTTTTAAAACGCAAAGCAAAGCGGACATGTTGCTTTCCTTCACGTCCCTCTCACTGTCTCTTCTAGAATGTTCAGAAGCCAGAAGATGCTCAAGTGCATGTGCTCTTCATTCACAGCAACCTCTTCTAGTATTTCCACTGAGCTTCTTTTCAGGGCAAGACTATACCTGGACCACAATTCTTTTTCCTGGATCACACTTCACCACTGATGTGTGGTTTTATCATCTTAGCTTGTTCCCTTCTGCATTGGCCATGAGCTTGATATCTCTTTTCTGGTTCACAGTTAACAGCTGTCTGTGCCTCACCCCGCCAAAGATCTGAGCAGGTACTTAACAAGCAGTCAGCATGCTAAGAGGAGTATTATATGACCCTAATTCAGGTTAGCACTCCGTTCTCAGTTAAAAGGTGGGCTTTTTGACAGGGCTAATGGCCAAAGCAGCCATGATGTCTTTCAGGGACTGCCTCTTCATTATGACAGTAAATTATTGGTGATAGTGTACTGCAAAGGCATGGTAATGTCTACAGTAATGGTTGGTGTAACATTACTTACAAAAGAAATCAATAAAAATGGTTTGAACTGTTAAGGAAAACAAGTGTTATGTGTGTTAAAAGAAGATGTAAAATGGGTGAAATTCCACCCCCCCCCCACACACACACACACCTTCCTTGTAAAATTGACCAGCATTCATTTCATTCCTGTTCAACAAAAGTTCCTGTGTAGATACATAGTTTTTGTTCACTGGAAAAAAATATGTTTTCCTTATTGGATTTATCGGTCATTTTTTTCAAGAGAAGGTTCTCTGTTCATACCTCTGCATCTGATGGATGTATAAGAAAATCTTTTATTTTACATATATTTTGTGACTAAAAGGGATATCTTAATATAACAGCTGATCCTTTTTAAATCCACATTGAAACAACTTTTGGGGTTTTTTTTAATGCTGTTGTAAAACTCTTTGTATGGTATTCATAGAAAATGTTTTATTAATTGCCATATGTTTATTGATTTCTCTTTCATGTTAGTTCTTTTGTTCTTTCTTTGTAGTGGCAAAAGATCTCACTGCATCATCATTTGCAACTTATCTAAGATGTCAAAGGTGTTCTTTTGAAGTTTATTATAGATCACATGTTGTACAGGCCCTTAGCCTGGCATATTTACAAAAAAAAAAAAGAATGCATACTTTGAAAACTCACAAAAGAACAGGGGCTGTACTAGTTAAGAAAAGGAAGAATTCTATTTATGGTTGGCTTTTTTCCTCTGTCTCTTTCTCCTTCTTCCCCTTCCCCTTCCCCTCCATTATGAAAAAAAAATCCCCTTCCTCTTCTCCTTCTCCTTTTTAGTATCACTAGAATTTAATCTTGTGCTAGAAGAATATCATTCTTACAATAAAGTGTTAGAAGCTGAGCTCTCTCTCTTTTTAAATCTTGTTCAATCTTGTATTTTTTCCTAGAGAATTAAGGCTAGTGAGGGTGGTATTCACAGACCAGGCTGCTGTCCCTAATTTTCTTTCCCTCCTGCACTGTTACAATATATCCCAGACTTCTCTTCTTCCTCATATTTTTTACTGTATTCTGATCATAAGAAGATCCTGACTAGTTCAAATTTAAGGTTCACCAAATGTAGTATCCTCTTTCTGATAGTATCAACTAGCTCCAGGAAATCCACAAGGAGGACGTGTGGTCCATTGCCTTCCCCTGTTGTACCTATTCATAGCACCATAAGTATGGATCCATCCAAGATGTGTACATCTAACCTCTTTTTAAAGTTATTTAAGCTGTAGTGACAAATTTAACTGCATATACTGTGAAGAGCCTTATGATGAAGGTGAAAGAAGAAAGTGCAAAAGCTGGCTTGCAGCTAAACCTCAAAAAAAGCAAGATTATGTCAACCAGCTTGATTGATAACTGGCAAATAGAGGGAGAAAATGTAGAAGCAGTGAAAGACTTTGTATTTCTAGGTGCGAAGATTACTGCAGATGCTGACTGCAGTCAGGAAATCAGAAGACGCTTAATCCTTGGGAGAAGAGCAATGACAAAAATCGATAAAATAGTCAAGAGCAGAGACATCACACTGACAACAAAGGTCCGCATAGTTAAAGCAATGGTGTTCCCTGTAGTAACATATGGCTGCGAGAGCTGGACCATAAGGAAGGCTGAGAGAAGGAAGATGGATGCTTTTGAACTGTGGTGTTGGAGGAAAATTCTGAGAGTGCCTTGGACTGCAAGAAGATCAAACCAGTCCATACTCCAGGAAATAAAGCCAGACTGCTCACTTGAAGGAATGATATTAAAGCAAAACTGAAATACTTTGGCCACACAACAAGAAGACAGGGCACCCTGGAGAAGATGCTGATGCTAGGGAAAGTGGAAGGCAAAAGGAAGAGGGGCTGACCAAGGGCAAGATGGATGGATGACATTCTAGAGGTGACGGACTCGTCCCTGGGGGAGCTGGGGGTGTTGATGACTGACAGGAAGCTCTGGCGTGGGCTGGTCCATGAAGCCATGGAGAGTTGGAAGCGAATGAACGAATGAACAACAATACTGTGAAGAAGCTTTTGGTGGGGAAGGGATGTCCTGGATGAAGCATTAAAATTAGAGGGACATCAGTACAGACAATCATAAATTATTAGTGATGCTGCCTTCATTTGAAGATGTCGTCTTTCTGTAGTGATGCCTAGCTCTGATCCAGTTTTAGAAAGCAAAAAAAACAAAAACAAAACAAAACAAAACAAAACTATAAGAAATTGGGGGAGTTGATGTCTTGAAGGTGCCCATTAACAGTTGACACCTGGAAAGCAGATGGAGCTGGAACACATGTCACAGAATCACTGTCTTCTGTGTTATGGGGAGATAGATGCTATTAAAATTATAGTCAATATAGATGTTAGCTCTATCCTTCCTCTATCATTAATCCAGTTTTCTCTATGTGCCATTGTTTGCAGGATCTCCTCTATGTGCAGAAACTGCCAGTGAAATTCTAAACTCTGGTTTTCTAGAGACAGGAATGTGGAATATGCTGGCAAAGAAAGCAAAAGGACGATGTTTTTTTTTTCCTTTAATGGCAGGCAGATTAGCAAGAAAATTTGAGTGACTTTGAAGTTTAGGTGGGTGAGTGTTTGCAAATTTAAAAAGTTTCATCCTTCTTAGCTTTGATGCAAACCAGAGAAGAATTTGGGGGTCTTGTACTATATCAAGATGGGCTTCTACCATTTTTCTGAAACTCATTTCCAATTCCAAAGCTTTTCTCCAGCATCTCTATTACTTCATTCTATTCCCCACCCCACCAAATGCTTGGCATTAAGCTCTGTGTGGATCTCATTTGAATCACCTTCAGATCAAAGTATAAGCTCTTCTTGGTTATATTTGAAAAAAAGTCTAGTTTCAAACGGAAAAGATCTGCTGACTTAGACATCAGCCGTGTGCTTAAAACTCAGCAAATTTGATCTATCTCCTTCTTCTGTTAAAGCAAGGCTACTTGTTTTACTTGTACTGGAAGCATCAAAGTTTGCAGAAGCAGTTCTGATGTTTGAATAAAAGCAAATTAGATTAAGGGATTTCCTAAGTCAGATTGTTCTCTATTCTCCAGTCATTTATTTTATATTTTTCCCTTCTAATTATAAATTTGTTAGAACTTTTAGAACCCTCTAGAGGGCTAGATCTAAGGGCTCTGGTCTAGCAGATACAGACAATCATAAATTATTAGTGATGTGCAAATCAGGTGCTCATGATCACCTAATTTCTTGGCCACCCAACAGTGCAATGGTGACAAAGATACTTTGCCTTTTTTTCCTGAACTCCAAAAAAACCTCTCTTCCCATTCCACAGGTCTCTTTAGTCCACCACAACTTGAGAGGCCAAATCAAAGCAGGCTGAACATCAAGCTCAGCCCTTAATCATGACTGGCTAAAGACAGGACAAACTAGCTTTAGATACTGAGTGTCATGCACCAGGAGTTTCCCATGCTTGCTCTGGACAAAAGATACATCTTGGTTCTAGAATCATGCTTTAGCACCACCAAAATGCCCATTTTGTCCAGAGTGAGCCTAGGAAACCCATGGTGCATGACATTCAGTATCGAAAGCTAGTTGGCTACTTCAGGCACCCCAGAAGCTGATTCCCCATTCCTGACTGTAAAAATATAAAAACAGTAATATTATAACCATCAATTATCTGCTATTTCTTGGCATCTGCCTGAGGGGCTGTCTCACTCTGTTTAATGCAGGGATGAGGAATCTATGGCTCCCTCCAGATGTTGCCAATCTATCCCTCCTAAAATGGCCAGTAGATAGGGATACTGGGCATTGGAGGTCAGCAACAACTGAGAGGTCACAGGGCCACTCTCCTTAGCTCAGTGGCTGGGCCAGCCATCTCTGAGTGCAGCTTATGGGAAAAAAAATTGAAGGTGGATTGTTATTCTTTCCCCTAATAGATTAATCTTTCTTCCCCTTACCACCGTCATTATTTTCTATTTCTTGAAGCAGGCAGAGCAGTAAATGAGTGGTCCTCACGGGACCCACCTAGAGAACATCATTTTGACAGTGACTGCAAAGAACACTTTCTGATCAGCTCTTTCTCTGTTTCTTGCTCACCTACACACACAGAAAGAGACACACACATAGTGCAAAAAACAAAGTCACCAAGATAGGGACAATAGGAGTAAACAAATCCCAGTCCAGTATCCTTCCAGTGCTGTCATCTTTTGATCTGATGGATCTGCACTTCCCCTCTCCCTTCTCCTTTGTGTGAAGTACACACACACACACACACACACAAGAAGCCCCATCTGCTCCATTTAATGATTTCTGTTTGATGAATTTTTCTGCATTCATAAAGGGAAATGCAGTCACTGGGGACAGCCTCCAGCACACCCACCCTTACAATTTTTATCACAGTCCCAGCCCTACTCATCTCCCCTTTAACACATCATGCCCAACATCAAAATGATAGCTCTCTTTGGCCATCCACATCTGACTCCTTCATAAACTATAATTTGGAGGATGTTGGTTTAATTAAATGTGCGGGAGCCCATTACTCACAGAGGAGCCGAGTTCTCCCTCCCACAATTTATCTGCTTTTTTCTCCTGCTGAAGACTTTAACAGAGCCCAAACAGGCTAAAGGAGAAAAGAATCCTGGGCTGAAATCTTACATACTGTTAGGGTTGAAATGGAAAGAAAGTTATCAAATTAAAGGAGAGGGGGAAAAAGATCTGTTTGCTTGTGGCTGTGCTATGACAGCTTTGTCAGGCCGAGCAGATGATAAGGATTATTCAATCAATACAGATTTACCCAGAGATCTGCTGTTTTCAATGACAGCCATTAAAAATGTACAAAGGCCCAGTTCAGGGTTCGTGGTCTCTTGCTTTTAGCTATTGCATTTTTTTCCCCCTGAATTATGTCAGGATCAATTTTATCTAATAGATATCACTTATCCTACATGATAATCAGCCTATCATAGCCCATTGATTACATGACAGGCCAATTTAAGTCTGGTCTGGCAGATAAGAAACACAAGGAAATGTCTTGTAGGAGAGGAAAAATCCTTTTACAAAAGTAGTCCTGAAATTTTAAATTCTTAACCCTCATTGGAGATATGCAGCCTGAATGCTTAAGACATAAAGGCATGAGCAAAAGCTGTCCACGGGCTTTATCTGTGTTAAGAGGCCTTTCTATAGGGAGAAACCATTGTTGGCTTGTCTTTGGCATTTCTTAACATGGATTCTAGATTGCTGGATGATCACCAAGATAGCATAGGGAAAGCTGCACACATTTTTAAAATTCGTTTGGGTTCACACTTCACTCGCTTGGAGGGGAAGAGGATTAGTACGTCCTGAAACCATCCTTAAATGTGTAAATGCATTAATCTTTGTCAAAGCTGTTCTTAACCTTGCTGCCTTTATGTGCTGCTGCTTTGGAACCATGTTGGCCTTTCTGCATAAGAAACAAAGCAGGGTATTTTTTCCAAAAACAGCCCATGCAATCAGGAATCACATAGCATATATGATGGTCTGTGCCTCTATGTGCTGCAACAATACGCAAAGCAAGTTGTCGAGAGTAAGGGAACTGAATCATCTCTCCTTTACCAGATCTACATTTGGGCTACATCTGTTGGCCTGAGACACTTCCTTTTTGCCTTGACAAGGTGCTTGCTTTGCACCATAAAGGCAACTGGTATTATAGGAATGTCATAGCATTGCTGGGAAGAGGTTCTTTATCTGCATAAATTATCATAATCTGTATCTCCTTAAAATCTCTATAGCCAGCTACAACCAGTGCATAATGAGCCAGAAGCTATATAGAGAAGACATTGTTGACTTGTCTCTAAAGTTTCACCCAAATCCAAGCCTCATACTTCCCCAGAAATAATCTATGCTGTTTCATACTAGCAAATATTTCTTAACTATAGATGGAGGTGCATCTGACCCGAATATCAATTCTGGAAATGTATGCACACATTACACATGTGCAGGAACTCTGTTTTTTATTTGTGCTGCTGCATTGCATTTGTCAAATGATGCCATAAAAATAAAGGCTACATGTGGCTAAACAAATACTCTTGTTATTGCAACAGGCTTGGCTTTGAAGCCTTGGAACGATAGCTTATTGATTACAGATTTTTGCCTAGAAGAGTTCATAAAATTGAAACCATAGACACACATGCACACATCCATGGATACATACACATACAACTGTTCATCTTCCAGTCTGATAGAAAAAAAAATGGATCTCTTCTTCTTGTGGAATAGTAGCTGTGGGAAAGCTTGCCTGCATTTTTGCATTTCCTATTAGAAGAAGGGCTTTGAAAATAAAATTGGAATCCAGCTGTAATTGCTACAGTTCATACAGGGGCTTTCTTCAAAAATGCTTATTGCCAATGAAGGTAGGGAAAGACAAAAAAGTCAGGTTTGCATTATTCCTTCTTTATAAACACAGTTTCCACTCCTTTATCCCTCCAAAATAGCTTGCAGTTTGGAGTAATGTACTGACATCCTATATTTTGTACAGGGAAATCAACTATGAAGATCGTTGACCAATTAAACGGGCTGTGTTTCCACAGAGATCTGATGAAGTTCTGAGAATAAGCCATTCATATTCTGTATGCCTTTTGCCTTGCGTATCCTTCAGTTACTTTTGAGCACATTTATATGGTTCATATTTGAAAATAATGCAAACTCAGTGTGGGTTGGTTGGAAATGTGACAGACATGTGTCTTATTTCTAAATAATCAGCAGTTTTGGAATAAAACTTTCAGGTAGCTACGCATCAGCAGATCTTTCCACTTCCTTGATTTCTCTTTCCCCATCCCCCTTTCCAGTAATTAAAAAAAAAGTGTTGGGGAAAAGACTATTACAGTATGTCATAAAATCTCTCTGAACTACCTATATTTACCCCTGAAAGTGAATTCTTGATAAGGCCTAGGATATCAAAGAAGCAATAGATCAAAGAGGTTCTAATAAGCAACCTAGTGTTTGTAGAACCTGTACTTTCCTGTCTCATGTTTTGTTCAAGTTTTTAATTTCAGTTTTCACCACAGAAGGCACTTAAGATAACCATCAATAACCATATTGTCATGCTGAATCCTTTGATAATTTAACATGTACACCTTAGTGAAACAAAAATGCCTTTTTCCCCCTCCTGGTAACATTTGGACTTCATTGTGTTTTTCATGAATAGTAAATTTGATTTTTGTCTGAGAATCTCCCCCTTAAGTAGGATAATTGTGGGCCACATTTTAAATGCTTAAAAATGGAAGACTATGTAATTTCTGATTATTCCACAATATGCATGCCAGTGTGTGTGTGCATTTGTGTGTGGGTATGGGTGTGTAAGCACACATGCATACCTGTATGTGTTTTAACTGCTTCTGTCCCCACTCACTTTAAGACAGTGAGTTGGAGTTTGAAGGAAAACATTGAAATTAGGCCCCAAATAACAAAGGAAAACACAATTAACAGGTTCTTTATGGGGAAAGCAGTAAAGGATTTTTTTCCCACTAGACAGCTCTCTGCATTTTTACAAAGGAAGAATTAATCTTCTCATCCTTCTATGAAACCAATGCTTTCTGTGCTGATCTAATTGATTTGTGGTAAGAAGAAATCCAGTTTAAGAAAGATACATACAAAACTGGTCATAATCCTTCAGGAATAAAAAGGAGATCAGCACAATCATTATATGAAATAAAAGGTGCCCAGGAGGATCCTTGGCTCCAAAGAAGATAGACCTCACTATATCTCCAGGAACTTGGACCTAAAGAACTGGAAGATAAAGAAGAGCATGCATTTATGAGTCTATTTTTCAAGCCAGCTAAATTATAACTTGAGCCTAGGTCATCATATAGGTAACTGTTCATTTGTAACAGACTTGTCCTAACTGCCAGGAAACACGCTGAGACAAGAAACTAGTCTCTAATGTTTTATTGCTTGTACATAACAGGAATCCTAACAAACTGAAGAAGCGTGGGAAAAACCCAGCCATATAAACCCCAAAGGTTAAGGTGGTCCCGATCTGTGTCTCTTTGAATGGCTACCTAATTCCTCGGTGCTACGCATGCGCTTAACAGTCTGGATGGGAGCCCCCTGCTCGCCATCCTTACTCATGACAAGACTAATGCAGGGACAGCATCTATGTATTGATTTTGGAACCTGCCCTGTATGGCAAGGCCCTCCTGGATGACTAAATTCAACCAGATTGATCCATGGACAATTACTAAGCTGATTCTGAATTCAGACGCCTGCCTAATGTCTCACCATCACTTGAGAACCCATTTTTGAACTTCGCCTACATTTGAGACTTTGGTGTACTATGTCTTTGTCCCCAGTGTTATTATATGAGGAAACAGTGAAAATTTCTCTGACCTACACCAGGAGAGCTGATTGTATCAGCATCTCTGTCTATATTAACACCTTACAATGTGGCAACCCTGTTTCTTCCCAGTTAATAAAAGGAAAAAAAAAATGGCAGCAATATGACAAAGTGGGTGATGTTCAAGCCATGAAGTCTGCATCTTGTAACAATCTTCTTGGCAAGAAATTGTCATTTTGCACTTACATTGTGCACCAAAAATGCCTTCTTTGGAGATGTTTATTCCAGTTATCATACATTTTAGGGCTCTTAGGCGTGTGTGATCCACACATGTTCTAGTTCAAATGGTGGGTTGGATGGGATTGGATGAGTTGGATCAAGCCAAGTCAATCTGAATTATTAGGTCAATTTGATGCATCAAACTGATTTGATAAACAGGGTGCACGCATGCAGCAAAAGTCTGTTGAATTGATTCAAGGCACTCCATTCAATCTGACTTTTTGATTCAAATATTTCAGCTGAATTGAAGCTTGATTTTAAGTTCTGCATAGCCTAAAAGCTCTCCAGAATGCTCTGAGTGGGGATGAAGTTTGTAGCGATGATAATTAAACAGCCAGGACTCCACAAGTGGTCCAAACCTTGTCCCCTTTCCCTGAACAGAAGAGATGCCCAATGGTGTCACATCAGTTCATGTCACCCAGATAGCCTAACAATACATACAGATGGATTGGGCAGAATATATTGTTTTATCAGTCAGATGTCAGAGAAATATGACAATAGCCAGATGTGGAGCAAGAACATTAGTCTGATCACAAATGTAGGTAAGCTTGGATGAAAATTGGATGAAGGCTATTTCCTTCTTGTTTGAACTCACTTGTGAATTGGCAAGAGTACCATACATTTGGTCCTGTTCTGAGAGCCAGAAGCAAGGGGAAGACGTGAGTTACTCCATTTTTCATTTCTGGGGCCTGTCTCAAAATGTATACCGATATCCAGAAAGAAAGAAAAATCATATCCTGCTTTGATGAAAGCTTTAAAGACATGAATAAAATATGGAACTAGCCTCAGCTGGGTCCTGAATACCAGCAGAATTCAAGCCAGCTAAAACCAGAATAGGGAGAGCAAGTTCACACCATTAAAAATATCCTTCCAAGTTAGATAGATCTGGTGTGACCAGATCTGGCATGTTGAGAAAGACTTGAATGAATGTATTTCTAACAGGATTGCTAGAGTGTGTGATGCCTCCATGTTTAAAGTCTAGGGCCAGTAAAGCCTTAATTTTAATTTTTTACACTGTCTGTGATAAAGCAATTAAAACATCCATGCTAAAACTGTTAACCAAGTTCCTTTGCAGCTTTCCATATAGATTTCCATTTGTGTCTATGCAAACTCATTTTTCTCCGTCTTCCTGTCTTCCTTCAGTGAGTTATAAATGACAGGCATCTGAAAAATTAATTACCCAACATGATGAAAAAAGTGCTTTTAAATTATTGTCTGCCTTTTCCTTCTCACACTCAAGAATTTAAGTTTTCTTTTTGAAGAATTCTTTAATTAATAAAGTGTTCCAGAATATAGTTAACTGCTTCATATATAAATGAGGATTATCCAAGCTGAAGGTGATAAATGCATGTTCTTCCTCTTTTATGCTGTTATATTATCATAGTTCCAGTGTACAAATGTGACCATAATGTATATTTCTACAGACATTGTATGATTTCCAGAGGGGAAGGGGACAAAAAATTACAATCAAGTCTTTTCTCAATGCCATGCTATCATGGTTATGCAAGATCTTTCAAATATATTTCATACGTTGCTACTCACTCCCCCCATTCATTTCTTTTTATTTAAATTAAGTAGATCAAACATGTCCATACTGGCTGTAACTAATATTGTTTCTTGGCCTAAACAGATAATTGCCCATCTGGAAGTATAAAAGACATCTCACAGAGCAAAGTTGAAATATCATTAATAAGGCGGATTGATTTACTCACAAATTCTTCTAGAAGTATGATTAATAAGCCATCCCCTGGTGTTAGGTATAATCTTCAGATCTCTTGTCACAGCATGACTTTATTTCTGAAACAACTGCACTGTTCAATCATTAATCATTACTCTCAGCAAACGGTTTATCTCTGCTAATGTTCATGTGACATTCAAAAACAACTTTGGGGGGAAATGATCAGGATGAAAAAATGCAAAACAAGGAAGAATACGAAAATAGGAAAAAATAAATAAAGACATTTTGTTGCACAAAGCTGGAAGCAGCTATCGGAGCTGCGGTTCTGTAGCTACAGACTGTGACATGACAGAAATAGATTATTTTCAGCTAGGCCCCCATTGGTCCTTCAAACCAAGCTGTTTTTGCAACTTTGAGCATAAGCTTTCCTATATGATAACATGTCCAACTCTGAAAAGGCATTTCTTTACTTGATCAGCTCTAATAATTTCTTTGAAGGTGTCCTCTGTTAGAAGGAATATACAAACCAAGCCTAGTTTAAAACTGCAAACCAGAAGATGGAAGAGCCCAGAAAATGCCATAAAATTCCCTTCCCTTCCCTTCCCTTCCCTTCCCTTCCCTTCCCTCCCTTTCATCTCTATCTTCCCCCTCCCCTCCCCTTCCCTTCCCTTCCTTTCCCTGAGCAGAATGTTTGGGCCCTGAGTCTGAAAAACTAACACATTCATAAAGCCCACAAAGAAGAAATATTGTATCTCCTTCCATATAGACACCAACCTCATTCATCCACACCTCCTGGGCAGCATAGAGCTGACTATATTATTTATTCTTTCAAAGGCCCTGTGAGATAAGATGACATCTGACTCAGTGTGCTGTATTCTCCCATAGAAATATGACCTTAAGCCTACCCAACCTAAGTCCAATAGCCTCTCTAAGGTAAATTAAGATCATAATAGGAAAAATTATGTACAGAATTAGGCAAAAGGTCTATCGAATCTAGTATGCGGCCTCCCAAAGGACTAGCCAGGATCTTATGAACAAGACACAACTATAACTGCTTCCTGCTGCTCATTTTCTCCAAGAACTTTTATGTCAAAATGTTTGCTTTCGATCAGGGTTTCTCAGTCAGGGTTCCATAGAACCCTTGGGTTTAGCAAGGGACCCCTCGGGGTTCCCTGGGAGATCACGATTTATTTAAAAAACTATTTCAAATCTGGGCAACTTCACCTTCAAGAGGTAAGTTTCATCCTTTATTTTTAGTTTAAGAAGACTGTTTGTGCATCTCTACAGGCCTATCCATAAAACGAATGTAATACTTTTGTAACTCCTGGCCTATCTTTGAGCCTGAATGAGCAGGGGTTCCCCCAGGCCTGGAAAATATTTCAAGGGTTCCTGCAGGGTTGAAAAGTTGAGAAAGGCTGCTTTGGATACTTGGGATACTATCACCCATTCTTACAGCAGGGTTGCACTGAATCTCCACATTGTTGTGAATTCTCATTACCCCTGGCCTTGGACTCTCGAAGACTGAAACATTTCATTGCTATTTTGTACGTATTCAAAGACTCCTCACCCTGGAAGTAAATTAGTACCCAGACTACAGATTAGGCTAGAATCCCTGCTAGTATTGTGGGATCATTCTTCCATTGATTTGTTTATTGGGAGTTGTCTTTCTTAAGAACTAGACAAGGAGAACTAGGTGGAGGTTGTTTTGGTGTGATTATTGTGTTTCCTATGCGCAGAGACTCCTGCCAACCTAGCAGTTCGAGAACATGCAAATGGGAGTAGATTAATAGGTACCACTTCGGCAGGCAGGTAACGGCGTTCCGTTTAGTCATGCCGGCCACATGACCACAGAGAAAGTGTCTATGGACAAACGCCGGCTCTTCGGCTTTGAAACGGAGATGAGCACCGCCCCCTAGAGTCGGACACGACTGGACTTAACGTCAAGGGAAACCTTTACCTTTACCTATGCGCAGAGAAGCTTTGTTATCATTACCAACATCTAGAAGAATCTCCAGGGACTCCAAGCAGGTTCTGAATCTGAAATGCATCCACAAGCATGATCTACAGAGCCTTCTTTCCTATGGACATTCTGAACGTAGAAATGCCGTGCTGTAGACAGCCTCACATCTGCAAGAAAATGCCAAGTATGGAGGCAAAAAAAGGTGATCTATCTCCAATCTCAGAGGGGGGAAAATAACAAACTCTCAGTGACCTTCAGAGGCTGCAGTCTTGCCACCCAGAATGCTTGCCCTCCATTTTAAACCACAAGTAACTCATCCATCACATACCACGTGTCCTTCCCTGTCCCAGCACCAACCACCTAAGGAATGAAGGGATGTGCAACAATTAAACATGTGCACTAACAGCTAATGAATTGCCTTCTTCTTTTCCAGCCTCGACCATCCCGAAATCCCCAAGATTGCTACAAGCTTCAGAATCATGTCCTTCTTGGTGAAGGAGACAACCTTACTTTGTTTCCACAATGTAAACCACACTGTTAGTGCAATTGATGCTATATCAGCAATGATAACAATCGGTATGCCTTGAGTTTCCACACAGCAGACATGTGTCTGATCCAAGTGGAGGATTGCCAAATTGGCTTGCAGTACACTTACTGAAATTGGACATCTCCCCCTTACCCCCAGCTCCCCCCTGCTTGGATTGCACAGTCACCCACTCATGTTAAACTGTGAAAGAATTAGTGTGGTTTAAAGTGGTACTTTTGATGTTGACTTGTGAAATTTGAGTTCTGAATTGTGAACGTTGAAGAACCCTGCCTGTGTGTCTGCTGGCAAAAATGTAAAACGAAGAGAGTAACAGGACCTCTTATATGGGCAAACACAGCTGGAGGAATGTGATAGCCTGAAATAAATGAAGAGGATGCTTCTGCATCTGCAAACAAATCAAAGCTAATGAGGAAAAGCCAAATCTGCAGACCCTGTAGGACTCAGGCAGGCTGTGTTGTATTAAAGATGCACACAGGGCATCCATGGGAGGAGGGAGGTGTCAAAAAAATCAAGATGGCAGCTGTGACCTCATGATCAAAGCTCCACCCCTCTGTTTGCATGCATCACATGCTTTGACTCAGCTGCCAATCAGGGCTTGGGTATTTCCGGCGCAAAATCTTGGGCTTCCTCTCCTTTGGCTTTTGCGCACAAGTAGCCTTTGTGCCAGAAAAAGGGGGAGACTTCCTGCTTGGGTAGTTTCAAACCCTTTTCTTTTCTTCTTTCTGTCCCTCAGAAGGTCTGGAGGAGTTTGCTACCTCTTCTCAAAATCTGTGCGTCCAGTTACCTACCGTTCTTCGTCCTGCAATCCGAATTAACATTATTGCAGGCAAGTGTTCTTTAAAAAATGTACAAAATACATCAATTGAATAAATTATGCATAAAAGTGGCCAGCTATTACACAGTGTAGTGTGGTGCAATGTAGTATAGTAAAGCAGAGTATTATTTGGAGATTGAAACCTTAATAACTTGCAGAAAATTTAATGGAACAGCCTATTACTAGAATGCTTTTTCCATTGACATGCACAGGGTTTGGATTGATCCACTTATCCTTAAATACACCTTTGTATAGATTAAATGCAAACATACATTGTTCTTTCTTTATTTACATTAACAGCAAAATCTGCTAGACATTGGGAAAGAGGACTACATCCAAAGAAGCAGCTTATCAACTCCAAAGCTCATAATCCATAGTTATACTGGCATACCGTGGACTGCTTCTTTCCCACTGCCTCTACTTCCTTGTACTTTTCCATTTTTAACTCCCCAAATCATTAGTCAAGACATTCAGTATTCATTTGTCCATTTTCTTTTGCCTAATTAATAGCATGTTTCATCGCTTCTGGTTAAGTAGATCCCATGAAGTTGTTTTGCTATTATTTGCCTTATATGAATTGTAACTAGCTATTAGTCATTTCCTGGCTACTGCACATGCTGTGTCAAACCATGGTTGTGATGGATGTGCAGGCTGCTTGTAGGTCTTAGTGTTGTCTCAAAGTAGTATTCATTAGTCTATTATGGTCACAATAAGGGGTTCCTCCATCCATCCCATTTTTTCTCCTTGAAGATTTTTGTAGGACTAACCTATTTTTGGTGCAGACAGGGATGGACACTTTATAGGCAATGATATGTCCTAGAAAGTCTAGAGACAAAGGCTCAGATCCTGCCTTTCTTCCATCATTGCATCCAAGACAACATGTATGGAGTTGGTTAGAAGTTCTCCTCCCTTAGTCCAGAATGATCCAAACCTGCTTAGCTTTTGTAAAAGACTGCAAGATTATTTATTATTAACATGGTGTGGGAGCAAAGTAATGACAAAGCTGATCAACCGCACCTACAACTCCACAAACAAACAAACACCAGAAAAGCAATGGTTCTACCCCTTCCTTCTGTCCTAGAAGGAATAACATTATTCTTTCTGAAGCTGTCACCCAATGTTCACATGTCAAGCTCCTGCTTCCTTTGAAAAAGTAGCTGATGCATCATGTTAGCTATATGATGTCTAGTTCAGAGTTTTATGGTTTCCTCAACAAAGTAAAGCATACTTCTAACTGCTCCTTCTTTGAGATCTGGTAGAAGATCTCCATGTTAATCTATCATTTTTGTTATGGACTAATACAGATATAGGTCTAAATAAACCAATTTACCTTGTTTGTTTGTTTGTTTTGCCTGCAAAAGTAAGACAATTGTCCCATTTCTGCTTGATGATATAGCACCATATTTAAGTATTGCTTCTAGTTTGGTGTACGTTAAAAAAAAATCCTACCAAAATAGGTCTGCCAGATCTGATCAGAAAAGTAAGAAATGAAACACACTGCAGGCCAATCCTTAAATCCTTGGATTTGGTGAAGTCTATAAAATGTGTGATGAGTATTTATCCCATCATCTATAGACAGTGATGTAACAGAAAGAGAATTATTTGTTTTTCCAGTTTCTGATTAATGTGATTTCCATTTGGGAGTTCTTAGAGGAAACTAAAGAACTGCATGATGATTTACTTAAAAAAAAAATAGAGATAGCAAAATGGACTTTTCCTTGGATTTAAATGCTGGGACACAACTTTCATTCGTCAACCTCTTATGTTTAGCTCTACCCAGACAATGGTCTTTCTTACTAGTATACAGTAGTCTGTGAATTCCTCCCTTAATTAGATTAATGATTATATTTTTACAAATGTTTATTTTTAACCTGTCAGAAAACATGGAAAGTTGCTGATTCTTAATGTAAGACATACATGTTGTGATAATTTTCAGACTTGGGAAGAAACACAGTTTGATCCCCCCCCCCCATCCCTCTGCTTTGAGTTGCTGTTTTGCTGTGCAGTAGATGAATTGCATTTTTACAAGGGACAGTACATAACACCAAAGTGGACAATGATTTTTTTTGTTTGCTTTGTTTTGTTTTGTTTTGCTTGCTTCTGTAAATTCCTGACAAATGACTAGCAGAGAGAGGGGAACAGTGGAGGTGGGAAAGGGAGGAAGAAACACAAATTTATGGTAGAACAGTGCTGCCACTATAATTCACTGTTATTAACTTGCTAATAAGCCACCTCCAGTGGAGGTACTCTGAGCACCTTAAAGTCGTCTGCAACCAGATCATGGGTGAGTTGGTTCATCTACTTGTGAACACATTAGCCCTTTTGGATTGAGCATAAATCAACTCTGTGTGTAGCAAAACACATCTGCATTTGGCACAATTCAAAGATATATTCTCCCACACAAAAACCATTGGAGCAAGACCTGTTATACTTGATGGGCATGGTGTGATACTGACTTCTAGTTCAGAGATCTTCGGAAAGATGGAAGTGTTAAAAATGGCTTCAAACATTACCTTTGTTCTTATGGTTCCATTTTGAACCTGGTCTATAGATGCAGTAAAATGAAGTAACAAAGCCTTAGCTGCAGGAAAGGTCATGAATGTAATTGTTCCACCTAAAGTTCTCAGTTTCAGCCTTGTTTATTGAGTTCCTTATATCACCACCAGAATTTGAGGATAATAGAATTGCATTACTTCGGTTGCACCACATACTGCACATTTCATCAAGTTTACAGTTTCTGAGTTCACACCAAACAAGAGTTGCTTGTTTATTGCTTCGTGCATTCTGTGAAGCTAGCAGATATGGTTTGAGACCTGTGGATTATAGTTTAATGCATTGTGTGAACTCAGCCAACTATGTTTTATTCAATACACTATGATTAACATTGCTTAGCCTGTTGCATGTTCCAGATCAGTAGGTTTTTCTTGGTACAAGGTTGGATTTGGA
Organism: Candoia aspera; assembly: GCF_035149785.1. NCBI lineage: Eukaryota > Metazoa > Chordata > Lepidosauria > Squamata > Candoiidae > Candoia > Candoia aspera. Next base: position 20,831,366 of record NC_086163.1, on the reverse strand, counting down.
TGCAAAAGAAAGAATAATTTCTTCTGCCACAGAACCTTCACCCCTCTCAACCAAGACTGGGTGAAAACATCAAATGAATGAATGAATGAATGAATGAATGAATGAATGAATGAATGAATGAATAAAAGACCCATATTAAGCCAAAAACCCAACTAATTCGTTTTCATTTTCTCCATGGAGGTCAAATATTTATAGAGAATGAGATGACATGATGGCAAGAATCTTAACTTTGATTCTCTCTCATCAAATTGCATATGAAATGCAATAGAAAATTTAAATTTATCCTCAGAAGATATGATGAACCTTGAACCTGGTCACCTCCTGCCCAAAATGATTGAATTTCAGCTTCTAGAATTCTTGGCCAATATGATCACAGCTGAGAATCCAGGGAATTCAAGTGTGCACACTGGAGTTTGCCTAGGTTGGGGGAAAGTGACCTAAACTTTATTCCCTCTCTCCAGGAATTCTTAAATGTCATAACTCTGTACTTGAAGAACCTTCTCTAAATTATCATTCCCAGGATTCTTCAGGATACCATGACAGTTAGCTCAGTAAAGGCAATCCAGTTACAGCAAAGGAGCACGTAGATCCATCAACCTGCTTTCAACAAGGACTACCCGACATCAGGATCTTTAAGAATGATTGCACTATTTATATTCCATTTGTCTCCACAAAACTCACTCCAGTGACCTTAAATCATGTGAATAACCCCACAGGCGTCTAACTCTGTTATCTTTACAGGAAACTTTAATTGACATTGAAACAAAATGTGTTTATCCCAGAGCTTGGCAGATCAATACAAATTTGCAAGCTGGTAAGTATTTTGCTCCATTTCCTTTGAAAGCAGGCGGCAAAGCTTCAGCTCAAGCGGCTTGATTTTGCCTTGCAATGTGAATCTCATTGCCCCCAATGTTTTGAGATTGGCCAGGAAAATAATCTCTGTAATTAAAGTTAAAAGCAAGCAAAGTGGCTTCTTTAGGTCAGGAGGGCAACGGGTGAAGGCTTGGCTCCAGTTTGCCACTTGTCTCCAGCTACTGTCCAAGGCAGATGCTTCATTTTGTCTAATGGTGGAACTGGCCATCATTGTCCAGGAAATCCATCTCTGTAATTAAACTAAGAAGCATAAGACCCAAGGGGAACAGAAAAACAAAAAGGTAATTCCTTATTTTTGAATAAAACTATGCCACTCTCCTCCAGAGGAGCAAAAGGCAATGCCCAGTACCTCTTTTGCAGCCCCCAGAATTGGCGGGTCCAAAAAAGTCAGCTCAAGTTGCAGAGAAGAGCAGCAAAGAGTTTAAGGGGTCTGGAGGCTAAATCCTATGAAGAATGGCTAAAGGAACTGGGTGTGTTTAGCTTAAGGAAGAGAAGACAGAGGGGAGACACAATAGCAGTCTTTCCATACTGAAAGGGCTGCCCCAGGGAAGAGGGTGTCTATCTATTCTCCATGGCAGCTGAGGGTAGGACAAGAAGCCATGGGGGGAAGCTCATCAGAGGGAGATCCAACCTGGAAACAAGGAGGAATTTCCTGACAGTGAGAACCATTAAGCAGTGGAACAGCTGGCCTCCCAGAGTGGTGGGTGCTCCATTGCTGGAGGTCTTCAAGAAAAGATTGGACAACCATTTGTATGAGATGGTATGATGATTCCGGCCTTGGGCTTGGGCAGGGGTTTGGACTTGAAGACCTCCAAGGTCCCTTCCAACCTTATGATTCTATGATTCTAAGTTTCTTCCCATTTTTTTTAGCAGGACATCTATACAGTTGAGGACATCTATACAGTTGGCAAAAACATCTATACAGGACATCTATACATTGAGGACATCTATACAGTTGGCAAAAACAAGACCCAGAGCTGACTGTAGTTCCGATCACAAAATTCTTATTGCACAATTTAGGATCAAACTAAAGAGATTAGGGAAGATCCACAAATCATTCAGATACAAGCTCACTGATATTCCTAATGAATATGCAGTGGAGGTGAAGAATAGATTTAAGGGACTGGACTTAGTAGATAGGGTCCCAGAAGAACTATGGATGGAAGTTTGCAACATTGTTCGGAAGGTGGCAACAAAATACATCCCAAAGAAAGAGAAAACCAAGAAGGCAAAATGGCTGTCTGCTGAGTCACTAGAAGTAGCCCAAGAAAGAAGGAAAGCAAAAGGCAACAGTGACAGGGGAGATACGCCCAATTAAATGCAAAATTCCAGAGGTTAGCCAGAAGAGATAAGGTATTATTTTTAAACAAGCAATGCATGGAATGGGAAAAAGACAATACAATAGGATGGACAAAAGACCTCTTCCAGAAAATTAGAAACATCAGAGGCAAATTCCAGGCCAAAATGGGTATGATTAGAAACAAAGATGGCAAGGATCTAACAGAAGAAAAAGAGATCAAGAAAAGGTGGCAAGAATATACGGAAGACCTGTATAGGAAGGATAACAATATCAGGGATAGCTTTGATGGTGTGGTCAGTGAGCTAGAGCCAGACATCCTGCAAGATGATGCTGTCAAGGTGATGCATGCCATACTCCAGCAAATTTGGAAAACACAAGAATGGCCATCATTTATTGACTATTCGAAAGCCTTTGACTGTGGGGACCATAACAAATTGTGACAAATTCATGGTGGTATGGGGATACCAAATCATCTTGTCTGCCTCCTGAGGAATCTGTATAAAGACCAAGTAGTAACGATAAGAACAGACCACGGAACAACAGACTGGTTTAAGATTGGGAAAGGAGTACAGCAGGGTTGTATACTCTCACCCTACCTATTCAACTTGTATGCAGAATACATCATGCGATGTGCTGGGCTTGATGAATACAAGGCTGGGGTTAAAATCGCTGGAAGAAACATTAACAATCTCAGATATGCAGATGACACCACTTCGATGGCTGAAAGCGAGGAGGAACTGAGGAGCCTCATGAGGAAGGTGAAAGAAGAAAGTGCAAAAGTTGGGTTGCGGTTAAACCTCAAAAAAACCAAGATTATGGCAGCCAGCTTGACTGATAACTGGCAAATAGAGGGAGAAAATGTAGAGGCAGTGACAGACTTTGTATTACTAGGTGCAAAGATTACTGCAGATGCTGACTGCAGCCATGAAATCAGAAGACGTTTAATTCTTGGGAGAAGAGCAATGACAAATCTCGATAAAATAGTCAAGAGCAGAGACCTCACACTGACAACAAAGGTCTGCATAGTTAAAGCAATGGTGTTCCCTGTAGTAATATATGGCTGCAAGAGCTGGACCATAAGGAAGGCTGAGCGAAGGAAGGTAGATGCTTTTGAACTGTGCTGTTGGAGGAAGATTCTGAGAGTGCCTTGGACTGCAAGAAGATCAAACCAGTCCATCCTCCAGGAAATAAAGCCAGACTGCTCACTTGAGGGAATGATATTAAAGGCAAAACTGAAATACTTTGGCCACATAATGAGAAGACAGGACACCCTGGAGAAGATGCTGATGCTAGAGAAAGTGGAAGGCAAAAGGAAGAGGGGCTGACCAAGGACAAGATGGATGGATGATATTCTAGAGGTGACGGACTTGTCCCTGGGGGAGCTGGGGGTGTTGACAACCGACAGGAAGCTCTGGCATGGGCTGGTCCATGAAGTCATGAAGAGTCAGAAGCGACTGAACAAATAAACAACAACAATGAGGAAATGGTGTTCTTAAGACCTGCTGAAGATAAAATCACATTTTTACTCTGTGGAAGCACTGAACCCTCCCTCAAATGGGGACTTCAGTTATGCCTACTTTTGGAATGTAGCTCTCGATGCTGTGCAAAGCCCACCATGGCCCTCCTGTACAGCCTTGTTTATTTTGTTTGAGCATCAATCACATAAAGAAGCAAACTATCTAGGTGGAATCCTGTGTAATGTCCCAAAATCTGCCTTGCAATTTCTCCTCCCCTGAGAAAGAGGATTTCATTATGATCTCCTATTCTCAGGGGGCCTGAGAATTTCCTTAACATTTCTGTTGGTGATGTTTTGGAGCTTTCTTGATTATGGAAGGCAGCAGAGGGCACTACTGCTAGTGTTTTTTGTTACTCATCTCTCCATTGCTCTGAAGTTTTCTTGGCTATTCTTGCTTCTCAATTAAAACAAAAGCAAAAACTTGATTTCTTCCCTAGTGATTTAACTGAAATCTGGGTAGCCAGAGAAGGTGCAGGCCTCTACAAAGTTAACTATAAGGATCTCCTGGCTGTTTCATAATTGAAAAAGTACATGAAGACCACACTTCTCCTTTGAACAAAATAGGGAAAGCAAATTCTCTTTCATCAAATCGAAAGAAAAGTAGGAGGGGGGAAAAAATAGAAGACCTTTTTTTTTTTCCTGGATGGTACTAATTCTGACCCCATTAAAAGAAAAAGAAAATCAAATCCCATTCTACAGAACATTTGGCTAAATAATTCTGTTTGACATGAGGTTTCATTGGGTGTTAATTATACAGCAAAAGCCTCAGGCTTTGATGTGGCTTGAAAAGCAAACAAGAGTCCACTTATCTTTCACCTGTCATCACTAATTTTCTACAGCTACTGGCCAGTAGCCCAATGGGTTTTCTTTTGTTTAAAAGAAACAATGGGAATTAAATAATACAGCTGTAACACAAATGTTGTTCCTTATTGTAGGTCTCTTATATGGCAGTCATTAAGTTTGAAATAACAAATCTGGGGAAACCATTCAGGTAATGTTTTCCTAGCAAAATTTGGTAGCTATCATAGGAGGGGCAGAAGAGAAAATGTGAGGGCATCCATATTGGCCGGAGGGGATGTGGCCTTAGGGTAGCCACACCTCCTAAATTACCATGGACAGTCCTCCATTTGAAGAATCACTGCAGGTTAGTCCAACTATCTGAAGAAGTCCTCTGTTTGCTGAGCTGCCTCGAAGTTGGCTGCCAACTCTTAGCATCCAAACAGCAGGCACACAGTTCATATTGGACTCATATTGGATTCATACTTAATATGTGAGACCTGTTGCTACTATTTCCAGTTATATTAAAGTAAACTTGTTTAAAAGGGTCTCTATAAAATCAGGACACATTTTACGCCACTCTGTGCATTCCCTTGTCTACTTTTTGGGTTAGAGCTAGCTTGGTGTAATGGTGAAGGTTCTGGGCTAGAAACTGGGGAGATCATGAATTCTAGTCCTCCCTTAGGCATGAAAACCAGCTGGGTGAATTTGGGCCAGTCATTCTTTCTCAGCCCACCTCACCCGACAGGGTTATTGTTATGGGGAAAATAGAAGGTGGGAGCATTAGGGATGCTACTTTTTTGATTGATTGATTGATTGATTGATTGAATGATTGATTGATTGATTATGTGCTATCAAGTTGTTTCAACTCCTAGCAATCACATTTTCTTCTCAACAATCTACCCTAACCTGGTCTTTCAAGTCTTCCAATGGTGCACTCATCACCATTGTAACTGAGTCCCTCCACCTTGCTGCTGGTCATCCAGGGTAGAATATCATCATCATCATCATCATCTTTGCCCTTGCACAAATGCCCTTGCACACATGCCCTTGCACACATGCATCACTTTTTGAGCATATCTTTCCTAACTTTTGCATGCCTCAGGGGTGGGAGGGGGTTGCAAATTGCACTATGATATTCAACAGGGTACAATTTTAGCACTGAGCTGAGTTCACTATCACTTATAACCAAAGAACACATCTCTCTCCCACACACTTCTTTGAATTGCCACTGGCAGTTTTTCAATGAGGGACACTCAGATGCTACGCTAATCCATTGGATCTTCCTGGACACGATGGAATATATAGAGTTTACTGTTCCAGCTAAGCATTGCTTCAGCAAGAAGATATTCTTGAACTCTGGTGTAATCCAGTATCCTTATGGTTACACTTTTCTATCCACTAGTTGTCCTTTGGTTCTAACACTCCTTCGGTGCTAACTCTTGACTCTACTTTAATGGTAATCCTCAGTTCTGAGTCACTTCCCATTCATATTAACTTCTCAACCCTGAAACTCGCTTGTTTCTAGGCCTTTGACTTCCAACTCTTGGCACCCATCTGGCACACGCTTATAGCTCAGTCCAGATGTGGGTTAACAAGTCAGACTAATCCTTAATAACTTAAATTACTTTAAAAATATTACTTTTATCATGGTTTAGAGGTGAGTTTTTTGTTCACAGCCTGGAGGAGGATGCATATTTATTGCACATTTGATAGGAAAAGATTAAGCAGGGGTGTGGTTCATGACTAGTAAGAACTTCATTTCAAAAAAAAAAGTTAAGATCCTTTTCTAACTTTAGACTTTTTTTTACTGCCATCTTATTATAGCTATTATAAACAAACACAACCACTAATGAAAGGCTTGAACACTTTACATGAGACTGAAATACATTTAAGACTCAGAGTGGAAACATGAGTTGTCTCAGAATAACAGCATGCCCATCCAAATTGCTCATGTAAATAAACACAGGAATGGAGCCAAGTGCATTAACAATTTGGTTTCTCCCCCTTAAGCATGTCTTCATCCTCAGGCATCAAACCTGGTAGAAATCTTTGACAGTACTCCAGCATTTTCCATGTAACCCAGACCTATGGTTCACTGTTGATGTCACAGGGAGTCATGGCAAAGGGAACATAACTATTTGACATTTGTGTGTTCTGTGCAGCAGAACAACAGCCAGTGCTCAGTGTGGTGGCATTTTCAGCACCTTCCCAGGTAGGGCTCTAAGTAGCCACCCTCCTTGCTTCCTTATCTGGTTGGAAATAGGTGGACTCAGAAGGTGCAAATCCCATCATGGGCTGGTGTAGGGTTTTTAATTTTAATTTGCCAACCATGTGTATACAAACCCAACCTCAGGTCACTTTGGAGCAGTGGTTTGTTAGAGCCAGATTCCAACTGAAAAAGAAAATTATAATTATGGACCCTGATACTACTGTTAAAATCTGGCCTATGTGACTAGCAGAAATGGATGCTTCCGATTGGAAGCAGCAATCAAGGCAACATTTTGATGTAATGTCCTGTTGTAATAATAAGTTCCAGAAAGTGGTGAGGTTGGCCATTTGATGGAATCCAAGGAATCCAAGGATTATACCGTACAGTTCCTTGACTCTTCAAAATTAACACTGACTATGCCCTGCTTTTGAAAATCTCAGGCTGACTAATAATAATATTCAAATCTAGTCAAACCCTAGTGAAGTGATGAATAAAATGATAAGGCCCAAATAATAAAAAAGGGTCCAAATAATAAAGAAGGCTACATTACAGAAGAGACAATCTCTTCTGCCACTGAATGCCACTAATGGTCAAAAAGAAGACTCTACGCTCAACAGGGTACCTAAAGGGTTGTAATCAAGGCATCATTAACAATCTAAAGGTCAGCTAATTAGAGTACCATGATTTGCTTGAGACTGGGGGTAGATAAAATAAGGGAATCTTATTTAATTTCATCATTTTGAACCAGATGGTCCAAGTTGTAGCATTAATCATGCTGTGATTAATATCGCGCAATGGTAATAAATACTAGCCCAACAATTGGTTGCAATGCTTTTGGTTGTTCAAGATCCCATGTGCTGTGCATCATCAGGGGATTCATACTGCCCCTTCCCCTTGCTGACAAAGGGTCCTGTTCAAAAAACAGGCAGTAGTGACTTATCGTAAATACTGAGAACCATAAATGGCCAGGAAATCTCAGCTCCTGATTGCTTCTTAAGAGTGGCAGAACAAGAAAGCTTTAATGCTTGGAGGGAATTTATGAGAACTGAGTTACCAGCTCAGGCAAAAGGCCAGCCAAGAAGAACATTGGGGAATAAATCTCTTTTCTTGGATGATGGTTGGACCTCCATATCTACTTCTCTTATTCACCTGCAGCCTTTGTGTCAATTCCATAATCTTCATAAAAACATTATTTCAGGAGGGCAGAAGATTTCATCCTCCCTTATTTCAGGAGAAACGTGTTGAATTATATTACTTAGGTATCTTTACGTTTCTGCCCAATACATCAAATCTTCACACATCATATATTTCTATAGTGTAGTTTGGTTTGGGCTTAATGTGTCATGCAAACCCAGGCAATTGGTGTTTATTCAACAAGTCATGGTTTAATGTGATATGAAAAATGAAGCTTTGCCCTAAGCTAGACTTGACCCCAAACAAGTGATGGTCAACAAAAAGAGTCTTTTTAAAATAAAATGCATGATAGCACTATTCTTCCAATTCCATGTAAAAAAACTGGATTGACAGATCAATCTTTCTTCAGTCCCAGTTTTGGAGCAATGTCTTCACCTTTGAAGGCAACCAGGTAGTTTAGAAGATGCTGCATGACACTTTATTCTTGCTTCTATCTTCCTAAATCTGCCATCTGAAGCATCTGCCACAATTTGCCTAATGATAGAACCAATCCTGAACTTACAGCTTGTAATGTGAATGCCTCAGCTGATACCATAATATAAAACTCTAGAGCCATGTAAACAGTCTAGTTTCCATCTTAACTTGGAATGTTCCTCTTGTATTTTACTAGGAGCAGAACACTGAGGTAGGAATGTGTAAAAATGGAAACCAAGGTTCCTGGGTTCGGCTGAATGTTGGTTCTGGCCTGGGTGGATGCTTAAGTTAGCTTTGATGCAACAAAACATGTATTTTGGGGTAGATGACTTTTTTAGTGGAATCCAGCAGCCTTTTTTCACTAACAGCCTTTGGTGGAACCCAGCCTTTGCTGTGGTGATAGATCTGCCAATATAATGACTCATTGTTCTCAGTTCTTTTCATTATCCAGTGCTGTGGCTACAAGGTGTTCTTTGGCAGAAGTCTGGAGACAAAACAGTCTCAGCAACATGAGGACAGGGAGTAAAATGGGGGTCATCTGGTGACTCAGTAAACAACAGACAAGGAAGGCTTCAAAACAACATCCAAAAAAAAAATGCTCATGTATTTAGAGAGGTGATTGAGTATAGGAGAGTACAGTATTTTGTCACATTTTGAAGGACCTCTTAATCTTCTCACCAACCTTCAAAGTAGTTCCTCCCGAAATGTCGCCTAACATTGAGAGAATCAAGAGGAAAGAATAATTGCCTTCCTGCTCTACTTGTGATTTTCTTGGACTATTTTTCATGGTCACTGTTGGATGTTGGGTTAGATGGACATTTTTTTATATTACCTTAGATGGTTCACCTAGAACACCCTTACTTTAATATCAGGTGGAGCTTTGATCACACTATCACGACCACCATCTTGACTTTTTTGACCACACTCTGCAGAGACCCCCAATCAACATTATTACTTTCCCTTGTTAGACAGTTTGGACTTTGCTGCTTCAAGAAATCTCAGCCTACAACCCACCAGGCAGAGGTGTTTCCCAACGATATCCCTCACAATATAATGCCATTGGGATATTACGTAATTATGCATTACTCTGTTTTCAATTAATTTTGGTTGAGTTGTTTTTAATTTGATATCCATTCTATCGAGGATATTTTATATGTACACCACCAAGAGGTTCTTGATTGCAGCAGTATAAAATGTAATAGAACAATAAGTTGCAATTGCAATTTCATAATTGACCTGGTCCAGGAAAGGGAATGCTGGTCTAGTTTTCAAAGGAATGAACAAACCAACAAAATGTTTGTGCACTCATGCATGTACCTGGGCTAAATTACTTCCAACATGCAGGAGATTATCAATTTAGGAACCATTCATGAGCCAGAGAAAACTGGTTGTGTGAGTGATATTCCTTTTTGGTGCTTTGATCAGCCCAGGGTACACTTTAGAGGCCGCAGGAAAAATGATTAGCAAAGACTAGGAGTCTTTGCCCAGAAAATGCCCATTTATGTCTTTGTTTTTCCCCCTCCCCCATTGATAGTAATGATCAGGGAGCTATAACCTTCTGCTGTGACCCAGAAGTCAGAGGAAACAACACCCTTGAAGTGTTTGTTATTGTACACAGTGCTTCCCTCCCTCTGTCCTCCCTGCTTCCAATGAGTGATGCCTTGTGAGGTTAGGTGGACTTTTTCATCTAGTCTGTGTACTGCCAGGATACATGAGAAGGATTCAAGCGATGACAGATCTGAAAACCTAGAAACCTGTGGACAGGTTCTGCATCTGCATTGATGCCTCTGGCAACTGGTTCCAAGGCAGAGCTTATGTTGAGTGCCTGAGGTTTTAATAAGCCATGTCGATGTCTGAACAGCATATAAAGAGCATGGAAGATGACAGGCTGACCCAGCCATTTTCATTAATTGGAATCAAAGAGCATTTTCTTTCTTTCTTTCTTTTTTAACATCTGGACAGGATGCTCCCAGGAAAGCCGTGTGGTTTGTTTCCCGCTTTCTGATGCAGTCATGTTATGTGGATGGAGGATGCAGCCCTACGTATACCTAGGTGGAGAATATGTCCCACGGAGCTCAGCAGGAGTAAACACATAGTGGATTGCATTGTTATGGCTGTTACCAGGGTCTAGGGTTGGGGACATATGGGGAGGCATGTCCATGTTGCATTGCTCTCTTGCATTGACCAAAGAGGCAGTGCCCACCAACCCAAGCAAGCTATCAAAGATGTTCAATGTTCCTGGAACTTTTTTAAAAAATTATATTTTTATTAGTTACCGTGCATTTCCCTAGCCATCTGCGCAGTAGAGCCCGCTCAGAGGTAAGGAGGTATATGATTGGAATCTTAGTGCTTGTATTTCAGTACTGTTTTTCCAGGGAAACCATCCCAATCTATAGAACTGCCACATACATTTTTTTAAAAAATGTTTTTTTTAAACAACAAAGGTTGCATATCTAAAGCCAAAAGAGACAGGCATCGGTCATGTGGAAAGAGACAGCCTTAATGCATTTAATAGAGCATCTTAATCCAAACAGCAAGGTCTTAGCTACAACACAGCTGGTATAGGCCCTGAAGGCTTCACCCCTTCCTGCTTCTCAGGAAGGACCTAATCCAGGTTTGGGCTTCCACTCGTTTCCCTCTGAAGAGTCATCTGCATTCCTCTAACCATTTCTCTGAATTCACATGAAGTTTTTGTCTACCTCACTTCTCCTCTGCTTCTGTGGCTTATGTGCAGGCCTATGTGTAAAGCTGCAAGATGTGCTGCAGATCAAGGATGACCTAATCATGCAAGTTCCACAGTTTCATCCTTGCAATAGGAAGTCTGGTGGAAGTGCCAAAGTGGCAGCATTAGGCCGATGGCATTATCATGTGTGTGTCACTTGCCCCCTTCCCCCTTTTGCTCCACAGATGTCCAGGGTGTAAATTCCTTTACTTTCACTCCGGAATCTCTCACCTGTGATCTGTAGCCCCTTTGGCTCTCACTTTTCAATTCAGTCCCAAAAGAAGACATAAAAGCAATTTTCTCCCATCGGCCTTTTTCAGGAGGGATACTGTTTTCACTGCTAAGGAGAGTCCTGATCCTGTGAAATTCTTGGAGAACATCCTCTTCCCTCTTGAGAATTCCAGAGAATTTTAGAGAGGATTCCAAAAGGCCATTTGGACTTTGCTTTGGTTGGAGCCTATGGAAACTGATTTTAAAATATGTGAGGGGGCAGTGAGTTCCCAAAGAAAGGATCTCCTCTCTGTTTTTGTCTCTTCACAAGCCTCATGCACAACTGAGATCTTTTTGCATAAAATAACAATGGGCCAGGTTCCAAGGAATGGGGCATTGGCTCTGTCTTCCCCAGAGGAGAAAGGATAGATTTGTGTTTCTAAGACAACAGTTTCCTAAGTTGCAGGGTAGGCCACACTGAAACTCAAGAAGGGTGATTAGGAAAAATGTGTATTATGCACATATGAAAGTCTCTTGTTCAAAGACATAAATGAATATTCTAGTGGAAGTAGAAACAAGCTTAAAATGTTCTTTAGATCCTGGCCCAGCTCCCTGGCATTGCACATTAAACACCATAGAATGAGTTTAAAATACTGAATATTCATCTGGGAGCTGACACCACAATTTGCAGCTGGGTGTGGGGAGAGAGACAAATGGGGTGGGTTTGTTTGTTTTTGCAATGCTGTAAAAATACTTATTTCTTGGGGTTTTTAAAAAGGTTTTTAGCCTCAGGTACTTATTGCTCAGTGAAAGAAATACATTTTTACAGGCATTGGTCATATTTACTAAAGTTGCTTCACAGCTCTAAAGTTGGCTGTAACAAGGGAAAAAAAATATGCCAGCCCAGGGCAATTCCAGTATTAGATATTCAAATGGCTGCACTGTTAAAATAAAGGGTACCGTGAACTCAGCCAGGTAGATGAACACTACAGCAAGGAAGCCACAGATCTCCATCCAGCTCCACTACATGATTTGCTAGATTTGTAAGTCAAACATGAGAATGGAAACTGGAGGTGGAGAACATATTTGATTGAGGGAGTGGGAGAAACAGGCATAGACCGGGCTCAGGGATGGAGAGTGGGGTCAAATAACAAAATGTGTATCATGGCATTGAAATGCAAACTCTGCCCCTTATGGACTTGCATGTAATGTTGTAACAAAGTATGGCATGGGGCCAAGTTATTCGCAAGACCGCCTCTCCTTGGTTGTTACTACCTCTCCCACTATATCCAACAGGAGGGGCATGCTCCAGGTCCTTTCAATTAAAGAATGTCACCTTGTGCCTGCCCTCTGGAACACCATACCCACCCCCGCAATCAGATTGTCCCCAACCTTTCTGGCCTTCCATAAAGCACTGAAGACCTGGATGTACTCCTAGGCCTGGGGTGGGGATGTTAGATGGCCCACTGAGAGGTTTCTGTCTATTTTCTTGTTGGGTTCATCTGTTTATCCCACTAACATTGTTTTTACTGTTTTAATGTGGTGTTATCTGCCCCAAGTCATATTTATGAAATGGGCAGCCATATAAATCGGCTGAATAAATAAGTATTTATTTATTTATTTATTTATTTATTTATTTATTTATTTCTCAAATTTAGCCACCGCCCATCTCCCCCAGAAGAGAGACTCTGGGCGGAAGTATAAAATGGTGGTGCTTGCATTATGAGATCACAATGCACATTTCATCCTTTTGGCCTCATCATGGTTGGGAATGGACCCCTGTGGACCAGTCAACTTGATCAAGATTATTTTGTTGCCCATTGAGAATGCCAACAGACAGGTAATAACCATCAGTTGAATCCTATGAACTGAATCCTGTAAATTGAATCCCACCCCGAATGTAAGATTTTTGAGTGAATGGTCATATGTGTGCATGAATTGCTGCAAGATAGCAACAGAGAGTAGTTTGCTACCTATTACACATCTTTCCATTAATTTTCAGCCTCCCTAGTTCCCCTCACCTCCTCACTTCAAAAGAGGAAGATTTTCTCCATGATGCTTTCTTTTGGATCTACTGAAGCATGGGATGCTAGAAAGGTGGCTGTTCAACAAAGGATGGGACATTCATACATGTCTTTATCTCCATCTGAGTAAAGCAGATGCTAGAACTCTGTATTAACCCTGTATAAAATCAGGATATCTGAGAAGGATATCCTGATTTTACCCCCTCTTGTTCTGTTTTGTTTTGTTTCTGAAATCAGAAGCAATTTATTCCCTATCAACTGAATGAGAACCATTGAAAAAAAAAAATGAATACAATTTTTTTAGCAAGCACATTAGTAGTGCTGGTATTAATTTGCATTTTAACACACACAAACACAGATTAATTTGCTTTTTCAAACACTGAAAAATATGCCTTTCTAAGTGAATTTTCTCTTTCTTTCTATGTATGGTCTCTCAAAATTTACATTTTACAGTGATACATGCTTTAAGGAGGGAAGCTTTTGACTAATTACACCTCCACCGGTATATTAACCTGGCACATGTGGATTCAATCCGTTTACATCAACATTGGTGAATATTGAATTCGTTAAGCAACTGTGCAGGAACCTTTGTGGTGAATAGGAGCTCTCTGGCAGGGACTTGGGAGTTTCCCAGATGATGAGCTAACATGGAATTTATTCCCAGAAATCACTATATTTGAAAAATGCTGCCCTAGAGGATTGCCCACAGCTCTGAAGAGACCGAGTGTGCATAATGGATCAGATGAATTGTACTTGGGAATCTTTTCAAAACCAACTTGAACACGTGACCTACGCTGACTCCATCTTGTCTGTCACTTGCGCATCTCCCTTGGCTTCTTTTGCCATGCATTTTTGAAATGACAGTTGCTGCCTGTGTGAAGCTTAGAAGTTCCATGTTGGGCATAACATCAGCTTTGATGGCACATTGCCCCAGGCATTTGTCACCCAACCTACAGGGATAATAATATGGAATGAAAGTGTTCCATATCTCCATCCTCATTCCAGAACTGTGTAAGTGTCCTGATACTATTAAATTTTACAATTGTCATTGGGAAATGAATCAAAGTTTCTAATAAGCAAATGAACCATGCCTTGTCACCTTAATTCTTCTGGCTGCATTTCTCTTATCACTTCATAGTCCCCCCTCACACCTTGTTGTTCAAATAATTTTGCTTTGTCTCCATCACTTCCACTAAAAGATTAAAATGGGCTATTGCAGACTAATTATGTCTTTGTTCAGAAGGGAGCAATGCAGGCAGAGGATCTGTGCTTCTGACTGTTAATCAATAGCTTAAACTAACTTTTCTTTTGATCAGCTGTTATTTATTTATTTTTATGCTTTCACTTAACATGTGCATTTGTCTTTGCACATAATGTTATTGAAGAGCATTGCAAGCCTAAAATGTGCAGATTTTATCACTTAACTTCCAGGTTAGGACATATGCATTGGGTAAATCCATATAAATATTGGAACCAAATAATTTTCTCTGCCATCCCTCAGCAGGGTTGGAGTCTGTACCACATCAGACTTATCTTTTCAACTGGCAAAAGTCAAAAGTCAGAAAAACCATAAGAGATAATTAAATTATCACACCATTTGCAAGATCTGTAATTGCAATCCATGCCTGTGTCCTAGCACTTTAAATGACCTATTAGGATACATGACATACTGTCATGTGCTGCTATAATAATCTTGTCCCTTTGCTATGAAAATCACTGTTTTAAAAATCTTTGCATGAGTATCTCTTCAGCTTTCAAATGAAAGAAATCAAAAGATGACAACTGGCTGGAGATCTAAAGTGAATCAGGACATATTGTCCCTTTTCGTCCAGACCTTTTGCTTCATGCAAGAACTAAAGCATTCCAACATGAGGACAGTTCTCAGATGAAATTTATTTGGATTTTTTTCATCCTTATTTCTTTTGGAAAGAATATCCATTTTTTCCCCTCTTCCCCTGTTTCCCTTCCAGGGCATCTTAGAAGCTACACTCTACTTAATTTTGTTTAGAACTTTGAAAGCGAATGAAAGCGAGGAAACTGATTATGGACTTTATTTTAAGGGATTGATTTTGGTTTCTCTCTGTTCTCATATCAAAGATAAAGCAGAGCTATGGAGTCATGTTCAGGTAATGAGATTTTATATGAAAAAGAATAAATTAAGTGTGGGAAGCCATCAATGGGATGAACAGGAAGAGCCACTTCTAGCTCACTAAATTGGGAAATGCAGGGACCTTACAGATGAATGTACTAAGAATCAGGAGTTATTAAGCATTAAATGAAAAGCTCAGAGGAAGGGCAAGGATTTCAGAAGGAAAGCTAGTTGACTTTATTACTGCAGCCAGTTACCAAAACAGAGTACAATTTTAAGAGAATTTGATTTTTTTTAAAATGGAGCATTATAAAAATAGAGTATTTAAAGAATCTAAACAACCTCAAACACTCAGAACTAATTTACCACTTTACTAAAACAATGAAATGAATTGCCAATTACTAAAAACAAAAGCAGTAAGGAAAGTCACATTCTACATTGTTTATGTTCCAGATAGCAAAGGGGTCCCCTTTGGAATATGTCACCCATAATGCCAAATTACCAGCAAACAACAACAATCATAGGCAGCATTCACAAAGCATGCTTAATTCTCTTACTCAATTAACCCAGTTTCTGGGTTCATAACAAGCAGTGAACTATTTAAAAAAAAAAAAACTAAGCCAAACTGGTCTGGGCTCATGCAACATGGGAAGCCACGAAAAGAAAGTCAAATGTCAAAACAAGGCCTCACCAGCCAAGCAGTGCCACTAGCACAAATGCAAGCTGTTAAACTATAGACCAGGTTGGGCATCCTGCATGAACTCAGCCAAAGTGTTATTGAAAGAGCCATGCAGATAGTGAAGGGGGTTGTGGCCCAAATTGTGTTTCTTTACCTCTCTTAGGTTGAAGTTAGGTCAATGTTTCCAAACCTTGACAACTTCCTGATGTGTGGCCTTCAGTACCCAGAATTCCCTAGTCGTGACTTATAATTCTGGGAGTTGAAGTCCATACATCTAAAACTTTGGGAAACACTAAGATAGGTAACCCCTTTCAGGAATAACACTTGATTGAGGATGTGATATGGGACTACTGCTTCTACCCATTGCACTGTTTCCCACCATCATAATTAGAATTATATGTTAGCACCAAAGAGGCCCTCCATTTATTTTTCAATAAAAACCATGTCTCCCTCCCAATTTGTATCAGGATTTTTGTTTGTTTGCTTGCTTGCTTGCTTTTGTGCCAGTGATGACTTCTGGTGATTGCCTGGACTAGTCCCTGCAGTTTTCTTGGTAAGATTTCAGAAGTGGTTCACCATTGCCTCCTTCCTAGGGCTGAGAGAGGGTGATTGGCCCAGGGTCACCCAGCTGGTTTTGTGCCTAAGGCAGAACTAGAACTCACAGTCTCCTGGTTTCTAGCCTGGTGACATAACCACTATACCGAACTGGCTATCATCAGGATAATGAAGATGAAAAACTCTTCCATCCAGGTCATCTCCTGATTTAACACAACCATGTTAATTTTATTTCAACGGCCCTGTCAATGACTTTGTTCTGTTGGACATGACATCTCTTGGAGGATACAGGAACCGTCTAAACATGTAGGTAATCAGGCTATCTAAAGGTTTACTAATTGATTCATTGATTTGTTCATTTATTTTATGTCAAATAACTTTATTTTTTGTTGTTATGTGGTGTCCTGGGAGTGTTACAACAAGACAAAGTAATTGAAGAATGATTTGTAGGAGCAATTCAACAGCAGGATCAGCATAAAATGCAGGGTATATCAGCTCTGCATATATCTATTAAAATGTCCTTACTTTATCTGCTTTGGGGAGAAGCTTTTCAGTCTGGTTTCATTTACAACAGATTTTTTTTTTCTTTATTAATTTTTTTTTTAAAAAAAAACCCACAGAGTGAGTCATTCTGGAGTTTGGGCTGGCTACATTCTCATTCCTGGAAGTGCCACTGAGAGTCCTCCATGGTTCTGGAAGCACAGGGGTATTTTACCAAAAGGGGAAGAAAACTGTTTTTAAGACAGCGTAAAACAAGGAGTTGATGTCTTTGAGATTTGCACTTGCCTGTCTAATACAGGCACGCCCACACAGACACACCCACACAAATATCTATCTTTAGGGGTGGGGGGAATGAAAGAATTCAGTCATTAAAAGAAAAGGGAAGAGGGGGTTTAAAAGGCATTTATCTTTAATGGCTGATATGTCATTTCATGATACCACAAACACACACACACACACACATATATAATGGCAGCCACATTGCTGAAGCCCAGGCCCTGAGTTGTAAGTACCCTCAACACTGCTATGTACATCAGCTGGTGCTATTTGATCATTAATTTATCACAGTTCTAGCAGTTTGTCTGACAGGTGATCGCACTTTCATCTAATGGCTACGCAGCAAGCCCATGGTATGCTAAGGCAGTAATGCTACTGCTAACATTCAGTATTCAGCCAACTACTGCCACTTTTGTGGGTCTCTGTTGAATTCCTGAAATCACAGTAATGGTGTGGAACTTTTCCAAAGAACAAGTGCCAATTCAACTTGCCTGCCTGCCTTCCTTCCTTCCTTCCTTCCTTCCATTTACAATTAGCTATATCATCTTGGTACAGCATGCAGACATGTTATAGACCTGAGCAAAACTTTATTTGAGACTTCAGTCTGAATGCTGCAGGCTTGCAAGGTCTGGCTGCTATCTAATATATTTTGGTCCCCTGAAGGAACCGAGAAGGACACCATGCGGTGATATCGCGCTGAACTTCTGGGCTGATACGGGTATTTAAACATAATGGTCGAGGTCACAGAGGAATCAGATAAGCAGCTGAATTTCCTAACCTCTTCTTCAAATTTTATTCCCCCACCAAGGAGTTTGGGGAACTGTCATATCACCTGTCTTGAAAAAGCCAGAATAGGAAAGTCAACTTGATGACTTCTAAGTACACTGATTTTCCTTTGTATCTGTGACTTTCACCAAAATGCGCTCAGGGGAAGCCAGCGTAGGTCGGTCTGGCAGCCGCCTCTCCACAGCTACAGAAGGATCAGAGAGGATTGGGCCGACCCCAGTGCAAATAGGAATCGGATTCTCCTGTGAACTATGCATTATAAAGTATGGCCCCTTTCATGTTTTCAGAACCAGATACAAACTAATGTTGTGTTTCCCACCTAAAGTGAAAGGAAAGGGAGAAAAAAAGTAAACGCAGGCATAACATAGGAGGCAACTGCTGAAGGGCCCTACGAGAGACTGCTTAGCTCAACAGGGACCGATCACAGAATTAAAGCTAGCAAGAGCAAATGTCTCACGGATGCCCACCTTTCAGAAGCCCGCTTGCTGGACACAGGGAAGTTTTCTCCTGCATTGCACGCTAGTCCTTTTCTGCAGGTCCATTTCATTGTTTCAAAAACTGCCATCGTCCTGGTAAATAAAGCAAGTATTTTTTCCCTCAAACTATCCAGTTATGAGATGTAATCAGCATTATCGAGACTACATCCTCTTTCGGAGGATTACGCCCATCCCAATAAAAATAAAGCAAAAAGAATTAAGTTCCAGTGATGGACCTTGGTCCATTCAACTGCTATTAAGGCTTATTATTATTATTATTATTATATTATTATTATTATTACATTATATTATTATTATATTATTATTATATTATTATTATTATTATTATTTTATTTTATTATTATTATATTATTATTATATTATTATTATTATTACATTATATTATTATTATATTATTATTATTATTATTTTATTTTATTATTATTTTATTATTATTATATTATTATTATTATATTATTATATTATTATTATTATATTATTATATTATATTATTATTATTATTATTATTATTATTATAGTCCAAACCTCTGGCTCACATTGCTCTCTGCCATTCTGCAGTCACTTCTTTACAGAGAAAGAGGCAATGGGGAGGAGATCATCTAATTTCCCTAGGAATGACGGTGAACAGAGGAACTGTTGGCATCAATGTTCAAAGATGTTCCTCCAGTACAATGCCAAAAAGCTCTTTTGCACATCAGGGAGCTTTATGTTGCCACTTACCATCTGTCTGCCTGCAGTTTTGGAGCAATAACTAAATAAAGCCTTAAGTACTGATTGCAGTTTTTCAAGGGAGCCTTGAAAATCTACTATCAGAACTAATGCTGGCAGAATCAGACTTGGCATCCTTTCTAACAAATTAATTCTACCTGAAATTCTCGGCATACTCTCTATCCATATACCAACTCCTGATGTTTCGGTCTTCCAAACGTAAGGCAGGTTCTAATCAGTATCAGGGCCTTCTCAGCTGTGGTGCCTTGTTTGCAAAAATGTCCTTTCCAACAAGTTTTGCCAACTCTTACTCCATGTTTGTACTAGGTGGAGACTTTTGATTTTACCTAGGGCTTTCAGTGTGTATGTGTCTGTCTGTCTGTCTGTCTGTCTGTGTCCTGATGTTCTGTTGGGTTCTGTAGGTACCTTGCAAATCACATTGTTGATGTGGTCAGAACTTAAATTAGGGGTAAAAAACCTATGATCCTCTAGATCAGTGTTTTTTCAAACTTGGCAACTTTAAGATGTGTGGACTTCAACTCCCAGAATTCTCCAGCCAGAATCCCCCAGCACACTGGCTGGGGAATTTTGAGAGTTGAAGTCCACACATCTTAAAGTTGCCAAGTTTATAAAACACTGATTTGGACGATGCTAAACAATAACTCCAAAGGCATTAGCTGGCACAGAGACAGGTTTCTCATTCCTGAGAGACCGGGCGGGGGTGGGGAGGAGGAGGATCATTATATATTTTTCAAAACTACTTTCATTGTCTTTCTAAAGACACAGGACTCAAGCTAGTTGAAACGTTCATAGGAAATCACAGTATTTTTAAATATTTCTAGAATAATAAAAATAGCAGGCAGAGAAATTCTACCTGCTTTTTCTACCAATGCTCATTCAATTTGCTGAAAGATCATTTCCTTTAGAAGTTATTTCAAAGAAGAAGAAGACATCTCACAAGAAGAACAATGGTGCTCTTTGCATTTTTATAGGTATGAGATGGCCAAGGGTCTACAAGGTTCAGTGGACTTCCATTCTTCTGTTGGACTTGCTTCCCAAGGTGGAGTTAGTGGTAGTGGGGCACCTAGATTAGCCAAATGGTCAGGCAAGTCCCAAGTATATGTTGCTTTGCTTAATATAGTGCCTTCACATCTAGATAATATATGCACCTCCTTTAATGGAAAGAAGACTCTACAGAGTTAACAAGCTTTGTGTTATAGCTGCATAGGCTTGGGGCATTCCAAATCACTCATGGTCCTTATCACTTCCAGGAGAAGATAAGGTCCATGTGTCTCTCCAGGTGTTAAAGACACACACTTGACAGAGTGAAGGGCTAAAAGGGAAGAGGGTGTGTTGGGTCTGCTCCGTTGCAAAGTTACCCCTCCTTTTGGCTGCTGAGTGGCAGACAGATCTGTCTCTTCAGCACTTCCACCTCTGCATTAACCCTGAAAAGATTGCTGGGCATTTCAAGTGTGGAACTGAGTATCATAAGCATGAGTTAGAGGGCACAGGTTAACCTTTCCAGTGGCTGGCACTTATGGCAGTCACAGTTTGCATTCTATTCACATTGGAATCTAAACAGAAAACAATCTCTGGAACTGCAAAATGGGAGCTGCAGCAGAGGATGGCAAAGCTTTTCTTTGGTTCACGTTCTTAGTAAGAAAACCTACCCAAATCATAAAATATTGTGGTAAACAAAACAAAAAGAACTTGCAGTTAAAACCAGTAAACAAACCAGCCTAGCAAAACTTGGCAGGAACAGGTTTATACATCCCATATTCTGTTTTCTCTTGTGACCCACTAGGCAGTTTGGGGAAAAGATACTGAAGAATATAAACTTGGATGGGGATTTATTCCAAATCACTGAAACTATGAGGTTGGTGCTCATAATTCCCATATTCTTCAAAGCTATGCAAATTAGCTAGGAGTTACATTCCCAAGCCGATGCTTAGTGCTGTCGTATATATATTTTTAAAAAGTAATTATTTTAAGAAGGAACAGCCTCTTGGTCTCCTAGCAGGTCTGGGGAGAGAGGCCCCAGAGGAGATGTTGTTGACACAAACGGCTTTTAAAAATAAACAACAATGACACACTTCAATCAAGAACAATGTGGCCTTAGTCAAACAAAAATGGGTTGGTGTGCTTTGCTTTGATTTCTTTTTTTGCATCAAATACTGCATATTTGGGCTTTATTGATGCCTTGGGAAGTGTCAATATTATGAAACATATGGAAATCTCTTCTGTCATATTCCCATATAGAATAAAAGTAGTACCATTACAAGGAAGCTGGAAACTGCTGTCACTGGAGACAATAATGAATTCAAATTCCACCTTTGATTCCCTTCCATTTCTGGGAGTTAATGTGCTGCGCAAACAGAAAAGTGGGTTTAAATTAACCTTGTACATTTAGCCCCAAGGAGACTTAGATTTACTTGGGGCTAAAGTAATCTCCCTTAAGGACCCCTAATCAGCCTTGCCATGTTGACCTGCTGTTTAAGGAGTCCTAATTCTTCTCAAGATTGAGACAATGTCTCAAAGAGGCTCCTGGAAACAGGGTCCTCTATCCACTTCACTTCTATTCCCATTCTCATTCCAGTTTCATGCAGCCACCTGGGTGGATGAAAAATGGACTTTCCCTTGAAGCCATCACTGAGAGATCCATGGGAAGCTATGAAGCCCATCAACAGCCTTGCCACTACATTTTGAACTAGCAAGTCTCTGCCCACAGTCTTCCCTTGAAGATCTTCTTGCCTATTACTAGACAGTCAAAATATCCAAATTGTGCAGTTTTTTGCTTCCTGTGGCACCAGAAATGGAAAGCAGAAATAAAATGAATGGGATTATGAATACATTTCAAAAATGCCTGGAACTACAAATGGCCTGTAGCCATCCAAAATGATCTCTGATCAAGGCTGAAATTAATATCTAAAATGTATTCCACTCTAACTTGCCAGTTCAGCTACCATGCTGGTTCCCTGTTTCAGTCTTTTGAAGTTTAGCCAGTAGTTGCTGAATAGCTGATTATTGCTAAAAAAAAGATCCTACAGGATCAAGCTAGTTACTAGGAGAGAGCATAGCTAAAAAAATATCAAAAGAAAAGCACTTCTAAAAGTTAGGAGGAAAAAAAAGGAGAAGTCATTGACATAAACGGAAGAAACAATACTTAAATTATTATTGATGTTATTGTTTATCTTTATTAGAAAATAAAGGCCTTAATGCAACACTGTTTGTCAAAAATATACAATGGAGTTCCAAATGAATGGCTGAAATGAATGAAAGTTGGATAAATAAACAAGGCAAGAAAGAGCTTTGAAAAGGTAGCAGACTAGACCACCTTTGTTAAACCAAGCAGGGGTAGTCTTTGGTCTTCTAGATGTTTCTGAACTCATAAAGATGCAGTAGAAGCCATGATGACATCACCTACACCATAGCATCCTGATGTAATTTTCACAAAGGGTTCATGAGGTCCCCTTCATGGATGCCCATGGCTAAACTACAACTTCCTAAGTCTCTGGAGTATACAAAACACATAACGATTTTGCCCAGACCGTCACATTTCTTCATTTGGACTGTGATATCCATCTTTCAGTTGGTGTATATTATTCCATTCATTGATGGAAGTTTGCACTCTTTTTGCAACTGGAATAGGCAGTGCAGAGCAGGAACAATTTGTCTCAGTGAGATGCTTTGCACCACTGGAGATGGCATGCTCTTCCTTAGTCAAGTGTGGAAGTGGCATGCTTTTTTTTTCCCCCCCAAGGGTCTTTGTGCAATCTTAAGCATCTCTCCTGATGGTTCCTTTAGTTGAAAATGGGCTCATGCACATGTGCAAAGCCCCATCCTCCATCCCCTATTTAGAAGTGGGGGGAACACATCTCAGCAACAAGCTGCTTTGAAGGGGTGCTCTGCATGAACCTTCACCAAGGGAAGTGTTTCTTTGAAGATTTGCACAGATGTACAAGAATACCTCCAGCCTGAATGCCTTCCCTTGCTCTAGTGGTTTTCGAGTGACCGAAAAAACGTGCTCAGGAGTGAAATGTGATTTTAATTTTCAGTTAAAGTTTTTATTATTATGCCTCAGTGCCCTATAGCTTGCTTTCAAGGAACCAGAGTAGTCCAGCAATGGGGGCAGTCACTAATCTAGGTGAGTTTCTTCTCTTTTTCTTTCCTTTTAGTGCCACTGCTAACTTTGTTGAGAAGTTGTGTTGGGCCCCTGCAAGGGATAACATTTTTCATTGCTCAATTCCTTGAGCCCTGTTTTAGGAAAAGAACTGAGGACACTCTGCCCTGTCCTGCTTTCAATCATAGAAGCTTGTATCAAAAACAATGTGCTGTTTTTAACTTTTTTCATTGTCCCTACTGGGTTATTTTGCTCTAATTTGGAGACTTTTTATGGTCCCTCTCTCTCTCCCCTGGCCTGTAATGATGAAGATGATTTAAGTAACCACCTCTGTTTGCAACTAATTATAAGTCTGAACTCTGAAATGAAATCCTTCTTAGAATTTATCCTGCTCCCCATGAATAGACAACATTGAAAAAGGAAGTAGGAAAATAAAGTTACAATTTAAAAAAAAATTGCCCAAAGGAAACTTTGTGGCTGTTCTTTGCACAATGCGTAAACAGCAAGCTTTTCCCATGTATTACACCATGAATATACTGGGCAAAACTCTAAAATAACATGTCCTTAAAAACTTACAACAAAAAAACTGAAGCTGCTTATGTCAACTTTCTTCATTGCTAAAACTGTGGGACACATTTTTTTTAAATGTATTTATTTATTTTGGAGGGGTGCCTTTCAAGTATACAGTTCCTGACTAATTACCACTTTCCATTCCACTAACATTTATTTTTGTATCAGGGGTCTGCAATATTTCAGCACCATTACTGAACTTCATGCAATGGTGTCTGCAGCAAAACATTTATTATTATTATTATTATTATTATTATTATTATTATTAAATGGTTCATCTCACGGTCACTCAAAACCACATGAACCTTTGGCATTGGTGGACATGTGAGATTTGGGTCATTTTTAATTTTTTTTCTAAGGTTTTAATTTAATTTTTGTGTCCTACGCTCCCACTGGCAAGCCTAATCTTCTAGACCAGGGTTTCTCAGCCAGGGTTCCACAAGAGGTCACTAGGGGTTCCCTGGGAGATCATGATTTATTTAAAAATATTTCAAATTCAGGCAGCTTCACATTAAAGAGGTAAGTTTCATTCTTTATTTTCAGTTTAAAGACACCGTTCATGCATCTATTATATACAGGCCTACCCGTGAAACAGATAAAATAATTTTGTAACTTCTGGCCTCTGTTTGAGCCTGAATGGGCAGGGGTTTCCTGAGGCCTGAAAAATATTTCAAGGGTTCCTCCAGGGTCAAAAAGCTGAGAAAGGCTGGTCTAGATTATAGCTAAAGCAGTACTGCTGCCTATGAGATACGAATCTAACATAATATTTGTTGAAAATATCCTCCAACAAGCAACACAAGTGAAATACTTTTGCAAATGATGCCATTCTTTATATAACGGAAGGGGTGGGCACTACAGCCCTTTCAAAAGGAGAGCTAGATGTCTTCCCCTTTCATTTCATGAAGTAAGGTAATGTGCAAAAGTAGCAATTACACCCTTTGTTTTCCTGCCTCTGTCTCCTTCTGTGTGTGTGTGTCTGTGAAGTTTTTGCCACTGCTTTCTGTTCGTAAGCACTCCTTCATCCACTCCATTCCTAAGAGACCCACAATGAGACAAAAGATCTGGAACACAGACAACTTTGCATTCTTCATTCAAATATTTTCATTCGTATCATTAAAAATGCCAGAGCACAATGAGGAATGGTGAATGAGACGGAGCTAATTTTCAAGTGCCCAAGCTGAGCAAAACCTAATGCAGCCTTCTATATTTAAAGATGAAAAGGTGACTTCTTCTTCCATATTTAGCTGATATGGGACAAAGAACAATGTTTAAAATGTCACTTCTGGGGCAGGTAGGGGGAAACATGGTTTTCTCTGTGTTTATAATTACGCCTCTGTCATGCCAAGAAGCAGCTGGATTGAGTTCCAACCTACATAATAAAGTTGTGCGTAACACAACAAACCTCCTTCAGATGGATAACTTCATCTCAGCGTGTCAGGGGTGCCTCCACCCAGCACTTAGCCTGCCGACAAATGAATGTTTTCTGCTTTCTCAAGTTTACATAAATAGCTGCAAATTCCTATAATTAACTAGGGAAAAAAAGTCATTCACTGGGATTCAAACAAAGACATGTTTGTTTATCATGCACATTGGCGTCCCTGACTCAGAAGATTGGTGTCAACTGATGTTTTCTCTTCTAGGTTAAACAAAGCAGAAATATCCCAGAGTGCATTGCTGCCAGAGGCCCAACAGGCAGTCACTAAAGGAGGTGGGCAAATTATCATATTATTCTGCATTTTAAGTGTTCTTCACTTGTTCTCTCTCTTTCTCCTTTTCATTAAGAAATGATTGACTCTGCCAACCAGCAGAAATGGGGAATCATGCAGCCTGACACCAAATGTTAACATCTGGCAGAGTGAGGAGGCTAAGGAGATAACAAAACAATGTTTTCTCAAAGTATTTTATGTACTACAGCAGGTGGGAAATATTTATTAATAAAAAAAACCTATGTGAGGGAGCTTGAATTTGCTACAGCGAGGTACTTTGTGCCACAGAGACAACACAATTTTTCTTCACATGAAGAAGTCATGCAATTTTCCTAGACAAGGTACTTCCTGTTGCCTTGAAGCATCGATCAGCAGTTTCAATAGAATGGAAGAGATTTCTGCACGTACTCATAAGCTACATATACAGAAGCATCATCTGCTTCAACCCAGTGCAATTTCTGGGGAAGGAGTTAAAAGGGGATTTTTCAGAATGGGAAGTGAGGGAAGGCTGATAGAAAGATATATTACAGAAAACATTACCAGTGGTAGCATCATCGACCACCTCCAACAATAAAGTCAATTCAGATTTTGAAAGAAATGTTCAAGCATCTAAAGAATAAGGTATAAAAACAGCAGCTTCATTTGCAAGGGAAGAAAGCTAGGTTTTGACAGAGCATTAAGGTCAGGAGCAAACATATAATAAATTAAAAGTCCTTAACAGACGTTGCCCCACATCTTCCTAAAGAAGCTAGGCCTGTGCATGGAGTCTGAATAAAGTGGAAAAAAACTGAGGTGGAAATGTGGAACCCTGAAGAAGGTAACAGGTGAAGGAATTATGGAGGAAAAACCTTCTGGGCAGAGTTTCTAGAAATTCTATAGAAGGAAGAATTTCAGCTCCTCTCAAAGTTGAGAGGAGCTGAAATTGAAAAATTTTTGTAGCTGTTTGGGAATATCAACATTAGGAAGGGAAGGGAAGACCAAGATCAAAACTGGCCCTCACTTAATTAGCAAAAGCAATGTGAAGTGTCACCCTTGGGAAATAAGGAAGCTATAGGACATATAGAACTTTGACACTTTTTTTTTAATAGGAGAGCTGACAAGTAGAAATCTTTCTGTCCAAATCATACTGTTCAAGACAGACTTTGAATGCAGTGAAAGTTGGCCCATTTCCTCCCATCTTCCCTTAACAGAAGGTTGTAAAGATGGTTTAAAACTTACAAAGCATTTTTCTCAGTGATCCTAAGTGTACTGCTACCTTAAGTTTCTCAACACTGTCCTTGGGCCAAAGGCTCTGATGTCTTTTTCTGTAATCTGGTTACCAAAAACAAAAACAAGGATTAATTCAAAAAGTTATTTGGAGAGCAAGATTTGTATTTTTTTTACCTCTGTGTTTCTTCCATAATATTTTGGATGTGATATTTTTAATCTTACTGCCTGCCCATTCTATATTCTGCTTCTCTTTGGTACCTAAATAAACAAAAAGGGCTAGGTGAACTGTACTTAAATTTAAAGGGGATGAAATTAGAAACAGCCACTTAGGAAAAGTAGTACATTAACAAAGGGCCACTATTTATATCCAAAGCATACATGTTTTATGCAAAAGCTGTACTGCAAATACATTTCCCCTTTCAACTGTAGAGTCAGCAAATCCAACAGCCAATAAAATTAATTTAAGGAAACCGAACATCTTCAAGCAGTTCTCCTTGGTCTACTGTTTTTCCTTTCTCTCCCTTTTTTCTTCCTTTCGTTCTTTACAACAGCACAATAAAATAAAGACTGGCTTATTCTCAAAAAGCATCAAGGAGCTTAAAGCTGCTACCTTTGCTTCCAGCAAAGTTCTGAAACTTGAGTAGCTCTGGGACACTGGGTGTGTTAGGATCGTGCAAATCCTTTGCAAGTGCTTTGGAGCACTCAGGAGTATGTCCAAGGACCTCTGATTGAGTTGCAAAAGCAGCTCCACCTTTTCTCCAGCTCACCTGCTCCTTGGTGAGCTATTCCCAGCTGTTGCTGCCTGAGTATATGGGGGTGGGGGTTTGCATGCCATCATTTGACTTCAACAAGGGCAGAAATGAAGCAAAGTGGCTCTGCTGAAATGAATGCCTATTCTAAAACACTCTCAGACTCATGAGCAGGAATGCAAAGATATCTGATTTATTAAAGAATAGTATGCAGGATCACAAAGAAAGCTGAGAATGATAAAAGTGTGCCAAATGCAAACTAAAAACCCTCAGTACAAATGAGATCCCTCCCCCCATAGAATCTTCCCAAGCTCACAATCCCAGGTGCTCCTAACGGCTTCTGATGGTCTGCGGGAAAAGTCCTTGAACAGAGCACATAACCCAAACACATTCCATTGAAATTAACATAGATACAGAGCTTGGTACAAGGTTTCACAGCAGCTCCCTCCCAAACAGAAATGCGTGTCAGTGCCGTGGTATGTGAAACATTACAATGTACAGTGCACATTGAAACAGTGAACATGACATACTGCCCCCCCAAAAGAAAGAAAACACTAAGCAGCAGGTTTTAAAGGGTACGCCAAGTGGAAATGGTGACTTAAATCAGGAGCATTAACATGGTGAGCAGACACCTATTCAGGATGAGGAAAGTGTTTCCATCGGACCAGATACTGGAGGGTGCCGCGAAGTTTGCGAGAATCAATGACCTCCTTGACCTCAAAGTGCTGTTGGCCAGGGGTGTGTGGAGGGCTTCCAAATTCCTGTGATCAGTCCAAACTTCAAAAGGGCATTTAGCGCCTTCCAGGAGGTGATGTCAGGCTTCCAAAGTGGCTTTTACAGCAAAAGCCTCCTTTTCCCAAACTTGCCACCGGCATTCGGTTTCAGAAAATTTTCTGGACAAATAAGCGCAGGGTTTTAAGTGATTTTCAGAATCTCTCTGTAACAATATAGCCCCAACTGAGGAGTCAGAAGCATCAACTTGAACCACAAAGGGGCGTTCAGGATCGGGGTGCTGTAGAATAGGCTCAGCAGTGAAGAGGGTTTTTAACTTCTCAAATGCTGCCTGGCATTCAGGCATCCAATTCAGCACTGCCCCAGGGTTTTTTACTTTGCGTGTCTCCCCCAAGCCCTTGGTATGGAGTAAATCAGTGAGGGGCAAAGCAATCTCAGCAAACCCCTGGATAAATTGGCGATAGTAATTACTGAACCCGAGGAAACTTTGCAATTGCCTCCGGGTGCGGGGACGTTCCCAACTTACAATCGCCTGAATTTTTGCAGGGTCCATTTCAATGCCCTTGTCAGACACCCTATAGCCCAGATAGTCAAGCTGGGTCTTGTGAAACTCACATTTGGAAAGCTTGGCATAAAGTTTGGCATCTCTAAGCTTGCTTAACACCTGTTTGAGGAAGCATTTGTGTTCCTCCTCAGTTTCAGTGTAAATGAGAGCATCATCTAAATAAACCAGGACCCCTTTAAACAAATGATCATGTAATACTTCATTAATCAATTGCATGAAGACTCTGGGCGCCCCAGCCAACCCAAAAGGGAGGACTTTGTACTGAAATGAACCCAGTGGACAATTAAAAGTGGTTTTCCACTCATCTCCAGCTCGTATGCGGATGCGGAAATAGGCTTCATGAAGATCGAGCTTGGAGAAAATCTTGCCCTTAGACAAGTGAGCTAACATGTCCTTCATGAGCGGAAGAGGGTACTTGTTGCAAATTGAGATGGAATTTAACCCCCGATAGTCCATACAGAGTCGAAGCGTGCCATCTTTATTTTCCCGGAATAGCACAGGGGCCCCAACTGGGGAATTTGCAGGTTCAATAAACCCCCTTGACAGATTTTTGTCAATAAAGTCGCATAATGCCTCAAGCTCCTTCAGAGTAATTGTACGAATGGATCTGGCTGGCTGGCAAGGCTGAGCACACCCAGCATACCTTCAGGCAAACCAGATGACCTGAAAAACCACCAGCCACCATGAGGGGACCCTGAAGTGCCGCAACTGCTGCCCGGCCAGGTTATAGAGCCTGGGAAGAGGAGAGAGATCGGCGCTATGCGAGGGGTCAGTGTCTCCGATACAGAAAGGAAGGGCATCGAGCAGCTGATTGCCCAAAAGCCAAGGCTGGAGATCGAGCGGGCAAGCTGCGGGCCAAATCGCCCCCCCCCTTGCGGCAGATGATGGCAGCCAAGGGGGCAGCCAATGCTGAGGAAGTGCTCTCAGTTTTATGTAATGAATGCCTATTCTAAAACACTCTCAGACTCATGAGCAGGAATGCAAAGATATCTGATTTATTAAAGAATAGTATGCAGGATCACAAAGAAAGCTGAGAATGAAAAAAGCGCACCAAATGCAAACTAAAAACCCGCGGTACAAATGAGATCCCTCCCCCCATAGAATCTTCCCAAGCTCACAATCCCAGGTGCTCCTAACGGCTTCTGATGGTCTGCAGAAAAAGTCCTTGAACAGACCACATAACCCAAACACATTCCATTGAAATGAACATAGATACAGAGCTTGGCACAAGGTTTCACAGCAGCTCCCTCCCAAACAGAAATGCGTGTCAGCGCCATGGCATGTGAAACATTACGATGTACAGTGCACATCAAAACAGTGAACATGACATCTGCGTGCACAAGCGTGCCCTGAGATCTGTTGTCATTGCCTTCCCCTTTTTATTTGGCAAACATCTGAGCAAGCAGCCTTTTTGTGTGGCCAGAAATCTCTCCAACAAGCTGTTAAGGCTATGGTGACAGGAGAAATGGGAATTAAATTTGGATAATAGGCTATAAATATACTTCTCTTGTTTTCACCCCAAAGTTGTGGCAACATTACAAGCAATAAAGGAATCAGATGTCACCTACTTGGTTCTGTCATAGAGTAAGATTTCAGTTTCTATGGTTGGCTGTGCCCTTCAAAACTTCTAATTTAATTTCCAGTTATTTGCATCTTAGTAACCGATCTGTTTTATTTGGCACTCTCTCTTCCCAAATCCCTTCCATAAAACTAAAAATACCCCACTGTGCTGTAACCATTTCATTATCCCTGTGAAACAAAAGCTGTTGCCGTAATGCCAGAAAATACACAGAAGTCTTCATTACTACTTTGTCTTCTGTCACAATATCATGCAAAACAAAACCCAGAGACACACATACACAAATCAAGAACCTACAATTAAAATGATAGTAGGTGTACAGGCAGTTGCCTCTGAGCAAGGATTTTAATAATAAATGAAAAAAAATATCTTATTTTGGAGACTTGCAAAGTATAGCATTAGAGATATACAAGACTCCCAGTATATTACTCAGAGGCAAAGGAGGAGATTGTGTCTGGCAGCAAAAACTGGAGTAAATCTGTATGTCTCTGAAGAACATTTTTATCAAAATTTTATTTATTTATCAAATTTCGCCACCGCCCATCTCCCCCAAAGGAGGTTTTGTGAGCCCTTTAATCTGGATAGAAAGAAGTAAAACAGAACTGGAAAATGACATCTTAACAAGTGGATATTTGTTATTGCTTTTTATCAGGCCCCAAAGACCGCTGTTTAACATGATGGTGCATAACTGGCATTGCTGTTTTTCTAATGTGTTGAGGGACTGTCTCTGGTTGGTTTGGGTTTGTGTTGTTGTGTGTGTGTGTGTGTTGACAGTGTGCTTGTGTGTTGACACACACATACACACATTCATAACCAGATCATAACAGTGCACTCTCTGACACTCTTGATCTCTTGCATTCTCTCTTTCTTTTTATCCCCAAACCACACTCCATAATTTCCCACCCTTTAAACTCATCCTAAAGCCTACAGATGCTAATGGTGTTTGGAATGCCAATGTAGTCACACATATAGCAGATCTATTGAAATCAATGGGACAATCAAATTGCAACAAACAGAAGGCCAGTAACAGAATGTTTTCTTAGCTGAAAGGAGAGAGTGTGACAGACACTGGTTGTGAGACAACCAGGAGGGAGATGTAAGCTTGACAACTACGATACAGTTAGCCAAGACATTAAAAGTGATAAAATAGACCAGCTTTCTCAACTTTTTGACCCTGGAGGAACCCTTGAAATATTTTTCAGGCCTTGGGGAACCCCTGCACATTCAGGTTCAAATATAGGCCAGAAGTTATAAAATTATATTCGTTTCATGGGTAGGCCTGTAGATATGCATTAGCAATGTTCTTAAACTAAAAATAATGAAACTTACCTAATGTGAAGCTGCCTGAATTTGAAATATTTTTTTAATAAATCTCCCAGGGAACCCCTAGTGACCTCTTGTAGAACCTTAGGGTGCCATAGAACCCTAGTTGAGAAACCTTGAAACAGACCTTCATTTGGGGCAATTTCCAAAACACCAATGGAAATACCATTTGTGGCCAATGGCCAGAGTTCAGAGTGCAAGCTGAGCTTCCTTTTTGCCATTTATTGCCTTTGTGCAATTTATTGCCTTCCAGTTCCTTCATCCAGTCCTGCAGTGGTCGCTTTGATTGCATTCACACGACTCAGCAAACCAGCAATTCCCATAATCAAAGTTACTGCATACATAAGGCCATGTTACTACCAGCCCTGTCCTGTGCAAATTTATGAATAGAATAGAATAGAATAGAATAGAATAGAATAGAATAGAATAGAATAGAATAGAATAGAATAGAATAGAATAGAATAGGCTTTATTGGCCAAGTATGATTAGACATGCGGGACGCGGTGGCGCTGCGGGTTAAACCGCTGAGCTGTCGATCGGAAGGTCGGCGGTTCAAAACCGCGTGGTGGGGTGAGCTCCCGTTGTTAATCCCAGCTCCTGCTCACCTAGCAGTTCGAAAACATGCAAATGTGAGTAGATCAATAGGTACCGTTTCGGCGGGAAGGTAACGGCGTTCCGAGTCGTCATGCTGGCCACATGACCCGGAAGTGTCTATGACAACGCCGGCTCCAAGGCTTAGAAACGGAGATGAGCACCGCCCCCTAGAGTCGGATTCGACTGGACTTTACGTCAAGGGAAACCTTTACCTTTACCTATGATTAGACATTTAGTTTAGTGGACTGCAAGAAGATCCAACCAGTCCATCCTCCAGGAAATAAAGCCAGACTGCTCACTTGAGGGAATGATATTAAAGGCAAAACTGAAATACTTTGGCCACATAATGAGAAGACAGGACACCCTGGAGAAGATGCTGATGCTAGGGAGAGTGGAAGGCAAAAGGAAGAGGGGCCGACCAAGGGCAAGATGGATGGATGATATTCTAGAGGTGACGGACTCGTCCCTGGGGGAGCTGGGGGTGTTGACGACTGACAGGAAGCTCTGGCGTGGGCTGGTCCATGAAGTCACGAAGAGTCGGAAGCGACTAAACGAATAAACAACAACATGATTAGACATACAAGGAATTTGACTTGTATGTCTAATCGGTGGAAGAGTTCTCAATATATTCACACAACATCAAAAATAAACAATAGTAAAGTAATAATGTTATTTACTAAAACTACACAATCAAGAAAGAAAAAAAATGAAGGAAATAATACCACAGCTATTAACTAACACACACTCATATTTAAAGGGAGAATTAAGGGACAGTATACACATGATGTTCAGTATGCATTTAATCTCATCTAAAATATTAAATGTAGATTCCCAAAAATCCTGGCAACCACAAGAATGAATGAATGAATGAATGAATGAATGAATGAATGAATGACAGATTAACAATATATTCTGCTTGAGAAATCATGCCTGGACACAATGGATAAAAACTGAGCTTGGTGGAAAAGCCATCGATCCTAAGAGCTCCCGTTGTTTCTCTTTTCTACTTTTGGAAGAAGGCCTGCTCTTAAAGTGTCCAGGAAATCCTGGGATTGCTCCCAGCAGTCTAAGCGAGATGGTGAGTGAGCTTGGCAATTGCAGAAATATTGGATAAGAGCGTTTTCTAGCGTGGATTATGTCATGTGTTCAGGGACTATTTAAACTAAGCAGTATCGACAGTCATTCCCTCTCCTGATCTTATAAATAAGTATTCAGGGAATCCTTGGGATGATGAATGTTTGACAGGAGAGGCTTGCAACAGCCTACTTCTTGGCATCTTGTAAATTATCCTTTTAAATCAGACTTGGCATACATGAATTGCTAGCATGTTTGACCCTTTCCTTTCCTAAAAAGCTTGCCATTAGATTGGGAATGAGCAGCCCGGTTGCCCCGCATAATGGCAGGTAACTAATGGCACGCTTGAAAAATATACTCTCCTTGAGGGATTAAGGTTCCAAAGCAGGTCAGAAGTCATACGGAAGCTCTCATCATTGGGAAGAAAATTTATCTAACCTAGAATGGCCATTTCTAGGAAACATGACAGGAACAGTGCCCCAGAGGGGAAAATAAGAGCTTGGCTTTAAGGTTTATTGCAAAGGATTGTGCGGGTGTTAAATTCAGGCTATGAACCTCTAAGGTGAAACTTCAGGAGGACTATTAAGAGTCAAGGCAAAAGGTAAAGCACAACCACATAGCAGAGTTAAGAAGTAAGACAGGATTCACTCTGATGTTGATGAAGATTCTCAGTCATCCAGGTGGAATTGTCTGTAGGTTGAGTCATGGCAACTGGATTTCCTTCTTTTTGGTAGAAACATTTCGCTGCTTGTCCACTCTGATGAGCAATCTGGAAGAGAAACCAGGAAACTGAATCAAAGCCAGCAATTGGAGATATTAGAGATTACTGCTTAATGATCACTGCTTAATTTGCATTCCTTCCTATCCAG
Source organism: Candoia aspera (assembly GCF_035149785.1). NCBI lineage: Eukaryota > Metazoa > Chordata > Lepidosauria > Squamata > Candoiidae > Candoia > Candoia aspera. Next base: position 20,796,943 of record NC_086163.1, on the reverse strand, counting down.
AGATTTCAATGGGTCATTCTAGGTCAGGGTTTCCCAAACTGTGAGGTGTACCTCCCTTTGGGTTTTCATTGTTTATTTGTGTTCATTTTGAAGTTAGGATTTTTAGGGGAGGTCATTAAGATTAAGACAGCCAGTTTGGTGTAGTGGTTTAAGGCACCAGGCTAGAAACCAAGAGACCTTGAGTTCTATTCCCACCTGAGACACGAAGCCAGCTGGGTGACCTTGGGCCAGTCACTCTCTCTCAGCCCTAGGAAGGAGGCAATGGCAAACCACTTCTGAAAAACCTTGCCAACAAAACTGCAGGGACTTGTCCAGGCAGTTTCTGAGAATAGGACACAATTGAATGGACTAAAAAAAAAATTAAGATTACACTAAAGAGAGGTGTGATGGCAAAAAGTTTAGGGACCCTTGGTCTAGGTGGACAAAGCTAGCTCAAGACTTAAAGGACCTAAAGCTCATACTAATAATTTATTATTTCACCACATGGGGAAACCATGCATGGATTGAGGCGTGCCATTCTTTGTCTTAGGGCTTCATTTAGCTACACAGACTGTATTTTTCAAAAACATGGAAGGAGTCTTGTGAAATATTGCTCATCCTAGCATCGTATTACAGTGGCTCCAGGTTGTAAAACATCAATTTTGTCTCTACATTTGGGTATGACTACATACATTTTAATAAGCATGTTTAAAAAGACAGCTTGGGGAGAAGGTGGGGGGAAACATCCTAAATGCCCCAATGCTTAGCCCTAAAATTGAGGTTTCAGAAGCCATCAGCCTGACTCTGCCCCCAAATACAAAATCCCAGGCTTTGTATTTATAAAAGGAAACACTAAAGCATACACGTTTATACTGGCTGGCTGTGTTTCTAAATAAATAAACCAAAAACAACTTTGAGGGTATTTTCAGTGTTGCATCCATATAATAATTTGTCCTTTCTAACTTTTAGGGCAGGTTTTCCTTCCCTTCCCTTCCCTTCCCTTCCTTCTGGTTCTCTCCTTAGGACTTGAACCATGTTTCATTATCAGAAGGTCTGGGCCTGTCTTACTGTTGTTTCTTAATGCAGCTTTTGTTTCTTTGAACTTCAGATCAAAATACCATTTGAAAAATGCCGAGATGATATCATGAAACGATACTCCACAGAAGATGCTTCAGGTTGCATTTACAGTATCTTGTAAACTTAGCATCCTGTAGGACAAGCAGGACCAGCAGCAAAATGTTGCAAGATGCTCCTGTTTAAGATTCCCACCAGCTGTCAAATCTTCTTCCAAAATATCCATTCCATTATCTTTCCTCAACTGTTTCCCATCTCCAACCTACCACCAACCACCAATAATCATGCTGCAACCACTCAGATAGGGTAGAAACTTTGTCTATAATGTTGCTCAATTAAAGCCTAATCATTGCTGAAGCAACATCATTCTTACAGCAATTCCTCAGGTCCAGTCTTTCAGTGCCTAATTTGTACATGTAAAGCATGCTCTCCATGATGCATGATAGGAATTCATGCCATTCTTCCATTGCACCACTGCTGCACATGTGCGTTAAGCAATGTTCTGCAGTGGTTTGTGAAGACATCTACATCTTGAAATAGCCTCAGCTCCACATCTCTAAACAGAACAGAATGACCTTCCTCTGGCTATCTCCTGTTGAGGTAGGCCAGGGAGATTTAAATAAGACAAGCTTGTCGCCCCCATTCTCTCTTTTTTTTCTTATTGTGGAACAGGGCAGTTTCCAAGACTGTGAGATATGATCCATTAGTTCAATGATAAGAAATAGTTTATTGATAAAAAAGAGGTGTACAGTTTGAAATAACAAATGCAATCCTATACGAGAAAGCTGGTCTATCTACTGAGGTAAATTGATCTGATTTATTGGACATATTAAGGATTCTTCAATCAACAGACTCTCATCTTTGATTTTATTCATGACTTCACACACAAGAACTATCTCATTTCTCAGAGTTTGTTCATTTTCCTATTTCCCCACATTCTGGACACAATCTGTTAACCCAGTGTTATCCCACGTTCCAGAGATGTGAAGGACATGGGACTGGGGATAACCAACGGTGACAAATGACCAGATGGACATAAGCCTTTCAGTGCTTGAGAGAGAGTGGAAGCTAAACATGCTTCCTATAACTCAACTCATATCATCTGAGCTTCCTTATGATCTTTCAAAATGAGAAGCAAATCCCTTTGCAATGGTTTCCTGGCCCTTTGGAATTATTATTAATCTTAAAGTGGTCGCAATCTTAGCCTTAGAGACACTACCAAATCCCTCCT